>NC_057804.1:109807493-110162198 GCF_018294505.1 Triticum aestivum | reverse complement strand
AGGACCTAGTGGAGGGCTAGATGAACAGGACGACCCCGTGGAGGACTGGATGAACAGTAGACGGTGGAGGGGTGGATGAACAGTAGCCCATGGAGGGGTGGTTGAACAAGAGCCCGTGGAGAGGGGTGGTTGAACAGTAGCCGGTGGAGTAGCGCGCGGTGGAGGCTGGATGAATAGGAGCCCGTGGATGAACAGTCGCAGATGGAGGGTGGAGGAGGTTGACGTTGGATGAACAGTAGCCCGTGGAGGCTGGAGGAGGTCGATGGTGGAGATGAACAGTATCCCGTGGAGTCCCATTTTGCGGTACGCCACACCCCTCCCGATGAACAGGACCCCCATTTCGACCGTAGCGCTCCAACACAAGTCCGTTCCGTCTGTTTTGCGGTACGCCACACCCCTCCCAATCAACAGGACCCCCGTTTTGACCGTAGCACTCCAACACAAGTCCATTTCGTCCGTTTTGCGGTACGCCACACCCCTCCTGATAAACAGGACCCCCGTTTCGACCGTAGGAGGTTCGTTTCCTCCGTTTTGTGGTACGCCACACCCCTGACGATCAACAGGACCCCGTTCCGAACATAGGAGGTCCGTTTCCTCCGTTGTGCGGTACGCCAGGCCTCGTTTCCATCGCCTGTTCCATCCAAGCCCTCCCGATGAACACGATCGTGCATTCTGTTCCAACCCAGCCGGTTCGCTCCCACACGTTCTGTTGCCTCCCGATGAACACGACGCATTCCGTTGCCTCCCCATGAACACGACGCATTTCGTTGCCTCCCCATGAACACGACGCATTCCGTTGCCTCCCCTTGAACACGATCCCTCGCCGTACGTATGCGTGAGTAGGCGTTCGAGACCCCGCCAGTATGTACACATACGTGGCCGTATTTTCATTCTTGCACCCTAGCCGTTGTACGTACGTGTACATGCTACGTCTGCGCCTCTACTATGACACGTGTGCGCCTCTACATCCACCGGTATATATGTACGTACATGTTCACGACCAGAATGACAATGCTACGTACGCTTCAACCAGGTGGGTCCCGACTGTCAGGCACTTCCTTGCCTGCGAAGATGTAGCTGGTGGGTCCCAATAGTCAGGGGGAGAATCGTTTTTTTTGCCCGGACACACTTCCTTGTGTGCGAAGATGTAGCTGGTGGGTCCCAGCAGTTAGGGGGAAATGTTTTTTTGCGAAATACGGTGGCCCGTCTGGTGGATCCCCGCTGTCAGGTGGAGGAATATTTATTTTGCAGGTAATAAGGAGGCACTTCCTTGCTGCGGCCGTGGACCCAGCTATCAGCCTCTCCATGTACAGTCCGCGTCTGATGGAAGATGTTCCTTGACCAAGTTGACCATGCCGCGCCGAGAGCACCAGGGCGATGGACGACGGCGAGGCCTAGGAAGGGGACGACGTGGAGCCGGGGAAGATGCGGCAGTGGGTGCCCATGCGTAGAGGAGTACGAGTGTTCACTGGTTCGCTGTGGTGTGGGGCTGCCTTCGTCGCAGAATAACAGGGGTTGTGGGTGAGTAGAGGGATGGCCTAGCCAGCGGTGGGAGTAGTAGGGGGAGGTGAGGCCTCCGCCACATCGCAGCCGGCCACGGAAGGCAGGAGTACGAGGCACGACCGGCGCTGGTTTGGGCGGCTGGAGCAAGAAGACAATAGGTTGAAGAAGCACTACGGCCGTTGGATGGACATCGTACGGTCACTGGAGCTAGAATCGTGCATATTGACTAAGTTGACAAAGCCCTCCATCGCCGTCAACTTAGTAGGCCCACAAGTCAGCCTGCCGCTATACTGGGTCCCAGCTAACAGGGGGAGTATTCATTTTTTTGTGCGTAATAAGGAGGCACTTCCTTGCGTGCGAAGATATAGCTGGTGGGTCCGAGCTGTCAGCGGCGGTAACGTTTTTTTTTGTGAAATACAGAGGCGCTTTCGGTGGGTCCCTGATGTCAGGTGGAGGAATCATTATTTTGCGCGTAATAAGGAGGCATTTCCTTGCATGCGGCCGTGGACCCAGCTGTCGGCCTCTCCATGTACAGTCCACTTCAGATGCATGTCGGTCATTGACCACGTTGACCGGGCCGCGTCGAGAGCACCAGGGCGGTGGATGACGGCAAGGCCTAGGAAGGGAACGACACTGAGGCAGGGAAGACTCGGCAGTTGTTTCCCACGCGGAGGGGAGTACGACTGTACGAGGGTTTACTGGTTCATCTGCCGTCGCCGGAGAATAACAGGAGGTGTGGGTGAGTAGAGGGATGGCTAGGCCAGCGATGGGAGTACGGTGGGGCAGTGAGGCCTGCGCGGCAGCACAGCCGGCCGCGGGGAGGAGGGAGCAGGCAGTCCCGCCGGCGCTTGTTTGAGCGGCTGGAGCAGGAAGAGCAGAGATTGAAGAAGCACGATAGCCGTTCGATGGACATCCAACAGTCACTGCTTGTGCGTCAACCTTTTTTTAGGAAAGCCTCAAATCTATGGAAAACAGCATACAGCCCATCTGCCATTATTTCTAATAACTTACAGCCCATTTGCTAATTCTTAAGGGTTTTTTTGGAGCCCGTATTCTTTTTGTTAGTATTACAGCCCATATTGTGGCCACGGTTAAAAAATTATACGAAATTTTGCATATTTCGGTGCGGTCCGAACTTTTTTTTTTGATCCCGAAATTTCGACTCACATTCAAACTGATTTTAAAAATAAATGTATATCAATATAAAATCCAACAAATTCTCCACGCATAAAAATTAATGTAATTTAAAATCTCGAAATGAAAAAAAGATATTTGAACTCGGTTTGATGTGTTTTAAAAATGTAAAACCCATTTCTCATTACTGATAGGCCATTTTCTCGGCCAGCCAAATGAAGCTCTCCTCGTCTTGAAAGATTTGCATCCCAACAGGCCTGACAAAGCGACTTACTTGGCAAATCACAAAAAAACTGGGTTGTGGCCATGGACCCAGCTGTCAGCTTCTCCACATACAGTACTCTTCCGATGGAAGTCGGTCGTTGACCACATTGACCACGCCGCGCCGAGAGCACCAAGGCGGTGGACGATGGCGAGGCCTAGGAAGGGGACGACATGGAGCCGGGGAAGACGCGGCAGTGGATGCCCACGCGGAGAGGAGTACGAGGGTTCACTGGTTCGGTTGCGGCGTGAGGCTGCCGTCGCCGCAGAATAACAGGGGGTGTGGGTGAGTAGAGGGATACCCTGGGCCAGCGGTGGGAGTAGTAGGGGGCGGTGAGGCCTCCGCGGCATCACAGCTGGCCACGAGAGGCAAGAGCACGCGGCACGACCGGCATTGCTTTGGGCGGCTGGAGCAAGAAGACCAGAGGTTGAAGAAGCACTATGGCCGTTGGATGGACATCGTACAGTCAGTGGAGCTAGAATCGTTCATATTGACTAAGTTGACAAAGCCCTCAGTCCTCGTCAACTTAGTAGGCCCACAAGTCAGCCACCCACTATGGTGGGTCCCAGCTAGCAGGGGTATTCATCTTTTGGTGCGTAATAAGGAGGCACTTCCTTGCGTGCAAAGATAATAGCTGGTGGGTCTGACCTGTCAGCGGGGGGAACATTTTTTCGCAAAATACAGAAGCCCTTCCCGTGTACAGTGCGTAATAAGGAGTAACTTTCCTTGCGTGCGACCACGGACCTCGTGGGTCACAGCTGTCAGGCTCTCCACGTACAGTCCTCTTCCGATGACTCTCGTATGTTGACCATGCCGCGTCGAGCGCACCAAGGTGGTGGACGATGGCGAGGCCCCGGGCTGGAATGACCCGGAGATGGGGAAGATGCGGCAGTGGAGTCACAGACAGAGAGGAGTGGGAAACTTGACTGGTTCGGGTGCGGGGTGGGCCTACACTCGGCAGAGAATAATAGGAGGTGCGGAGTGGAGGGATGGCTTGGCCGTCGGTGGGGTAGCATTTCGCTGAGGAGCGCAAAACAATGCCGCTAGACGCCGAAGGCTGGAGCAGGCGGTTCCGGCAGCGCTGGGGCAAGAAGACGAGAGATTGAAGAAGAATGCCGGCCGCTGGATGTAAATCCAACGCCTTCTTAGGCTTCGACCTAATGGCCCACATGTCAGCCAGTCCATTTGGTGGGCTGGGTGAAACAATGATGTAGCATCTAAGCAGCCCGTTTAAATCCCATTTGCATTTTTCTCGAAATCCGCGGACTTGTTGGGCTGGGTGAAAATATCATGTTGGGCTAGACGGAGAAATGTTATAAAAACATAAACACATGGTTGCACGTCAGTAAAATCTTTGCAAGCTTATGTACGCAATCACTAGGAGTTAACCTGCCAAGTTATATATAAACAATTATTATTATTATTTTGTAAGAATTTTCAACTTATGAAATAAAATATCATTTTAATTTGATGAGTTAATAGTACGTGGGGTATTATTATTTTTTAGGCTAGATGTGGGACAGTTGAGTTGGTTCTAGGGGAAAGTACTGGGAGAAAACTCAGTTTACATCAAAAAAGAAAGTGGGAGAAAATTCAGAGACCTGGTGGGTCCACCTGAGGAGGGGAATATGTTGGGAGGAAGGAGATTCAAAGCACGGCAGCCGAGTGAACTAGTTTTTTATACGGACAAGTGAACTAGTTTACATACATAAGCAAATAGCCACTAAAAAAGCAATCAGGTTAATGGGTTCTTAAAAGAAATATTTCGGACAAAACAGATAATTACGACACATAGGCTAATGCATGAAACACTCAGATGATAAAGGTGCTTATAAACAGATAAACTACAACATCTAGAACTTCCTGGCACGCTTGATCATGACGCTGCAGCTATCCGTGTACTCATTGGTTATGGGAAGCAGACACGCCCTCATGTCCAAGATCTGCCTGTACATGTCGTAGCATGCGTATGCGTCCTTGGCCGCGTAGGTTATGTATTCTAGATTCAGAGGTACCTCCCACGTGTTCAGGTCGTCTTCTTTCATGTTGGCGTATCAGGGGTCGATGATGGTCTCAGCAAGGTCAACCACGGAGTCCTTCTCTCGCCCGTTGCTGATGATCTTGTATTGCTTCTGGATGTCAACAAGCTTGTTGCACCAGATGGCCGAATCGTCGCGTTCTTCCTTCTCTCCACCATAGCGAAGGTGCAGTCGGCACTGCCGATGAAACAGGCGAATGCTCCAGAACCTGGTGCAGCCATAGGACTGAGGCGAGGCAGAGCTTCACCGAGTCCGTATTGTTGGTGTACATCACATTCAACTTGGTTTAGCCATAGGACTGAATGGCGAACTCAAAGGGGAACTCCTTGTTGAAGTCCATATCCAGTAGGCTCACCCCTCGGATCGCCATTAGAGTCTCTTCGAGTGAACGAGTGTGTAGGCGGCGGCAGCAGTTCGTTTTTCAGCTCTTGGGGAACTGGATTCAACAGTAAGCTGAGTGTGTACAGGCGACAATAGTTACTACCCCTCCCTCGTCCGCTGCACGCCCGGCAGAAGATGCACCCTCGGCGCATTGAAACGCCTCCATTAAGAAACCTACTCCGGCCACACGTCGGTTCACGAGCGGGTCTATATTAGTACTGTAATAACAGGAGTTAGTGGTCACTTTACTTAAATTTAATTAGCTTTAATAGAAATTTATACTTAAAACAAGCAATGCATTCGCTCGTTCTATCAGTGCCACAGGATCAACATGCACAACAATTAGAATTATTATTCTCAGGACGCACACGATCATCACATTTGTCGCACTTTCACAAAGATAATACTACCAAGATTCAACTGTTTGTTATGGTTGCTGTCCTCTGCATCATCATGTCGTGTTTCCCAGCTTGCAAGATTCAGAACCAACAAATAAGATCCAAATAATAAGCACAACAAAGATGCATACACATCTCATTGATTCCCAGCTTGCAAGATTCAGAACCAACAAATAAGATCCAAATAATAAGTACAACAAAGATGCCTACACATCTCATTGATTCCCAGCTTGCAAGATTCATAACCAACAAATAAGATTCAAATAATAAGTACAACAAAGATGCCTACACATCTCACTGATTCCCATCTTGCAAGATTCAGAACCAACCCATTAGATCCTTTTGATAAAGTGAATATCGGGATTAAATCCATCTTGGCTAGCCATGTCATACAATCGAAGAACTTGGAGAATGCTCTTTACCGTCACAACATCTGTAGTTGAGTATTCCTGTTTGCACAACACAAACAAGGAGATAGGAGAGCATGATTTCGCTTTAATATCGGCCTCCTTGAACTAAACCTCCAGCTCTACTTGGATGAGGTCTGCCTGGAGTTCCATGATTCAATTCATGCGCCTTTTTCTACAGTTCACCTGAAATGAAGCAAAGATTGCATCATTCAGCTAGCAAGAAATACTTGCTCTTGTGAGCTGGCAGGTTCTTCTTTAGTAGTTGCACTAAAATTGAGAAATGTTAAGGTTGGCTGTCCGGCTCATGTAAGGTGCAACTATAATTTTCTTATCCTTTTGTGAAGTTCCACTAAAATAAAGTGCCATTATGGTGACAGTGACGGCTCCATCTTGCAAAGGCTAATAAAATGTTGCACGAGATTACCGGCAGAACTTGACGGAGATTTTGGAAACTCCAATCACCATTTTGTGCAGTTCCACCAAAATTAAGAGATGTTGCCCACATGACATTTTAGTTGAATTGCACAAGACACTCATTCCAAAAAAAAGTGTTTTGTGCAGTTCACCAAAAGGTCACAATCGCAACAAGGTGAAATGGATATCCCTATCTGCACAAAAAGATAGAAAGTAAACAGTTGCTGGTCAATAAGAATATACGAAACATATACAAAATGAAAAGAAGCATCTTAATTATGTTCATGGCAATCATGCAAGGACAGTGGAAATTTTAAAACGTCAGCAATGCTTCATGTTACCAGAAGCATTATGATCAACAATGAGATTCCTCAAATATGGGATTACTTTAATGGTGGCATTGCTTGTTTACCAGACACAGTAAATCAACAGCAGCTAAAGAGTTGGTTTAAGGGCATGGGACCGTGGGGACACCAGGACACTCAGCACCGTAAAGGAGCAACTTTCTTATCATACTGGGGAAAAGAGCAGGAGTGCCATTTGTAACACAGTTTAATTGCATCTTATCACTGGAGGCATTAGATTAACAATAACATTGGTTAGACATGTCCCTAAGGTAACAGTGTGATCGCTTTATTTTACATGTGCCCTTACATTAACAACATCAAAAGGTTGGTATAAGGACATGCGACAGTGGACGCATTAGCACAATGTACCTACAAGGAGGCATAAAGTGGTGATGCCGAGTTTGTTCATGCTATGTGAGGGCAGCAAACCTAATCCTGGAGACCTTGTACTATGTGAGGGTAGCAAATCTAATCTTGGAGACCTTTTACTATGTGAGGGCAGCAAATCTAATCCTGGAGACCTTTTACTATGTGAGGGCAGCAAATCTAATCTTGGAGACCTTTTACTATGTGAGGGTAGCAAATCTAATCCTGAGACCTTTTACTATGTGAGGGCAACAAATCTAATCCTGAGACCTTTTACTATCTGAGGGCAGCAAATCTAATCCTGGAGAACTTTTACTATGTGATGGCAGCAAATCTAATCCTGGACATACTCTATTGACTTGTCCACCAGCCACCACTTTCTATCCTTTTTTCAACCAATAATAGATCTGTTCCTTATCCAGTTTGTACTGCGTTTTCCCATTATTTCCCTTTTCAACCAAGAGACCGGTTGGGTATCCGGTCTCTACTACTTTCACCATATTATTTCCTCTTTGAATCAAGTCCTAGATTCATGCTACTACTTTCCCCCCTTTCTTCGTTGTTTGAACAAAGCCCTAGATTCGAATGCATGAAGTAGCTTTACCTCTAATACTACTAAAAATTTAGGTGGCTTTGGAAGAGCTGGTGGGAGTAGAAAAAAATGCACATGCAGACACGTCGGGAGCTGGGGCAGTAGAGCAAGGCCGCTTTTGAAGAACTTATACCTGAGAGTCGTTGGGATGTCGGCGGCGGCAGGTCTGATCTGCCGACAATATGGCAGGGAGGAAGAAGGGTCGGAGGACCTCCCGAGCCGGCGCTGTGTCAGAGAGAACGACATGGGCAGAGGATCGGGCCCCTCCGGCAGCTGTGGGTTTCCTCCCTCGGCGGCGATGGCCGTGTGAACGATGCACCTTTTAGTCCTCTCCACACACCGGCCGAAGGGATCCGGCCGGATCTGTGACCAGCAGTGAGCAGAGAGAAAATGTCGCTACCGCTGTCTTGTTTATATTTGGAGCTGATGAGAGAATGAAGAGAGCAACCCTAGTAAAGCAAGCGCTCAGGCCCCTGCGTCCATATATAGTGGAGTGATTATGTTTTTTCTCTCCACAAGCGTTTCAATCTGTGTATGTGGCATTAAAGAAAAGAAACTCTCTATTTAAGGTGACTATTGTACGATTCCTACTTACTACTAGTAGTACTACAGTATTGTTCACTTGTGCTCCCCGCCCCTCCATTCATTGAACAACCCCACGGGTGAATAAACATACAGCAAGTACTATATTTATATAGAACGGACAAGCTCGAACTATTTTCGCGTAGTTAAAAGTAGAGGGCGGGGCTTTTCCTGGGCAATACGTGTTGTAGTTTTCGGGTAGGCTGTTTGTCAGAGAGGTGAGGAGGGTGAGCGAGTGGGGCTGTGTGATTTGACGGCACGTTACTACTGGAAAGACTTGTGATATGACCACTCACTATAGTCATGAATTACTGGCGCTCCGACCGGGGTGATGCCCCCCTTCCGTTGCGCGGTCTAATCTGGTGCATGACACGTCGACCCGGATACTGGCTCTCCCACATGTCGGAGTAGTAAGAAGGAGCAAAGAATGATGCGGTATATACTAGTACTATACTACTCCCTCCGTTCCTAAATATAAGTCTTTGGAGAGATTTCACTATGGACCACATACGGAGAAAAATGAGTGAATCTACACATAAAATGCATCTATATACATCCGTATGTGGTCCACAGTGAAATATCTAAGAAGACTTATATTTAGGAACGGAGGGAGTACTACGGAGGTCGGAGGAGCGCGAACCACGCAGCCCAGTGAACCAGCAGTAGAAAACAATGTGGTGATATGGCCATAAAAAACAACAATGTGCTACGGTCCACACTGTAGCATGTACAGTAACACTCCTCTTTGTTTGGATCCCTGAGTTAGAGCTAGTTTGGGTTGAAATAGCCTCAAATTATCGAAACAAGAGGGGTTAGTTTGAGCTAGTTTGCTCTAACCCAGCTAAAAAAACTACCCCGGTGGAGAGGTTCTAATTGGGTTAGTTATCCTCGGGCCCACTAAAAGAGAACTAAAAAAATCTCCCCTGCCTGCACCAGATCGCTCCCCCCTCTCACACGACTCCTCTCTGTTCCCCATAGGGCCGCTCGCCCTCTCTCTCCTCCGGCCGCCCTCTCCTTCCGGCCTCCGCCGCCCTACTCCGGCCGCCCTCTCCCTCCGGCCTTAGAAGGTCGCCTCGCTCCCCCTTCACCAGTCGTTTTTCTCCCTGTGTCGTGCGCGGCGGCGGCGCATCTACCAGGGAGGTCTCGAGAGGGGTGAGTTTGTTCGTTCCTTCTCTGTCTCATGGCCATATCATTGATCTTGCTTGCTCTAGCACTAATTCTGATTTGGAAAAGTAGATCCTGATCAAACTTGGTATAGATTTGTGGTGCACGCATGGAATTGTTTGATGCTGCTTGAGGAGGTAATAAATCTTTCTAGAGGCCCAAAGATTCATGTCACCTTTCTAGGTATTTCAATTTCAGGCTTGCATTATTTCTAGAGGCCCAAAGATTCAGTTCACCTTTCTAGGTATTTCAATTTCAGGCTTGCATTATTTCTAGAGGCCCAAAGATTCAGTTCACCTTTCTAGGTATTTCAGTTTCAGGCTTGCATTATTTCTAGAGGCCCAAAGATTCAGTTCACCTTTCTAGGTATTTCACTTTCAGGCTTACATTATTTCTAGAGGCCCAAAGATTCAGTTCACCTTTCTAGGTATTTCAGTTTCAGGATTGCATTATTTCTAGAGGCCCAAAGATTCAGTTCACCTTTCTAGGTATTTTAGTTACAGGCTTGCATTATTTCTAGAGCCCCAAAGATTAAGTTCCCAGTCGGCGGCAAGCGGCCCTGCTACCCATGCCGGTGTCGACCTCAACTTGCAAGGGCCGGCGTCGGAGGGGTTCCCGGGGCTTGGGCTCTATAGAGCCTTCCTCCAGAGCGACGATGGCGAGCTCCTCCCATGGTGCGTGAGGGGCTCCGGGCTCCCTCCCTATCGTGAATGACTTCCGTGATGAGTTAGCTCATTCTTTGTTTCATGAAGTGTTTTTTTATTTTGTGAAACTTGATTGACGACTTGTATGTTTAAGTGGGATATCTCATTTGTATGGACAAAGTAAAAAATATCATGTTTTGCATGCTTGATTTGTATAGATGGTTCATTTATGTCAATTGTGAGCAAGAAGAGGCCACAGAAGAGCCGGACACACCAAGAGGGTGCTTGGATCCAAGGGACCTATTTTAGTCTGACTAAAAATAGTCTCTTTAAGAGGCTAAAGTTCCAAGCACCCCTGACTAAATAGGGGCTAAAACTAGTCTTGAGACTACAAAAATTAGTCAAGGGTACCCCTACTAAAATGTGGATTAGTCCTCTCTCTCCTCATTTAACTCCTCTCCTTTAACACAGGCGAGTTCTGGATTGGAGGGTTTGGAGGATAATAAATTCTCATTAACTTGATTTTAGTCTCTTTAGTATTTGGATCCAAGCATGGGTGAGGCTAGCAAGTTTTAGTCCCACTACTTTTAGTCATGGAACTAAAACGTATCCAAGCACCCTCCAAATCCAACAGGAAATAGGGTCCAAAGTAGTCAAATGATTGAGATAGAGCATTTATTATCAATCTAACCCTGCCATCCATACACCTCTTTGGTTTAGAGTTAGTTGAGGGTTAGAATCTAACTCTAACCTCTAACTAAGTTAGAGTTCTCTTCGTCTCGGTTCATCACCATCATACTTTCCCCATTCCTATGTTTTCAGTATCCTGCGAATCAAAGAGGCCCTCTTTTTTTGCAAAAAGAATCAAAGAGGCCCTTAGACTGGTTTAGGTCCGGTCATTTTTTATGAACGTGTTATGTCCAAAATTTAATGAACGTGCTCCGGTCTCCACGAAAATAATCCGGTTTCATGTAGTAATTCATTCATTTATTTATTCTTCTGCGGGGGGTTTGCATGTAATTCATGAGGTCTGAAATGTAAAGTACCCCGGCATATGCTCTGAGTCGTGCATGCACTATGACCCAGATGCTCTATGTCCCACATGTCGGCGAATGGGAGCACGTGGAAATAGCCTAGGAGTACATATAGGAGGATAAATGCATGAAAAAATATGTACTGTGAAGCGTAGCCGCGGTTCGAAAAGGAGACCTAAAGTGATGACGGCTATAGGTCGCACGCACCCAACTAGTGGTACTAGACATACGACTAATTTTTCCCTCAAAAAAAAGGCACGAGTGCTCAGTACTCCTATTCTATAAACACGAGTCCCATCTGACAACAGCGTCCGTGCTATAGCTAGCTCTCCTCCCTCGTTTCTCTCTTCTAATTCTAAACTCGACCGACGCCCGGTGGGCGGGGTGGGTTTGCTCAACTGCGGCCCACCTCACAGTGAAAACGTTACGACTGGAATAAAAATGCCATATACTCCCTCCGTTCATAAATATAAGCCTTTTTAGATACTATTTCAAATGGAATACAGTATACAGATGTATGTAGACATAGTTTAGAGTGTAGATTCACTCATTTTGCTCTGTATGTAGTAGTCACTTGCTGGAATCTTTAGAAAGACTTATATTTGGGAATAGAGGGAGTACTATACTAATAAAACATTAAGGCCACGAGGCGATGCAGTGCTGGTTACAGGAAGCAAGAAGAAGAGATGCATCCATCGATGACGTCCACCTCCTCGACTCAGGGCACTGGCCCACCGAACGGTGCCTAAGTAGCAGCGGCTTCCATGGCCAGGTCGACGTGTTTCTGAACAATGGCATCCAAAGATTCCAGCCGCTGGAAGAAGGCCAACGTCTTTCTGTCCATGCTTGCCTTGTAGTGGCCTATGTAGACGATTTCCTCGTAGACGTGGATGTGCAGGTCAACGGTTTCTTGCATGGTGAGGCACTGCACGGCGAGCACCGCCACGAGGTGCACATTCTTCGTCGCGACCTCCGGCACCTGCAGGGCCACCAGGGTTTGAAAGAGTTCGTCACCATGGAGGCCGATGAGGGTGGCAGGCAATGAGGAGCCTAGGCGCGCGGGCTGGAGCAGTACGGCAAGGTCGTCTGCGCGCTTCTTGACGGCGGTGAACTTGCGGATGGAGTTGACCATCATGTCGTCCATGCGAGAGGCGAAGCCGGCATTGGTGAGGGCTACGATGCCTGCAGTTGCCAGCACCGTCTGGAAACGCTGCGCGGTGCGAGGCCACAGGTCGGTGCCTTGGATGATTTGGCACAGCCGACTGCCGCTCGCGTCCATCGCCTCCATAGGTGCTTGTGGCTTCTGGTCACTTGGTCTTGGATTGGAGTGAGCAATGTTGCGCAGAGACTTGGGAGTAGGGGGTTGTTTGGATTGTGACTATCTTTGCCATATATTGCCACATGATTGCTCAAATTGTTAGCCACACTTTGGCTTGCCTAAGGGAATCTTGCCACACTTTTTATGTCTATGACATGTGGGACTCACTGCCCATAAAAAAATCCTTGCCTTAGGTGTGGCTAGAACCAAACACCTACCTAACTTGGTCAAACTTGCCTAAGGTTAGGTGTGGCAAAGTGTGGCAAGGTGTGGCTAGGAACCAAACAGTCCCTAGATGGATTGGAGTGGTGGGGCGCCTTTATTATATGAGAGTCCCAACTCTGTTGCATTCACATCGTGTTGGCTCTATTCTACTTCTCCAATTAATTCCCTCTGCATGTAATTGAGGATGCATCATTGACCATTCAACATCTCAGGAACCGCTACCCTCTCCCTCCTTGGCATTCAAGCACCTATGGACCCGTTGACGATGATGTGCCTATGGTGACTTCGTAAATTTCAAGATGATAGTGTTGTGCGTGTGTGCGTTCATAGGGGTGAGTGTCTGCGTGTGTATATGAGCGCTTGCATCTGTACCGTGTACTCAATATTGTGCACCTCGGAGAGGAAAATGATAGAACTAGTACGTATTTATTTATGGTGCAGATTCACTCATTTTGCTCCATATGTACTCCGTCTCGGAGTAGTCTAGTCACTTGTTGAAATCTCTAGAAGGGCAAATACTCCTTTTTGGTTTACAGGGCTATACTAGCAAGTAGTTGTACGTACTAGTACAATAGTGGGCTCACATAGCAATTTTGTCTCATGCAACGTTCGGTTTGCGCTTAGCTCTTTGCCTCTTCGAGAAGACGAACAATGATGTTACTACTACTGCTTCTACAGTGTCGAATCCACTATTACATGTCCGTCAACCACGAGCGGGACGGATAGCTTGTTGTAGAAGTACTACTAAGCAAAAGTCTGTCCTTGTTTGCGAGCAACCGCGCGCATGGGCGAGGGAGAAGGCATGTAGTAAAATCAAGCTTCTCCCAGTTGTACGAGTTGACATGACACATCATAGCACTGGCCCCACATGCTTGCCTCTAAACTTGGCTGAAAGACCCGCAGTGTACAATATATTTGCTGCAACCTCTAACATTTATCCACCACAAATTAAAATATATGTGGCCGTATGCATCATTCTGATGCAGAGGCCGGGGAGTCCCCCCTTTTCGAAAAAAACTAATTAAAATATATATTCCTGTCTTGACCAGATGAGCATGCAAACTACAATCACCAGGGTGACAGGTAGGGCCAGAAGACTATTTTTTTTTTAAAACTTCGAGACGGACACATAGCATGGAGCCGACCCGAACGATTTTAAGCTTACAGGCACGGTACACGCTATCCTAGACTACTCTACACATGAAACTGCCACACGAGCCTCCGGGCTGCACTTGGCTCTTCGCCTCTTCTGGAAGTCGAACAATGATGGAGTACTACTGCACTGGAGGAGTACTACAGTATGCTTCTGGCCATCTGACACCGATTGAACTGTTGTGTGTCCACCGCGTGCAGGAGGGAGAGCGTGTAGCGAAAGATTCTCCTAGTCTTGCCAGCCACCACGCTCATGGGCGAGGGAGGGACGCTCCTGCCTTTGCGTGTATGACATGTGGGCCCGACAGGTGGGTGGCCAACCTATCATACAGCCAAAGGCAGGTGCAGCTAAGTCCGCGAGGGAGAGGATAATCAAACTTCTCGTTGATGTACGAGTTAACGCGACACATCAAAGCACTCCACTCGATATATTTCAATAATTTGCGGTTACTGATGCATTAATTACAACGCATGCATGCATGCCGTGACTCTCCTTTTGATACTTGCATGTGTTGATTTAATGCACCTTGAAGTAGTACTCCCTCCGATTCCTTTTACTTTGCGTATAACTTTTTCTTGTTTTTCTCAGATTAGTCTGCGCGTCCGCGTTGGTTTCCATCTGTGCCCCGCTCGATTAGTTCTTCCCCCATTAATCGCGCCAGTTTCCAAAGCAGAAAATGGCTACAGGCAAACGCATGCAGCGCCGAATGCGGCTTGACCACCTGGGGAAGCCAACTCAAGCGAAAAGGAAGGAGGACCAGCCAACCATTGCATGCGCATTTACTATCGATATTTATGCAACTTACTCATGCGCAGGGGCAAATTTGTCCAGAAAACTCAAACTACTGCCTTCCTTGGTATGCGGGAGGAGAGTTATGCGCAGAGTATAAAATATGTGACAGTAAAGCTTTGTAATGCCCCGACCCAAGCGAGAGATGGTTGTGCACGAGGAGGGCGAGATCATGCAGACGGAACAGGAACCGACGAGGGAGCTCACTAAGGTCTCGATGGACCTCACCGTGCTCCACTGCCCCTTGTGCCGCCACCCCTTGACGCCTCCAGTGTATGAGGTTCAAATACACCTCGTCCATTCGGCTGATTGAGCAAGGTGCAGGTTTCTTGATTGATGTGTTGTTCGATTGATTTTTGCAATGCAAGGGAGGGCAACTGGCCTGCGTGGACTGCCGCGTCGAGCGACCTGGGAACCAGCGGCAGTGCCAGAAGTGCGAGCGCGGCGGTGGCTTCGACGTGCGGAACATGGCGGTGGATGCCGTCGTTTCGTCGCTGAGGGTGGAGTGACCACATGAAGGCTGTGGGCTCTATGTCACTTACCACAAGCTTGCCGATCACCAGAGCGTGTGTCCGCTCGCACCCTGCAAATGCCCTGTGTCCGTCTGCGGCTACGAAGGCCCGCCGCCGGTGCTCTACCACCACATCAGCAACGCGCATCCCATGCCCGTGCACAGGATCCAGTATGGCAAGGTGCTCCAGCTGCAAGTGCCACTGTCGGAGCCACGGCTCTTGCTGTTTGCGGAGGAGGTCGGCCGCACGTTTTTCTTGGTCGGCGTCGTGCTCGACATTGGCGCGCCTATCGCCGTGTCGGTGGTCCGCATCAGAGCGGGGGCGTCCCCACTGTGGGCGAACGGCCCGCCGGAGGAACCCAAATGCATGACCGACGCCGTCAAGGTGGAAATGGAGGTGACAAGCAGCAAGGATCCCGGCGACATCGACGTGTAGGAGCTGACCTTCTTCACAGTTCCGCCCAAGCTGCTGGCCGGGGCTAAGCTGGTGTCCCTCCACATTTAGATTGACAAGCTCATGTCCTAAATGTTTCTACAGTGCCTTCTGTTTATCTTAGTAATATGCTAATATAGGGATTACGTCGGTCTACTTTAGCTTAAGAAATGGTGGGTTTTGGTGGCGATGCAGCAATTACTTCGATATCAGATCAGTAATTTCCAACAGTCGAACGGATATTTTGTGTCTATTGGATATAAAGTTCCTTTGGGTAAGAAGTACTAGATAAAAGGAGATGTATGTAGACGTATTTTAGTTTTAGATATGTCCCTTTTTATCCATTTTGATGACAAGCACTCCCTCCGTTCCACAATACATGCCTTCCATTTGTCAAAATATAGATATATCTAGACATGTTTTAGTATATAGGTACATCCATGATAGAGCCAGTCGGATGGTTGAGAACACTACAATTCGTAGCTACAGATGTGTGTGTGACTCCCAGATGCAGAAGTCGGGGGTCATCGTCCTCCTTTTCGAGAAAAAACAGACGCGTGTGTGAGAGGACGAGTGTGTGCGTGCACCTCTTCTCTTCCTGTATAACGTACTAAACTCAGAGTACAAGTTTTTGTGGGTGGCACGATGGTGCATGCGAGAAGTCCCGAGAGATAGGTTTAATGCATCTAAAAAAAGACTAGCCTATAGCTCGCCACGCGGCTATTCCTGTCGAATGCCCCATTAACCGTAAGATATGTATACGATGGCGCCAGTTATTGCACGTACACAGTAGAAAAAGTACACCACGGCCGAGAACACGTGCCCACGTAACGCCATCTGGGAATAGTGCCGCACTTCAAAACTAGAACCGTCAATAAATTTTGAGCTTGCGTCTCGTCACATTCCAAATTACTCCACGCTATATTGAATTGCAAACCTGTTCACACCGATCACAACCTAAACGGTTTCCCACTTAGGAGCATATTAGTACTCGGTTATAAATACTAGTATGCCAAGATGACTGCACATTCCTCCTCAACTCCTCATCCACAAAAACAAACAAGTCATTCAGCATCCTTCCCTTGCGTCTGCCATGGCCAGCGTGAGTTCTGGGTCGAGAGATTGCCACCATGGAGAGATGTCCCGCCTCGCTGCGAAAGCGGCCGACATGTCCCACCGCGCGGAAGTAGCAGCACAAAGGTCCCGCCGTGCTGCTGAAGCAGCACGGAGGTCCCGCCGCACCGTCGATGCAGCAGACTGGTTCGGCCACACCGCGGAAGCAGTAGAGATGTCCCGCCGCACCGCGAATGCAGCAGAGATGTCCTGCCGCGCCGCGGCGGCCTGGGAAAATTTCTCGCGGGCAGGCGATGACTATTACAGGCGCATGCATGCGATCGTCCATAGCCAGATGGATCAGATCTCCGGCTGGACGAGGTTGCAGGACGACATGAAAGCCTCATTTGAATAGGCTACCGGCGTCATCCGGCAACTAAGGGAGGGCAATGAGAGGCTCCGGGCCAAGCGCGACCTGCTGAGGGCGAAGATCGTCCGAAGTGCAGACCAGCAGGAGGAGACGAGTGCCTTGTTGAAGAGGACCGGCGTCATCATCAAGAAACTTATGGATGAGAATGACATGCTCCGCATCGAGCGCCAAAGGCTGGTGGAGGAATCCATGGATGTTCTCAAGTAGCGTCTTCAGGACATGAAAGAGCTCATCGCCTCTCGCCGCGGAGACTAGTTCCCGCGGCCTGCAGCAACGCATCAAGAAAGTAGAGATCAGCGAGCCAGATCCTTGTCTTCCTTCTTCTTTTGCCCTTGTGTATTTCGGGCGTAGCCGCAAGTGGCTTTTTTAATTATCTTTCTAATTATGTAAGACAATTAATCATCCTTATATATTGATCAGTCTTGCTATAAGTCGTAGTAGATGCTATATAGGTCCATCGGATCTTACATCAAGATCCGTGCTTTCAGATTTTCTTTTTTCTCTCTTAAATCTCAGTCGAGTGAGACATAGCTACGCCATTAAACAAAGGCTCGGGTGCCATTAATGGAGACCTTGGGAGAGAGGTAGATGGCAGATGGAGGTCAAAGGGCTCTCCTCCCAATAAGCACTCGCAGGGATCTGATCGCACGCCTCTCGTACTCAAATAGCTACCCTGCATGACGCCTCCTAGCTAATAAAAAATGGGGACGTGTGGCGGCACGTAAATGGTAGTAAATAGAACGCCCACGGTTTCAATAATACTTGTGTTTCCGATTGTAACGTGATAGCACTTGTTCCAAAATGACTTTGTTGATTGTTAATGTGTGTGCCTTCGCAAATCGGACATGGCACCAGGCCAAGTTTCATTATTTTCATGTGTGTTTTGGATTTACAGGAATTAAAAAACTAAGTTTCTCAATGTTTCTAGCCCAGCCACGACGCCCAGAATTTTGAATTTCATACCCATTTCTTGCATGGAACCTAGAAATTTACCCGAGGACACACATGTGATTTTTCAACCAACTTTGGGGCACTGGAACATGTGCTTGTATTTCAAATTTGAATTATGCACACAAAGGTGACACGTTCCCTCTCAGAACCACGAGCCTTCTTGAGAGAGGCTCCAATTTGCAAGAAGCTTATACCCAAATTTGTTCCTATTCGGCCAATTTTTTTTACCATGGCATGGTACTACCATGACATGACACCATGCCAAGTATCATGATTTTAAAACCAAGTTTCTCAATGTTCTCGACCGAGCCACGATGCCCAGATGTTTGAATTTTATTCTCATTTTCTGCATGGGACCTAGAAATTCACACGAGGACACAAATGTTATTTTTCAACCAACTTTGGTGCACAGGAGCATGTGCTTGTAGTTCAAATTTGAATTATGCACATTAAATGACCAAAAAGTATATTAATGTGTAAAAAAGGCCAAACGAAGCCGGAATGATTTCCAAAATTTAACAGGGCACTCATGTATTTCTATGTTGCCTTTGTAAATAAACTCAAGGGGGACAACGTATATCGTTTCACACTCAAAGGTGGCACGTTCCCTCTCAGAACCATGAGCCTTCTTGAGAGAAGCTTCGGTTTGCAAGAAGCTTATACCAAAATATGTTCCTATTCGGCCAATTCTTTTACCACAGCATGGTAGTACCATGACATGACACCCATGCCAAGTTTCATGATTTTCAGACGTGTTTTGGATTTACAAGAATTTAAAACCAAGTTTCTCAATGTTCTCAGCCGAGCCACGATGCCCAGATGTTTGAATTTTATTCTCATTTCTTGCATGGGACCTAGAAATTCACCCGAGGACACAAATGTGATTTTTCAACCAACTTTGGTGCACGAGAGCATGTGCTTGTAGTTCAAATTTGACTTATGCACATTAAATGACCAGAAACTCAATTAATGTATAAAAAATGACAAACGAACCCGGAATAATTCCAAAATTTAACAGGGCACTCATGTAGTTCTATGTTGCCTTTGTTAAGAAACTCAAGGGTGGGGGGGGGGCAGCGTATATCGTTTCACACTCAAAGGTGGCACGTTCCCTCTTAGAACACGAGCTTCCAAATCGGCCCAATTTTTTACCACAACATGTTAGTGCCATGACATGACACCATGCCAAGTTTCTTGATTTCCAGACGAGTTTTGGATTTACATGAATTTAAAATCTAAGTTTCTCGATGTTCTCGGCCGAGTCACGATGCCCAGATGTTTGAATTTCATTCTCATTTCTTCCATGGGACCTAGAAATTCAACCAAGGACACACATGTGATTTTTCAACCAACTTTGGTGCACCGGGGCATGTGCATGCAGTTCATATTTAGATTATGCACTTTAAAAGTCCAGAAACTCAATTAATGTATAAAAAGGCCAAACGAACCCGAAATAATTCCAAAATTTAACAGGGCGCTCATATAGTTCTATGTTGCCTCTGTAAAGAAAATCAGGGGGGAGGCGGCGTATATCGTTTCGCACACAAAGGTGACACGTTCCCTCTCGGAACCATGAGGCTTGTTGAGAGAATCTCTGGTTTTGCAAGAAGCTTATACCAAAACTTGTCCCAATTCAGCCAAAAATTATACATATGAAAACAGGGTTTAGATTATCCCGAACATCTCGCTACCTAGACCAATAATGTACTATGATTTGAATTCAACATAAAATGGATACAAATATTTGAATTGGAGAGCGTATGGTACATGTAATTTATAGTGAAATATGATTACTGCTATATGCATGTTTTTTGTTATCAAGATAATATTTAAATTATTGTATAACTTGACAACAATCATATTCAAATAAGGAAAATTGATTCAAATTTAGTCCATATGGTAGACGACAATATATATGTTCACATGGTGGAGTAAAATGTTCATATATGATGGAAGATCAAAATGTACGACTACATCAATTATAAACCGCAAGGTCACCTAACCATATATTTGAATTCAACACAACGTGGATTCAAAAATTCAAATTCGAGATCATGGCATCTGTAATCATATAAAAAGGGACATTACTCTTTCTTTGGTGGGAATTGATTTGTTTGTTGTTGTTGTTGAGGGAAGTGTGAATCGATTTGGTACTGTGCAGGGTAATCTTGTTCTCCCGATTTTTTTTACATTTTTCTTGTAGTTTTTTCAATGGCATCTATAGCAATATAGTAAAAGGGGACATGACTCTCTTGTGTCTTATATGAATTGTTTTTTTACACGTTAAGTTTGTTCTGCCGAACAAGGAATCCGCACCTTGTTATCCCAAAATTTTCAAGCTCGAGTATCTTTTTTCTCACCTGCTTTGAAACTCCCATTTCTTCAACCCGCGTCGCGCCTTGTTATCCTGAAATTTGCATACGTGCGAGAACTCCCTCCTCATCCGAAATCGCTCCCGCAGCCCGGACACGCGAAATCCCCCTTCTACCCCTCAGCCGGAAATGAAGCTCCATGTCACAGTGTCAAAACCGGTGGGGGTATGCTGGTAACTTACCCTACATTTCAGACAAGCGCGTCCCTAAGCTTGGCTCCCCCTACCCCTTTGCCCCCCCCATTCGTACACCGAGGCCCCCAAAACCCGCGAAACCCCACGCTCCTCCGTCGGCCTCCCGACCACCGCCCAGCCGGAGACTCTTCCCCGACTACGTCGTCCACCGCAACAGCTCGCCGTCCCTCATCCACCGCACCGGATGAGGATCCATTGTTGATCTCGTCATCCCGCCGGATCAGCCGCCCCGTCCTCCACCTCCAAGGAGCTGCCTCGATGTTCGCCTCGTCTATCGTGCCACCTCAATCCCCACAACACCGTCTTGACCTGCCCCACCGAAACCGCAGCACCCTCACCAATTCCTCCGATGAAGCCGAGGCCAACTCGGCGCCACCAAGGAGGTTCTGCACTGACTGCTGCATTTTATCTTTTATTCGATCTCATGGGGCTGTCGGTGCTCGATACCAAGCAGAAATGGCGGGTCTCCATCGACGGCGCCGTCGCCGGCCACATCATCCACGATGTCTCTCCCCCATGTCGTTGCTTCCTCGGCAGCGACTTCCAAAACGGCACTAGCTGCAGCTGCTCCGGCTCTCGCTTGCACTGTGGCTCTGTTCTTGCTATCGGTCGCACTGCTGCACTGCTCCTGCTTTCGTTCGTGCTGCTGCTCTACTCTTGCTCTTGCTTGTGCTGCTGCTGCTGCTGCACGACCTCCGACAGCTACAGGAGTTGCTGCTTTAGCACTCACTCACGGTGCTACTGCACGACTTGCTCTCTGCTAGTGCGTTCCCTGCTCGAGCGTCTGCTGATTTAGATCACTGCTTCTCTTCTACTAGTGCTCGAACGCCCTAAACATCTATTGCAATGCTCGGTTACTAGTTCAATTAGTTTCGACAGTGAAGTTCATTTTCTTCAATTAAGTTCAGAGTGAACAGTACTTACAACATCTGTCGGAGTGGCCGTGGCGCGGCTGATGCGTTTTACATCTAGCACTTTTTGGTGATGTATTTTACATCATCTATTGCAGATGATATTAGGGTCCCACTTCAGATTAATGTTATCTGTCTTGTCATGCTTCAGCCTCGTCGCCGTACACCTTAGCGGAGCTGCTCCAATGACGGAACCATCCATCACAGTGGAGCAGTACCCTCGGCGCCGTTTCCAGAGGCCTCGGATTTTCTTCCCCGCCTCCGATAGTCACACTAGCATCATCACCATCCTCCACGTCCAACCCAATGATGCTGAGGTCCACAAGGCTATGCCAAAGAGGTTGTACACTCGTCGCATCACTTTGTTTCTCCATTCCTCTGTTCTTCCAATTCATGTGAGCCAAACACCCAGGTTGACTGAAATCCTATGTTTCCAAATGCTCTATTTTGCACATGCATTCCTATCCTATTCCTATGTTTTTCTTGTCCGTGCGTTTATAGAATCCTCCAATTCTAAGGAGCCCTTACAGATTTACTTCATTTTCAGATAGGCGTCAAAGAAAACTCTGTGTGTTATGTCCTACTCCTGTCGTGCCGTCATCCACCCCATATGAGGTGCACCATCGACAAAAGCGTTCACTGCAGCAGAGATCCCCCCTGCAGACTTTCTTTCGCCACCTCAGATCATCTTCCCCGTTGCCGGCAGCCACGCCAACTGCATTACCATCACCGGCTGAGTAGATGAACCTGAGGACTACATAGTTTTGGAAGAGAGGTCGCAGTCCTTCGTGTTTGCTTACGTTATACATCGATTATTATTACCTGTTACTTTATCATTCAATCTTGAGTTTTGAATTGCCCATGGGTCTCATACCGAGCGAGCAACGAATAGTATATGTCTACTATCTGGTTCATCTGGGGTCTTCTGTGTGGTTCATGTTGGGTGGGCAACAAACAATAGATGATCCATTGTCTATCTTTTTAAACTGAAGCTATAATCTACCTGCTATCATTAGTTTTGGATCCATCCACTCGTTTGCTACCATCAGTCTTGATTTTTGGATGCACCCCTTAGGCCTTACAAAATCTAACTTTTTTTTATTATGCATGTCAGATATTGTACACAATCGTACTGAACATGTAGAGAAAAAGAGAAGACTGTTGCGTGCGAATATAATGTCATGTAGACGCCGCTCCATGGTGGGCGAAGTGCCCCCCCCCCCTCCTGCATTTCCAGATTGTATTCCAGAGGAAGATAAACGTTCAGATGGAGATTCAGAAGGAGCCGACCACGCATGTTTACCACCTGAGGTGTTTGCTCTAACATGGCATGCTGATGTTGGTCATATCATGCATATGGCGCCTTGCATTGCTTACATTATACATCTTATATGTCATCAGTTTAGTTTAGATTTTCTTTGTGTGAATGCCACCTATTTGGTTTCTATATCATACTCCCACCATTCCTAAATACCTGTCTTTTAAGAGATTACAACAAGTGACTACATACAGAACAAAATGAGTGAATCTACACTCTAAAATATGTCTATATACATCCGTATGTGGTAGTCCATTTGAAATCTCTAAAAAGACAAATATTTAGGAACGGAGGGAGTATATGGGAATTATGCAATGCCATCTTCTTTAGCCAGGCATCATATACGTGAATCATGCAATGCCATCCTGTTTGGCCAGTCATCATATATGTGAACTGTATCGTGCCATATTTTTTTCCATAATGTATTCCATTTGTCAACAATGTTTATACATTCATCTACTCTTCCTGTGCATCAGCCATTTGAGTCGGTCATGGGAAAATCTGGAGTGAAAACAAGGTCTTCTGAGCAGTCAGTGCTACCTGTCGATGCAGATTTCTTGCTGGTTACAGATAGCTCCTCGGAGGAGGATTCAGAGAGAGATGAATAATCGTATTCCCCCCCTCCCCCGAGGTGCATGATCTAACTTGGCTGGGTTATATTTCTCATATCATGCATATGGTGTCTTGCATTGCCATGCCATCTGCTTAGATTAGACATGCTTTGTGTGAATGCCTCCTGTTTGCTTTCTATATCTGATATGTGAATTATGCAATGCCATGTTTTTCAGCCAGTTATCATATATCTGAATTATGCACCACCATGGAGCCAGGCATCATATATGTGAATTATCTCATGCCATATTTTTTTTCATTACGTATTCCATTTGTCGACAATCTGTGTATATTGAACTACTCTTCATGTGTATCAGCCATTTGAGCCGGTTATGGAAAAATCTGGAGTGAAAACAAGGTCTTCAGAGCAGGCAATGGTACCTATTGAAGCATATATCTCGATGGTTACAGGGAGCTCCTCAGAGGAGGATTCAGAGACAGATGACCAGTCCTATATCCCACCTGAGGTGTATGCTCTAAGTTGCAATGTTTATATTTCTCATATGAAGCATATGGTGTGTTGCATTGCTTAGTTTAGACATCATATGCACAATATTGAATTCTATCTGCTTAATTTAGAGATCATACATGCGAGTGCCAGCTGCTTAGTATATGAATCAATTATGTCAATTATATCATGCCATCCTGTATACTTAGACAACATGTATGTGAATTATTTCATCCCAACCTATTTTAGAAAGACATCATATAGTTTTGTCATGTCATCCTGTTTAGGTACTCATCATATGTTGAATTATGCCATTATATCCTATTAAGTTATACATCATATATCTGAAACTGTGTCATGCTATCCTGTTTAGTTAGGCATCATGTATGTGAAATTGTGTCATGCTGTCCTGTTTGGTTAGGTAACATATATGTGAATTACCACATATGTCTATCATACAATGTCTGTATGTTCAATTTCTTTTCTTGTTTATCAGTCATTTGAATTGGAGGGGGTGATGGCAGTATCTAAGGGAGCAAAAACCCGTTCTTCACAAAACACAGTGCTACCCGTCGATGCAGATAGAACCATGGTTGTACTGGCCCACAAACTAGCCCCACCACACATAATTGAGACTCTTCCAGATTGCACACTTACACTGTTGGGCAGAGAACCAGCTACAACCCATCTAACCGCAACCCCAGCGGATAGTAACCCACTTATAGTTGACAAAGCACCATGTCCACCACAGAGTACCCCCACACGAGCAGTTTGTAAAGCTACTGCAGTGCCCAAAGCACGAAGACCACCACAGCTAACCCAAACTCCACATTTAAAGCAGAAGAGCAATTGTTCTCAGGTCAGATTCCATAGCTATGGTCCATACTCCTTTGTTGTTGCATCACTGTATTTACTCATACCAACTACTTTCGAATTTGAAGGATCCAATTGAAACTCCAATGGTGCAATAGGTATGTTTTAAACCTATTTCTTTAACTGGTTGTATAAACAGTTATGTTCTCATGTGATGCACATTACAAGTGTTGCCAATGTTGTGTAGTTTCTCACACTTATATTCTGTCTATGCTGTTGTGTCTTAAAAATATATGAGTTGAACTGTGTCTCTATCTTGATTAGGGAACATAAAATAGAATGATATGGACAATACAGTGACCATAGTACATAGATATATGTTTGTTTCATGTTGTTATCCTGTCCACCTTACTACTGTACCGGTTTACCAAAATGAGTTTCGTATACTACAAGCTAAACCTGTGATGTGTTTGCTTGTTTCTCTTGTAGTATGCAAACAGAATATTGGAGAAGAGCACCCCACTATGCAATGGTAGAGAAAGTAATGCAGATAAGGTTCAAGATAGTGAGACAACCCTGTTGGTCTCCAAGAAAGGTGATAAAAACGATCTTGTAGGCAGTGAGAAAACCCCACAGTCCTGCATTGATGTAGTGTTCGAGTTACTGGCTAGTACCGCTGGCACAAGCTCTACAAACTCGCTGCCTGAATCACTTCGGCTTCTTCAGTCTCAGCTACAAGCTGAAAGGCATCAGTCAGCTGTGCTGCGGCAAGAAGCCGAAGGACTGAGGAAGTCCCTACAGAATTCAGATGTGTACTTTCTTGTGCAACAGCAAGCGCTGGAGGTTTTAAGCACCAAACAAGAGAAAGTTAATAAGCTTGATAAGCATCTTGCCAGCATTATGGGTGCCTAGGATATTGTTTCTTGAACTCTTCTAAAGTGGTTTCAGTTTTGGACTTGTTTTGCTACGGCGTTTATATGCTTCTTCGTTCCCTATATTTGCACTGGTAGCGAACTTTGATGCCCAGTGGATGTAATATGTGTAATAGCCATGATAGCCTAGCATAAGTTGCTTGCTTATTTATTTCCTTGTTGTCTTGTAGTCAGTGCAGTTCTTTTTCCGCGATTTGCTAGTGGCTGCAATAACCTATTTTTTTAAACTAGGCCACAATAACCATGGGCTAATATTTACTGTAGTGACACTGGGCCTCCTACGGGCCATAGAAATAGTGGGCCTTCTATGGGCGGTAGAAACAGTAGGCCTTCTACGGGCCGTAGAAACAATGGGCCTTCTATGGGCCGTATGATCGATTGGCCAAACATGGGCCAATAACAGGCCGCATTATGGCCGTAAACGGGTTAGAGTTGGAATCGTCCGTTCTTGGGCCGACCATAATGGGCCATCGTTAATAGGCCATATTTTATGACGCTATGAAAACGGCCCAACATATTAACGGACCACAAACAGGCCGACTATAACCACGGGCTGAATTTGGCCCACAAGTAGAAAATGACAGTAATGGGTCATAAGTAAACGAATGCTGGAAATGAGCCCAGGAATAAATGGGCTTTGAGAAGGCCGAAAGATAACATGGGCTAGAAACGGCCAAACAGAATAACGGGCCGTTAATGGATATTAAGTGATACACTATTCATTACTAGCCAGTTTCACCACGGGCCGTTAATGGGTGTAAAGTGATACACTGTTCATTACGGGCTAGTTTCACCACGGGCCGTTAAAGGCCAAGAGTTACATGGGGCCTCATATGGGCCGAAAGACGTCATGGGCCATACATGGGCCAGAAGTGAAAACGGGCTGGAATCATATTGGATGGCCCAGATGACGCTACTGGGCCTAATTCGGATAGGGCGTAATGGGCCTTGGGTTAGCGGGCTGTAAATGGGCTATATGCGAACATGCCGTTAACAGGCTTTCCATGGGCCGACCCGCTACCTTTTGACCAAGTCAAACGGGCCGGCATTTTCACTGGAATGGGCCTCTGTTGGGCCGTGCCACGTGTCGACATATCATAGGCGACTTCTGTCCAATGAGTGGATGACATCTGTCCCAACGATGAGCTGACACGTGTTTCCTCCAGCCAATGATGATTTTACACATGAAAAATCCCCATTGGTCGGGGCTGTTAACGGGTTATCGGATCCAAAACCCGACCTGATAGCTTAACGGTGTTCCATTACGGTGGATGCCATGTGTCGGTCACCCTTGACGAAAGCACTTCTATGAGGCGCGATTTATCGTCATGGAAGTGGACACTTCCATGATGATAATTTTGGTAATGTCATGGAACACTTCTACGACAGCACATGTATGACTATCTTGATTCTGTCATAAAATCGTCATGGATGTACATGAATGAAAAAAAATGCGACCTACTGTGACAAACACGTATCATCACGGAAGTGTATTTTTTTTTGTAGTGTTGTGTCTTTGTCACACATGCACTCCGTCCTCCTCCACTCTCCCTCTCTCTGACACACACATGGGATTTTTGCAACAACTAGCAAGATGCCCATGCGTTGCACGAAACATCAAGATGCATTTGTATGAGTAGTTTATCTTGTGGGGGAAAAGGATGAACGAGGGAAGGTCTTATTTGCAAATGTGGAGAGGGGTGTGGGTATCTTTTTGCAAAATTGCCATAGTTTCCTTCCTATCCGTCAGATATAGATTGGATGGCCTATATTGCAGGTAGGCACACGATCATCACCAACAATGCTTTTTATAAGAGTAGGGATAAAAAATAGAGTTGGTGATGATGGTGGGCCTGCCATCCTACAACGTAGGTTGTCCGATTTATATCTGACGGATAGGAAGGAAAATATGGCAATTTACCCGCACTCCTCACCACATTTGCAGATAAGGCCTTCCCTCGTTCATCCTTTTCTCCCACAAGATCTTGATGTTCCGTGCAACGCACGGGCATCTTGCTAGTAAGAGTAGAAATTAGACATATACCACTTCTCGAATCTTGAAACCAACAACATTCCTCCCTTATCTCATCAAAACAGCCAAAGGAATATATTTTGAGTGAAACATAACATATTTTTAGTGATATACGTATTTCAAAACTAGACTTTTTTTCTATCAACTCGGTGAATATGTATTAATCTACTTTGATTGTGTGGCAACACATTGGCACATTGCTAGTAGTTATTATAATTTTTTGGACACCAGACAAACGGTGGAGTACATATACAAAGAGAAGAGGCGCATGCACGCAGTCGGCCTCTCGCTATCTCACACACATGAGTGTTACATAAAGGCGATGTTAACAAATAAACCCTAAAACCCTAGGTGCACGATTGCTGCATTCGCGGGTACCAGGGTACGTGGTGGAGGACCTTTGTAGGAATAGTCAGCTCGCGTGATAATTTGATCCGTAGGAGTTGATGGTCGGGACCACATGTGAACGACTTGGAGCGCGGTGGCTCGCCAGTTGCCACAGATCGAGTAGCCACGTTTAAAATATCGTTTTTTAGCGGGGTTATGAGTTCCGATTTTCAATGGCGCGTTATAAGTAGTAAGTAGTTTTCAGAATGATTGGTATGGAGCGAAAACAGAATTCATAGTACGACGTACCTCCTTGGCGTATGGTTGTATGGGTTTATGTTGCGAGATGTTGAACCTGGTAGTTCTAGGGAAAATACTATGGTTTAGATTTAGATGCTGGTTTTCAGTAATGAAAATCAGAAGGGGAAACCCTTCTTTGATTAAAAAAAACTACTACCTCCATTCTGGTTTACTAGTCCCCATCGTATTTTGGGTCAAAGTTTGTCCACGAATTTTACTTGTAAAATGTGAATGGAAAATGAGATTTTGTTATACCCAAACAAAAAAGGACTGGAGGGAGTGATTGCTCTGACACGGACGCGACCTCTCATAGCGCAGGCATTGAACCGGCGCGCCGGCCAAGAGGGCCCACTCGCTGCAGGCCCGGCTGAGCACGCCTCCTCGCCGCGTGCAACCAGCTTAAGACTGCCCCACCTGCCTTCATTGAATCCGCGCGTGTGCCGGCAACACGTCCTTCCGTGAGCCGGCAGGCATTTTATAACACAAATAATGACTAAAATATAATTAATTTACGCATGGTCTTGACTTGTTGTGCTCGCACTGGTAGCAGGAACTAGTAGAGGTTTTTCTTTATTTATAACTCTCCTCACATTTTTTTGGCTTTGAAGTGAATCATGGTTGTGGACATTATGTATGAATGTGCAGATATCTGTGAACATGAGTTTGATGTGGAAGTTGAACTTGAAATGTTGGGCTTGCGCGTGAACTATACCATGTCCAATGCTTCGTCTGTTATTGTTTGGAAAGTAATTGTTGTTATTACATGACTTGAAAAAAATATTTTGTGCCACATCAGTAGATGCACGGACATCACAACAGGCATGCTGACTGGATAAACATTTGAACCTAGCTATTATGAAGGAAATTTTGTATTGACAACAGTTTTAGATAGCAGGAGACGCCTAGCCTGCTCTGCCTCTGCTAGCTTATTTCTGGCTTCTTCCATCTCTTCTTTGGCTTGGGTGAAGAGAGCATCTGATTGCTCTTTTCACTTCTTCAGGAACTCAGCTACATTCTCAAGGGCTGCTACACGCTTTCTTTCAGCCTTTACTAATGCCACGAGGACATGAACAGCTGACGACTCCACCTGGCTTGTGTGTAATCCAGCATCATCTGGGAATTTGCACCTTGTGTCTAATCCAGCATCATTAGGGAACTGGCACCTTGTGTGTAATCCAGCCTCATTTTGGAAACATGATCTCGAGGTTGACCATACTTCCCTCCTCGCAGGAACTGCATCCTGACATGAAGTTACTTCTTTTTTAGATCAATACTCAGAGCAACCTAGATCCATTTAGTAGAAGCCAGATAAACAGAACTCAGAGAAGTGAATTCAAAAGGAAAAAATATAAAAACAGACTACAAGGTGAGAACACCCACTTCCTACATCAAGCTAAAAACGAAAGCATTAGGACGATTAAGACTCTTCTTATTACACATCGAAGAACACCAGGCTTAAGAGAAACAGAAACTACAACATATACACATCGAAGAACACGAGGCTAAACGAAAGTAATTGAAAGGGTGTTACTTACCAAAGCTCGTTTTACAGGTTCGGTGCAGCTCCTCTTTAACTTGCCACGCTCCTTGAAGATGTCCCCAATATCCCGTGTTTGGTCTTCATTGCTCCTCTGCATGTTCGCACTCGTGGTTTTAAAATCTCAACATGGCAAGAAAAATATACTACTAGTAATACTCGCGCATCTTGTGGGCAACATTAAAGCACTCGTCTGCCATGTTAGAGCATCTCCAACAGAATCGCAACGCGCTGTGCTTTAAAAAAGCGTTTACAGTGCTGAGATCGAGAAGTAGAGACTAGAGAGTAGAGGATAGTTCTCAGCATAGATAGATAAAAAAAGATAATTCAACTACTCCTCGTCGTCCGACTCCTCCTCGGTGATGTCCTCCTCCGACGTCTGACTGTAGGCGTGAAAATACCGATCTTCATTGGATTCCCAGGGCGACGCTGCTCCTAGCCTCATGTTGAATTGAGCGTCCGCTTTTTGCCTACGTTGTCCTCGCGATAGGGGCACGCTCCGCCCTCCTCTTATCCCTCTCCACCCTCCTTTGTGCGTAGAACTCGCGCTCGTTGATGATGTCCTGTGGGAAGTGTTGGCACCACAGTGCCATGGCTTCCTCGTCCATCTCAGCGATGCCGAGACGGTGCTCCCGCCTCTGGTTGTCGCGACGATCCTCGTCGGTGCTAAACCATGGAAGAGGCGCGAGCTCCTACGCCCGCACCCGCGTCGGCACATTGGGGAAGTTCAATGTTCTATGAGGCCACCGGAGGCGCCACGCCGCCGCGTCATACGCGCGGGCGACCTCATTGGCAGTGTCAAAATTGCCGAGGCCGAGGCGCATCCCGCGAAACCAGATCTCGACGGAGAAGCCGACGGAGGGGCGCGCGTGGACGCCATGGTATCCCCAAGTTTCCCGGTGACGCGGCAGCATGGTGGCGTGGCGGCTGAGAGGCGAGAAACAGCGGGGAGAGAGCAATGGCCAGGCACAGAGCGGGGAGAGAGCGGTGGCAAGGCACAGAGCGGTGGGAGAGCGTTGGATTTTATAAAGCGCGCCGGATGCCGCACACCAAAACTAGCGCACGCCTGGCCGCTTTTTCCCGCGCGTGCGCAATCCTTTCCCGACGTCTCTACTATCTCTACTCTCTTCTCTACTGCTATATTTATTTAATATTTAATATTTGATATTTATCTCTACTTCTCTACTTTCTACTTTTTTTCTCTATACTTTTTTTCTTATAAAAAACAGAGTTGGTGATGATGGTGTGCCTGCCATCCTGCAATATAGGCCGTCCGATTTATATCTGACAGATAGGAAGGAAACAAATGGGAATTTTGCAAAAAGATACCCATACCCCTCTCCGGATTTGCAAATAAGGCCTTCCCTCGTTCATCCTTTTCTCCCACAAGATAAACTACTCATACAAATGCATCTTGATGAGTGCAACGCATGGGCATCTTGCTAGTTCTGAAAAACTGTCCATCATTTGCCACACAACTGGTTGCAGATGAAAAACCTACCCAAGCACAGCATGATACAGGAGAGACGGACAATTACAAGCTGATATTCTGTTGGACAATGGAGGCTATAACCAATTACTTTTACGGGAACAATAGCACCCAGGAAATTTGAAGGGTAGGTATGAACAAAATTGGAACTGCACATGTACTGCTAAGTGATTCAATACACACATTACCAATCAAGGAGGAGAACGATGGTCGCGGCGGCCTCTGTGAGTCATGGTCGGCAACGGGAGTCAGTTCATTGTCCACGACGGTGGTACTTCTGCGCTTGGCGTCGGCTTCCGGGAAGCAGATCCGAGACCGTGGAAGACGATGCCGGGGAAGAGGCTCCGTGTACGACGACGACGGTGGACCGGCTCCAGTGCGGCGTACGAGGTCGTCGATGAGGCAGATGCGCTGCGGTGGACGAGTGCGCCGATGTAAAGGGGAGGAGCACGAAGGCTGCGGTGCCGTGGAGAAGTCTATTTTGCGGTGGGGATAGAAAATGGGGAGTATTCAGGTGTACTACTCTGGGTGCCGGGGTGGGGTTGGCTGGGTAGGGTGAACCTGAAGTTACGAAAACAGCCCCCTACCAAGCGTCATCCGTAGGCCTGTTCCGAAGGCTATGATGGTAACTTCCCACTGCTCGAATCAGGGTCGCGGGAGATTTTCCCGCCGACCTCAAAATTTTGTGACACTGAACTCCCCGTGTGGCGTGTTGAGTGATTCGGCTAAGCAACTAGCGAGTAGTAGTAGTAAACTCTGCATATTAGGTTTGACCGAAGTCAAACTTCCTAAAGTTTGACCAAGTTTATAGAAAAATATAAACATTTACCATAACAAATATGTATGATGTGAAAGTACATTCAATAATGAATCTAATGGTATTTATTTGTTATTGTATATGTTAATATTTTTGTTATAAGCTTTCTGAGAGTTTACAAAACTTGACTTTGACCAATGCTAATACGCGGACTTAAATAAAAACGGAGGGAGTACACATTTGTTTTCTTAGTTTGTAGTGAACTAATCATTTGTTGAAATTGTGAAATAAATATATTAGGCTATTGACTTCGAATGTAATGGTCTATACAATTCAATAGTTACAATCATTGTCGAATCCCAAGATGTATACAAGGTCTATAGTACTTCACAACATGCTCAAACTCACATAATCCCAGTCAAATGAGAATCTAAATGCATTTCATAGTTATTACTTTGTAGGATGCAACAAAACCAACCATAACTCTACATCAGCCATTATAGAAGCAACATTTTGACATATCCCAATGTGTGAATGAAACGTGCAGAGAGAGCTTTTGAAGATGGAGCAGATAGGGCGGGAAAGATTGTATGTATGTGGACAAGAGAGTAGGAGACAAACCTAACGAGATAGAGAGAGAAAGAGAGAGGAGGAAGTTAGGTCATTGAGAAAGATGGAGACATGTAATATACGTGAGATGTTTGTGCATCCGGATTCTGTATACGTGGAAGGAGAAGAGACAACATGTTTGATGAGAGAGCTGGAAAAACATGGACGAGAGGGGAAGGATCTCGTGGGTTGAGGGATTGATAATTTTGTGCGGGGGAGAGAGGGATTGGTAATTTTGTGCGAGAGAGAGAGAGGGTGGGGGAGGAGTCAGTCAGCCGTCATCACATCACCCTGCTTCCAAATGGCCCCGCATTCTCTAGCGTGGTGTGGTCGCCGTCTTCAATCTGCTCGACGCCCTCTTTTAAGATTGAGGTGTTCTGCATGTTGGGGTGCAAAGAAGCACAAGCGAGAGTGGTCGCCGTATAACCTTGGATGGGGATGAATTGTGTGCTCGGGGGAGGGTGTGTGTGTGTTGTGTTGTGTGTGTCTGTTTGTGTGTGTGTGTGTGTGTCAGATATTGAGAGAAAACAAACCTAAGGAGAGAAATGGGTATTCACGAAGAGATTGTGCGGGCCTTGAGGTGGGCAGGGGCCGGGTGAGGGTGTCAAAATGTGTGCGTTGATGCATGTGTTGCATGCAATCGTGCGAGGGACGGACGAATCGAGAGAGATGGTTGTTGTGTTACGGATGCTCCTCTCTCTCTCTCTCTCACACACACACACACACACAAGTAAACTAGAAGACCGTTCTCTCATGTATACACAATGTATCGGCATCTGTCTATGTCTCACTCATGCATGATCATTTGCACATTCACACCTCTCTATGTCTGTATCACACGCACACCGTCTCCACATTGCCCTTCCGCCACAACACACATATGGACACATACACACGTTCTCTCTCAGTCACACACACAAAATCAGTATTAAAAACTAGGGCGCACCTAAAACGTCCAAATCCAAATAAACACGAACTGGAGCTAAATTCAAATATATGGAAATATTGCAGCGTCAAGAACTTTTCCAGGAAAAAAAGTTGAGTAATATTCGGGGATTGTTTTCACACACACAAAAAGGTTCGGTGGATGTCCTTCGAGCGCGACACGGTGACGCACCGTTCGATCGACCGCGCGGCCGCGGTTCACGCGCTGGCACAGGATTCCGTATCGTGGCTGTGGTACTAACTAATAAAAGCGCTGCCTAAGTCTAATGTTTACGTGTACTAGTACGGTTTTCTTTTAAGTTTGACCAACCTTATATAAAACTAAAGTAAGCTCCCACACACGCACTCATCAATATGCCGCCGCCGCCGTTGCGCATGCCGGCGCCCGCCTGCTCCGGCCAACAATTTCTCGCCCATCACCGCCGTGTCGCCGCCATCCCTGTGCCATGAAGCCGAAGGCTCGCCCGCTCACGTCGTCTGCAGTCCCTCCTCCCGATGCCGCCGTGCTACCAAGCACACGAACAGCTGCTGGAGCCGCGTCTATGCACGCAGCGTACGAAGAGGAGGACGAGCGCGTGCTCCAGCACGCCGGCGAGGAGGAACTAGCGTGTCATTGTCGTCTCCGCCCGCGCGGAGGAGGCGCGCATGGTGGCTGTCGCGGCGGAAGCCGGTCGCGCGCGCGTCGAGCCCGCAAACCGGGTGCGGACGCGGAATCTACCTTCGAGACCTTGAATGCCACGTGGATCCTGCAATCTGAAGGAGCAATTTGGGTCAGTCGACTCTTGTGAGCCGTTTGATGCAACATGGATGGCTAGAAGGGCTTCTTCCACCTCTTCTGCCGTCTTCTTCCTTCGCTCCGTCGAACTTCTTTCACAAATCGACTGACCCAAATTATACTACTAGTACGAACGTATTAAGTACAGTAGGAACACGAAGATACGAGCAGTAGTACCAACTGCAAGAAGAACAGTAGTAAGACATAGTACTAGTACTACTGTACGTACTAAAGAGTTCAAATAACGAGAAAGAACATAAACATAGTTCTGCTGGGGCCTCAGCACAACACACCCTTGAAAATAAACTAAGCAACTAGTCCGCTTGACACTGCAGTAGAACCAGCATGAGCGACGGCACTGCCACCTACTCGGAGTCCGAGTCCACGTCCTCGACTTCGTCCTCGTCCCTCTTCCTCTTCCTCTTCGCCGACGCTTCTTTGCTTGAACCGGACACTGGGCTCTGCTTCTTCATCCAACCCTTGTAGATATTTAAACAAAGGTAGGCATCCATTGCTGCGTACAGGATGTGATCTTCATCTAATGTCTTCGACTCCCATGCATGATGAAACTCGTGATGAGGTTTCTTCAGTTTAGCGTACGAAGGATCAATCATGGCTGCTGCCAGGGTCAGCATTGAAGGTTGAGAGGAGGACACCAGGCTTGCCTTCTGGAGATCGAAGGGCTGGCCTACAACGAGACCTATCCGATGCATGACATCCCTGTTGTTCTTAAAGTCTACAGTAACGAATTTCACTCTTTTGACCTTGAGGAAGTTCTTAAAATCCTGGCACTCAACGTCGGCATGGCATATGTGGTAGACCAAGCAAACGTTATGTACGCAAACCTGGATCACGGCGGGCTTCTTCCTCTCTGCCTCCTTTAGAATCTTCTCTCTTTCCAGGACTGTGGTGTACTCAACATCTAGCCCAGCGACCCACTCATCCGTTGAACTGTTGAACATGCGTAAGAAGTGAGCAAGCCATGCTTTCACCGTCGCAGATCCACGTGTGTAGATCACGATGAACTCATCGCCTGTGATGGCTCTAACCTGGTACTCAGTGGCGACCATGGAGATTTGGGAGGCCATGTATTTTGGAGGAGGGTTAGGAGAAGTTGAACTGTTGTACCCCGCAAAAAAAACTGGGAGCGAACTAATGTGAAAGGACGGGACGACTGGGAGCGAACTGTTGTAAGGTAGAAGACGGGGACGAGTAGGGCGTGCGAACGGCGTGGGGTTGCTGGCCTGCCTGGTGGATAAATGGCTGCAAGCCCCCAAAGAGTTCTCGAGAACTATGCGGGACCCACTAGATGTCATGTCTACTAGACCCATATCGTAGGCCTGACGGTATAGCTTCTGCCTGTTCGCACGCCATGCCGGCGCGTGGATGTAACTTCACTTAATTCCGTCAACCGTCGCGCCTCCCACGACCTTCGCCTCCCTCGCGCGGTCGCGCCCTTTGAGACTTCGACCGGCTATAAATGAGCAATTTTTTTGCCTACTCCGCATGCATGATACTCCCTCTGGTCCTTTTTACTCCCGTCAACCGTTTGCAAAGTGTTTGACCAAATTTATACTAAAAATATCAATATCTACAATACTGATTATAATGAGTATAAGAACTACGTTTTATAATGAGTGTAAAAATATTGATTTGACATTGTGAATGTTGATACATTTTTCTATAAGTTTGGTCAAAGTAGAGGTACATTGACTTCAGACAAAACTTAAATGCACAATGCAGACTAGTTCCTCCGTCCAGGTGCGTGCCATGTCCTATCTTGTCATCACAACAAGGTTAGCTATTAGAGTACTACTACCTCCCTTCTAGTTTAAAGGGCTCGATTCAAAAATTTCACCTACTCTTAGCAAGATAGTAGAGGCGGTGGAATAGTTTTTGAAGTCTGCAAAAGTACTCAACTAATGTTGTCATTCTTCACAAAAAAATGTGTTTACCAATGCATGCATGAACACTAGTTACTCTAACCCCCCTCTCTTCTTTAATTCTTTGCCACATCAGCATGTTTGCTATTCCCGTGTGCATGATACCAGCTAAGATACCACCATTATGGCCAGCCTTAATCATTGCATGCAATAATTTAGTGCACCTTGAAATATGAACATGTGTGGGGCGTGTATGTTTTTAATGACTTGAGACTATACCTAGCCCGGCATGCAAGATGCTTATTATGCACCGTTCCCCATACCTGCAGGAAGCCCGTTCGTCTCCAAATCTTTTCCTCTCCATGTGTGGAAACAATTTGCTTGCCAGACTCTCCTTCTCCCTCCGGTGGTCCCACCACTCCACCCCGTGTGAAAAAATCTGCATGCATGACTCTCCTCCCCCCATGCTCGTCCAATCCGTTGTGACCAGCAATATTTCCACCCCTTCCCTCCCCCGTAATTTACTCCAACAAATATGCCCACGTAGCTGTTACATTAAGCACGCAACATATCTTCCGGGACGCTGCTTCAGTAACTTAACTGCAGGTGCATTGGGTCACTGACATATGGGCCCAACAAGGGTCTGGCCCACATGTCAGTGACGCAACTGGACCAGCAGTAAGTCAGTGTAGCTGAGTCCATATCTTACGTAGGTATGCCATTGCTCGCTATAAATACCGCGCCTCCCACGGCATTCGGAAGAACGCTCACGTTCATCACTATCTCCTCCCCCTCCCTTTCATGTCGACCACCATGGCATCGCCCCTGCCAAGCCCTAAGCGCCCCTCGCTGCACCGCCCGGACGGTCACGCGTCGCCATTCCGTTCCTCGCCGCCACTAGTCAAGGAGGACGTGTCGGCGTTCCACTCCTTGCTGCGATGCATCGAGGTGGACGCGTCGGCGCGCGCCGAGCCCCCCCCCAGCCTTGAGGAGCTTTGGAAAGAAATGGATCTCGCCATGTGGGAGGCTTTGCCGCTGGCAGAGCATGCCAAAATAGAGGCAGAGAAGAAGGCCGAGGAAGAGAAGCGTGCCACGGGGCAAGCTGACTGGCAGGTCTATGTCGCGTCCGAGAGAGTCGGGCAATTGGCTCTTTGGCAGAAGGCTCGTGCAAGGGCCGTGAGGGTGGCGGAGGACGCCCGTGCCAAAGCCCTGAGTGCAGTCGGGCCCAAGCGCCTCATCTACGCTTGGCGGTACATGGACCGGGTGCACGCTTCCAGCGAGGAGGAGTACCTGCTAGCGCCGGATGACCAAACCAGTGAGATCGCGCTCGCCCGCCGGCAAGCCTCCAATCAGCACCTCGCGAGTTGTGAGGCTGAGGAAGAGGCGTTGTGTCGGCGCGCTGGGAAATGGCTGCACACCGGGGCACTCATGGCGCGCTGCAAGTGCTCCTGCAAGTGTCGTGACTTTTAGTAGGGAGTATAATTTAGTTTCGTAAGGTGATCTCATTAGTTTTGGGACACAAATGATAAATCCTGAACGTTCGGGAATTATTAGCGTCCTTAATTAAGTATGTAAGAGGGAAAGTTTGGAAACCTTGTGTATCCGTACGCATTTTGTAAGTAGGTGCATACAGCACAAACATTAGTACTATATACTATCGCACTGCACGTCTCTCTTAATATATGCTTGCAGACTGTGCTACTCCCTCTGTCTAGGTGTAAGTCATCTTTGGTTGTGCACCATGACCAAGTAGGAGGGAAGACTTTATACACCTAGACGGAGGGAGTACTACTATTACTTATGTACGAGCAAATGCACGTTTTAACATTAGGATGAGGTTTTTGTAAAAGTAGAAAAACAACACTAGTCAAGCTTGTCAAATGATTCAATGCAAAACAAATGGAAAAATGCTCGTTTGATTGTTTACTTTTAGCTTCCTTCTCTGTGGTTATTTCTCTGTCGTACTTTGTACGGAGTATCTCACTGGTCGGAAAGGCATGCAAATTCCCAAACCGCTTCCTACACCCTGTATCGAATTTTTTGCCTAACAAGTTGTGCCGTGCAATTGGAATTCCAACTTGAGTACTAGTACTACTAGTAGGAGTACCAGGGGCCAGTTCGTTTAGGCTTCTAGATTAGTAGTAATCCCTTTACTACTAGCTCCGTCCTGGTTTATTGGTCCCCATTGTAATCTGTGTCAAATTTTGATCATAAATTTAACTAATGAAATGTTTGTGATGTCACATGCACTAACATTTCATCTGTTAAATCTTTGGTCAAAATTTACCACAAATTACAATGGTGACGAATAAACCAGGACGGTCCCTCCATTTTTGTATACAAGGCCACTATAAAAAATACATTTTGCATCTATACAAGGCCACCAACAGTAATCGAGACAAATATTAATGATGTTTCCTCGTACTAGTAACCCATGGCTTAATTACTAGCATGCATGTAGTGGATGATAATGACAAACTCATCTACTTCCTCTCTCACGGCCACTCAATTTCTTCTAATGTGCATGCACCCTATTAATTAACCCGGTAAACGAGAAAATAAATTGACTTGTAAAGCACACATTGATTTTTATCTTGGTACCTGTAATTTGAGTTTGTGGCCTTGTATATAAAAATGAAGGGAGTACTAGTAGTACTAGTAGTTTAGAAGCCCAAATAAATGAGTGAGGCGCCTTAATGTTACTCTCCACTGTGACTAGTCTTATGGGAAAAGCTGGGGAAGAGACGGCTTATTTTTTAAGCCGCAAAAAGAACTGGCCCTAGGAGTAGTAGCTAGGGATACTAGGAGTAGTAGCCAGGGATCGAGTGTGCGAGATGAACCGGAGAAAGTAAATGCAGAGAGATGAAATGCAAAAAAGACGGAGGGATGTGATGGTTGCTTGTCCGTTTATTTTACCAGGCCACTTATTACTGGCAGTGGTTGGGTTTTGTGATATGACGGCTTTACTGCCGCGCCACAAGCGGGGTGAGACTCCCGTGCAGCGCCGCCCTCTACACTTGTACTACATCGGTCGTGGTTTATTAGTCCCCCATTGAATTTGACTGAAGATTTAACTGACAAAATGTTAGTGCATGTCAACAAAAACTATATCGTTGGATTCGTATTTGAACATAGTTTTGAATGATATAATTTTAGGTGACATGCATCAGCATTTATCGTACTATATATAATGTTAGTTCAATTTTTGGTCGTACTAATCTATAGTAGTAAGGTGCCCGTGCGTTGCACCGAAGAGTGAAATGCATTGATCGGGGAGTTGTTTATTTTGACAAAGGATGTGGGGGTCATCTCATGTGTAACGGGTATCGATAGGTTTCTTCGGATATTATTTCATCTCTAGAGCTCACAAACATCCGGGTGAAATAGATAAAAAGGTATCTTTTGCAAACAAAAGCGTTCAACTGTTCAACCTGCATCCAAAACTTGTGAAGAAATAACACTTATTGTGCTTTGCAAGAAATGATATTTAAGAATTAGCTTTTGAGTATCGATTGTTATACATGTTGGCTACAGATGACATGGCACTTTCTTATAGTCAACAGTTGGCTATACTATTAAGTATTAACCATGCCCTTATACACCTAGACGGAGGGATTAAATCAGGATGACTTGGAAGGGGCAGAGGAGATGTAAGAAATGGTTCATAGTAAGTCTTTCACCAGTAATGTAGTAAAAGTTCATACATGGAAGATTCTAGACTAAACCATAAACGGATAAACTTTTGTTCATGCGCGATACTCCAATAGAGCAAGATCATGCATGGAAGTCTCCACATGCTTAAACAGCGGATTACATTGAGCGAAGACTAATGATCAACATTTAACTTGATAATGCATATGTCCAGGTGAACCTCCTTGGAGTCCCCGTGCACCGCATTGGCGGGTAAAGGATGCCATGGGTTTTCCAAGTCCACATCAGCGGGAAAGTCCCAGCTCTGTAGAGTCCAAGTCCGTTTGATGAGGCCGGTGTCGCCGCCCACGTGACCCAGAAGGGTAGTAACACTGACCACGCACCCGTACATCGGCCTCTTGTCAGTGTCAGCATCAGCGGTGTCGCCCCTGACGCACACTGCAGAGACATGGCGGTGGCCTGCGCGGGCCTCGCCGGTGCTCACGATCAAGAGGAAGACACTGCTGTCCTCCTCTGAGACTAGCAGGCGGCGGTGATCCTCCAGCGACTCCGGCATGGTGAACGGGTAGCACGTCTCGTACTTGATGTTCTCCGCCAAGGGCCAGTAGTGACCGTTGAACGCATCTGTGAGGTGTGCACCATGTCCGCTTGCGAGCCCAAAAACGGCATCGAGCACTCATAGCAGTAGACGAAGGGCTCCTTGGAGGCATCGACCAGGCCGTCCATGAAACGGGAGTGGTTGTAGGGGACGTTGCGCCAGTTGAATATATGAGAAAGTTACTACGAGATTTAATACGAATAAGCACAAAATAAATCATAACGGCTATAACAAAGATCGAACTAATCATGTGGACTAGCATAGTAGTAGGATACGTAGTAGAAACATGAATTCTACCATGATTTCGAACAGGAAGGACAGAAACACATACGGTGCAATGGGAGCAGCACCGTTGGCGTTGAGGTTGTTGCCCATGTCGTTGAGGAAGAGGTTGCCGAGGTCGGGGAAGAAGTTGTCGTCAGTGAAGTCGTGGCTGCCAGCAGTCGCGAGAGTGCCTCCCCAAATTTCAAACAGCACCCGCCGAATGGAGCACAGGAGGGAGTGGCTGTAGGGGACGTTGCGGCCGCCGAATGGAGCACAGGAGTAGCATAGGAAGCAGTAGATGGTGTCCTTACTAGTACTCCCTAGTCTCTATCTATCTATATCTACTCTTATAGAAAACCGAGTTGGTGATGATGGTATGCCTGCCATCCTGTAATATAGGTCGTCCGATCTATATCTGACGGATAGAAAGCCAACTATGACAATTTTACAAAAGATACCCTCACCTCTCACCACATTTGCAGATAAGGCCTTGCCTCATTCATCCTTATCTCACACAACCTCATGCTCCTCCCTAAGTCTCTATCTCTACTACTCTTCTTTGTTTTTTATAACAAATCAAATAGTACTGCGCCGTCCGCTGCACGCCCGGCTAAACACGCCTCCTCACCTCCATCATCACCAACTGAGTCTTTTATAGGAGTAGGAGTAGAGAAAAAACCGAGTTGGTGATGATGGTGTGCCATGCAATGCACGGGCATCTTGCTATTTTTTGCATATAATTCTAAACACCACGTAGACACGGTCTTTGAGCATGGTTCGTAGTCGTTCCACGCTCGAGCATTGAAGTTTGTAACTATTTTAGATTAGAATATACTACTCCTGCGGTGCTAGTAGTAGAGCAGAGTCCTACTATACTACTCTACTCAAGCAAGTTAGGGCATAGTAGTAGGTACTATAGGGAGTACCAGTACTTTGATCACTCAAGCAAGTTGTCTGGCATCGATATGACCCTACGTTGCTGGTATGTGTCTCATAAGTCAAGCGGCGTGCTGTAGTCATCATCACCTGTCCACTTCCTACAACACATATTCGCTTCTCCATCTTTGTCCGCACATAATCTCGTCCAATCTTCCATCCCCGCTAAGGCGCCTCCCCCCCTTGTCCGAAACCCAAGCACTAACAATGGCAGAACCGAGCAGCGTCCGCCGAAAGAGTGGCTGGAATTTGCTCCCCACAGAGGTAATCAAGCTCATTTTTTCGCGTGTGGACAATCTCAGTACCATGCCTTTCGCCGCGTGCTTGTTGGGGTTGTACCATTTACTCAAAACCCTCAGGCCGGAGCTTTTTAAGCCAGCTCCTTGCTTGCTGATGTCGCCTGATCTTCAGAAACGGCGTGTCAGGCAGCATAACGATCATAGGGTGGCGAGCATCAACCCCCTTGACTGCGATCCGATCCCTGTCACCCTCAACTACATTAACGGTATGTACTGGGTCGGCATGAACATGTCTTGGATGGTGCTCGTCGACGGTCGCGGCATCTAGATGCTCATGGAGGTCTACACCCGGTGATTGATCCCCCTTCCTTTGATTAACACTGCACTACTTTGGCACCACGGCCCAGAATACTCGGAATCTTACAGTAGCCAACATGATACCAAGTTTGATTTGCTCAAGGTTGTAATCTGCCAAGTGCCCACAAGATCTGCGAATTATAAAGACTTTAGGCTAATTGCATTCTTCAACCGCGGTCTCTCCTATCTTACAGGTCACTACGGTAAGTGGATAAATCTGCACATCCATCGCAGGATCATACATCCTCCATGGTTCTCTAATGCCATTGAACACAAGGGCTTCATTTACGCTATCGACTCCTTCTATGGCTGGACATATTGCTGGCCTACTCCAGTCATTGCTACAATCGGCTATTACAGCAGTATGTTACTTTCCTATGATATCATGATGGCTTGCTTATATTACTGTCAAAATTTAATGAAAAAATATTCATGCTCATAACATGTTGTTCTTAAGATTGACTACATCAAGAGCCCTTTTTTATTTGACTCCAACTTGATATGATGTTGTAGGCCGCCTGGTGTCCCTACCCTTCCTAATCCCAGAACCTTTCAAAGAAAAGCGACATGGCAGTTGCAGGTGGTTCCTGGCTCGATCAGATGATGGCGAACGATTGATGATCGTTCGCACGTACCGGATGTGTTGTTTCGCGGAATACAATCACAGTCACTGCAAGGTCTTTGAGCAGGATCCCAGCTTCTCTGGGCCTTCAGAAATTTTTGACTGGAGGCTGGTAGGTAGCCTTGGTACACGCTCTCTGTTTGTCGGACTAAATTATCCGATTAACCAGGAGATAACCGACGACAAGTATCATGATGAGAGCGTGGTTTCGTTCATCAGGCAAAACTGTGTGTACACAGCATACCATGCGTCTCTGCATGCACCATACCCTGATATGTGCCGCCACGCTCTGCAGCCCAAAGTAGGAGAGAGGGTCGCAAGTATCAGACTTTGACCTACTGGCTGGAGCTTCCCCCGTCAGGCACCCATCTGGTTCCAGCCGTTAGCCAATCTCCATAGCTTAATAAATAGTAACATCTAACTGAGCCAGTTAGTTAGATGCGTACACTTGGTGTAGTAGGATCTTTATTTAGTTTTATGCATACACTTTTTCTTTTTTGGTAGCCCTTTTGTAATAATGGCTGATGTTTGGTTTGGAAGAGAGAGTCGTGTCTTCACTCTTCTAGCCTGCTTGCTGCTTTTGTTGCACCCCCAGCCCTGGTTGTTGCTACTACTGTTTTCAATGTACAGTCAGTAGTATATTCCGTCTGTTGGTTGAATAAATGTGTTGTTAGAACGACAAACACAATGTTTTGGATGTCGTTGCACGGTTCGATCCTTAGTGCCCCGTACCGTATGTAACGCATACTATTTTTCGTACGGAACACATTTTCCACTTGTTGATAATATGCAGCCCACTGATGAAGGCCCAATATAGGAGCCCATAATTAATTGGAAGGGAGGCTCTCACATGAATCCGGCCCAGGTACATGCTCATGGTCCCCTAAACATAAATAAGTAAAGCTAAATGCTCATGCACCAGTTCTTTAAATTCATGATTTAATAGGAGGATATTATTTCGTATGATAGTGTCGTTACATTCAGTCGATATTATTCTTAGGCAAAGATAGCGACCAGTCTTCTTTCTCCCAGCATTTTCTTCCTGCAACCAGCGCACCCATGCAAATCGTAGTCAACATCGTAAATAGTTTCGGTCCATTTTTATTTTTCAATAAGAATGTCCAACCCAGCCCAGCACATTGGCGACAGCACTTTATCCTCCGCCTTGGTGCACTCGCCGCGGCGCCGCCGTCCGACCCTGTCAACATAGTTTTTTTCGAAACGGTCCCTGTCAACATAGTGAATCGGGAGAGAACTGTAGTTGTGAGTATGACAGTACGGATCCACCAGGTCCACTCCCGAACACAAGCAAGCGCCTCTTTTACTACTCAGATGCACCCTTCGTTTTTTTACTCTAATCCACCCTGCTGATATCCGGGACCCACATCATTTTGAATGTATAGTCAATTAACGACAGAATTGCACAACTTTTTTTTGAGTAGTAATTCAGAGGAGTAGGCTATAAACTGGGTTGTGCAATCTCTGTGGCCCGTCTAACAACATGACCAGCCCAACAGGTTTTTCTTTGGGAAAATAGGTAGCCCAGTTTTTTGAAGAATACCCAAGCTAGACCTATTTTTTCTCTTCAACTTACTGGGCTGCAAATCTCTCAAAACGAGGAGGGATGCATTCCGGCCTGGCCAAAGAGTATGGTCAATGTCTGTTAAAAGTAATATCAAAGGGGTTGAAAATTCCAAAAAAATTATAGCAAATGGGATATTAGTTTCTTTTTTTGTTTTTGTTCTTCACTGATATTTTATAGTATTTCATTGGATTTAACATGACATAGTACTAATTTATTTTTAAATTTGTTTTAGTATGGCTACTAATTTTGGATTAAGAATATTTTGTTCCCCAGCCAAAATTTGCGAATTTTCAAAATTTCGCACATATTTAGTTAATTTTTTTAACTCTGGTACTGACCAGAAAATGGGCAGCAATTCTAAAAATGGAAAACGGGCTCCAATAATTTACATAGAAAATGAGTAAAAATTATAAAAAATTAGCAAATGGGCTATACATGCCACAGATTTCGAGGTTGACTTGTTTACGCAAGGCTTTGTCAGTCAACACACGATTCTAGCAGCAGTGACTGTTGGATGTCCATCCAACGGCCGACGTGCTTCTTCAATCTCTGATCTTCCTGCTCCAGCCGCCTAAACTAGCACCGGTGGGACTGCCTGCTCCCTCCTCTTGTGGCCCGTTGTGATGCCGCGCAGGCTTCCTCAGCCCACCCTACTCCTTCTGCTGGCCTGGCCGCACGCAATCAACTGCCTCCTTATTACATGAAAAAAATGATTCCTCCCACTGACATCTGGGGTGCACCGGTTGGGAGGCTGACCTGTGGGGCTACTAAGTTGACGCGTCCGCAGGGCTTGTCAACTTAGTCAACAAATGATTGTAGCAGCAGTAACCATTGGATTTGAATCATACGGTCCTGCTGCTTCTTCAAGTGTTGGACTTCTTGCACCAGCCGCCCACACCAGCGCCGGCGAGACCGCCTGCTCCTGCCTCCAGTGGTCGGCTGTGCTGCCGTTGAGGCCTCACCGCCCCCTACTACTCCTACCGCTAGCCAGGCCCTGCGGCGACGGTAGCATCACACCGTAGCCGAACCAGTGAACCCCCCTACGCCTCTCCGTGTGGGCATCCACTGCCACGTCTTCCCCGGCTCTGTGTTGTCCCCTTCCTAGGCCTCGCCGTCATCCATCGCCCTGGTGCTCTCGGCGCGGCGTGGTCAACATGGTCATGGAACGACTTCCATCGGACGTGGACTGTATGTGGAGAGGCTGACAGCTGGGTCCACGGCCGCACACAAGGAAATGCCTCCTTATTACACGCAAAATCATGATTCCTCCAGCTGACATCAGGGACCCACCGAAAGGGCCTCTATATTTCGTGAAAAAAATGTTCCCCCCACTGACAGGTCAGACCCACCAGCTATATCTTCGCACGCAAGGAACTGTCTCCTTATTACACACACAAAAATGAATACCCCCTGCTAGCTGGGACCCACCATAGTGGGTGGCTGACTTGTGGGCCTACTAAGTTGACGGGGACGGAGGGCTTTGTCAACTTAGTCAATACTCCAGTGACCGTATGATGTCCATCCAATGGCCATAGTGCTTCTTCAACCTCTGGTCTTCTTGCTCTAGCTGCCCAAAGCAGCGCCGGTCGTGTTGCCTGCTCCTGCCTCCCATGGTCGGTTGTGTTGCCGCGGAGGCCTCACCGCGGAGGCCTCATACTACTCCCACCGCTGGCCAGGCCATCCCTCTACTCACTAACACCCCCTGTTATTCTGCGGTGACGGCAGCCTCACACCGCGGCCGAACCAGTGAACCCTCCTACTCCTCTCCGCGTGGGCATCCACTGCCGCGTCTTCCCCAGCTCCATGTCGTCCCCTTCCTAGGCCTCGCCGTCGTCCACCGCCATGGTGCTCTCGGCGTGGCGTGGTCAATGTGGTCAATGACCGACTTCCATCGGAAGAGTACTATACGTGGAGAGGCTGACAGCTGGGTCCACGACAGCCGCAAGGAAGTGCCTCCTTATTATGCGCAAAATAATTATTCCTCCACCGGACAGCAGGGACCCACCGGACAGGCCACCGTATTTCGTGAAAAAAACATTTCCCCCCTGACTACTGGGACCCACCAGCTACATCTTCGCACGCAAGGAAGTGCGTCCGAGCAAAAAAAACGATTAGCCCCCCTAACTGCTGGGACCCACCAGCTACATCTTCGCACGCAAGGAAGTGCCTGATGGTCGAGACCCACCTGGTCGAAGCGTACATAGCATTGTCATTCTGGTCGCGAACGTGTACGTACATACTGGTCAATGTAGAGGCGTGCACGTTTCATAGTAGAGGCGCGCATGTAGCATGTACACGTACGTACCACGGCCAGGGTGCAAGAAAGAAAATATGGTCACATACGTACATACGGGCGGGGTCACGAATGCCTACTCGCGCATACGTACGGCCATGGCTCGTGTACATTGCTGGGTCGGAACAGAGAAACCACATCATCGTCCTATTCAGGGGGAGGCAACGGAATGCTCATGTTCATGGGGAGCCAACGGAATGCGTCGTGTTCATCGGGAGGCAACAGAACACGTGGGAGCCAACCGGCTTGGACGGAACAGGCGATGGAAACGAGGTCTGGCTTGCCGTAGAATGGAGGAAACGGCCTTGTGTTCGACCGGCCACATTTGAAACGGGATCCTGTTCATCGGGAGGGGTCTGGCGTACAGCAAAACGGAGGAAACGGACCTCCTACGGTCAAAATGGGGGTCATGTTGATCAGGAGGGGTGTGGTGTACCGCAAAACAGATGAAACCGACTTGTGTTGGAGCGCTACGGTCGAAATGGGGGTCCTATTCATCAGGAGGGGTGTGGCGTACCGCAAAACGGGACTCCACGGGATACTGTTCATCTCCACCGTCGACCTCCTCCAGCCTCCACGGGCTACCGTCGACCTCCTCCAGCCTCCACGGGCTCCTGTTCATCCAGCCTCCACCACGCCCTACTCCACCGGCTACTGTTCAACCACCCCTCCACGGGCACCCCTCCACCGTCTACTGTTCATCCAGCCCTCCACGGGGTCGTCCTGTTCGTCCAGCCCTCCATGGGGTCCTATTCATCCAGCCCCAACCGGCTCGATCAATCGGGGTCCTGTTCATCCAGAGGCAACGCCACGGGGTCTTGTTCATCCACCCCCACCGCTCATTGTTCATCCAAACCCCCCGCAACACTCATTGTTCATCCAATCGATCGGCTTCAGTTAGCAGCAGTACTGAAGGAATCGCTCGATCGGGTTCAGTTAACAGCCATCGATCGATCACTCGGGTTCAGTAACACGTAGCCTGCAGTGCAATCGCTCGGGTTCAGTTAGAGCCCAACGCCTCGCTCGGGTTCAGTTAGAGCCAACGCCTCGCACACACGCGCGTACGTGTACGAGAGAAACGCACATTGCTCGGCCCCCGACCACCCACCGTAACCGGGAACTCCCTGAAATTTTCCTCGCCCTCGCTTCTACCATGGTTTTTTCCATCATGGACGGCCCAAAGAATGTCATGCAGCTGCATCTCCGGCCCGCCCAGGACGAAAAGCCCATTTTCTTTCATGATTTTTTGTCATAGAAGTAGGAGCCCACCACATCTATGATGATACCGGGTTTTGTCACAATTATCGTCATAGAAGTGTCATAAGTATGACAGGAAAAAAATTCGTTCGGCCGAAAATGTCATGGATATGTCTTTTTTTTGTAGTGCAATTTGCATGCGCTGTATTAATTGACCATCAATGAAGTGAAGGACTTTACACGCATCAAATTATCACATGGGGTGGATCTTGGTACAAAAGTGTGTCCGCCCGTGTACCCGCGTGTGCGTGCGAGGGAATAAGTGCGTGCGTGGCATGTGTGCACATCTTTGCTTTGTGCATGTACAGCCAGTGTGGCTCAGGGAGGACGAGTACATTCTTCTGGAACCAGCAACACGTCACCGTGATCAATCCACACAAGGAGGCCGTGACAACGCCTCCACATGTGCCACGTGGCTTCATGAACTGTAAGAGAGACACTGTGTAGCGTGCCATTGGAATTCTAATTTACGTGTTTTGCACATACTCGAAGTACTAGTAAGGTACACGTGCATTGCACGCATCAGATTTTGCAACCAAATTATGAATAAATACCACACTATAGCATGTAAGCTCTAAGTCATATATGCCTAATGTAGACCTTCGTTTAATTATTATAGTTCATCTCATTCAAAATCAATTAGTTTTTATAAAAAAGCCTAGGGCCTCTTTGATTCGTAGTATTTCCAAAACGAGGGAATAGAAAAACATGGGATTAGAGTGGAATGTCGTCTTGAATCCTAAAGGATTGTATGAGTGTTTGATTGTGCATGGAAAAAACGCAGAATTCTTTCAAAGAGGTTTGAGTGGATGGGATGTTTCCTATGAAATCTAGTGCAAATGAGTCATATGGAAAAATTCCTATGGTTTACAATCCTATGAATCAAACAACCAAGATAGGAAAAATTCCTAAGGATTGGAATCCTCCAAAATTCCTTTGAGAATCCTTTGAATCAAAGAAGCCCTTAATCTATTTTATGATTCATGGAATTGTGCGTTGTAAAGCATAAAGTATAAACAAATAATGGCAATTCAACTAGAAAAACAGTTTGGGCAGTTATGATACGGAATATTCTAGAACAAAGGAGAACCATTGTTGTTTTGAGGTTTGTGCATTATGCTTAAGTTCAACCATGGAGTCTGCTAGATTGTACAGGTGGCAAAATCCGGTGGGGGTCTAGAAGATGGTGTGAGGGGCCGAGTGGAGGGAGACTATGAAGGAGTGCACAAGTGCGATATTGATATTTTTAGAGAGAGGGGGCGAGAACGTGTGCTGTTGCGCACAGTGGTGGAGCCATGAAAAATGTCCCATGAGCTAGGGGGCCAAGCATTGCTAATCCTTTTCGAGGAGGGCCAATTCATCAACTTAAACCATTTTTACCTGCAATTGTCTAATGATCACATTCATATTAGCCTCGATATATAGTGATGTTAGGGGGGCCAGGGCCCTTGCTGCCCTCGGTCTTCGCCATTGTGCGCACGTCTGAGAGATGAAGCGGAAGGCATGGATGATGAGAGGGGGATGTTGGATATATAATTAATGTGGGTGCATTAGCTATATATGTAATCCTATATAGAGAGGTATAGATTGATCGATGTGGATGTGGGAAAGAGGGTGAGACCTCACTAGATATATAGATTGATCGGTTTATGTGGAAAACTATGAAAGACCTAGCTATATACACACACACATAGAGGAACATTGATCATTGTGCATGAACGTCAGAGATAAAGAATGCCCGATATGATGGAGAGGGGGATGTGTGTGTGTGTGCCTTCATGGGAGACCGACCTGAAGAAAAATATTGCATGTGTGCGATGGATAATGCTGACTGGTCGTGTGTGTGCATGCATGCACGATAGAAAGTTAGTGGTACAATTATAAAGAGAAGACGATTGTGTGGGTGTAAAAGACTAAGTGAGGTCATAATCAATGTAAAGTTGAATTCAAATATTTGAATAAGAGATCATGATGTTTGAAACCCATGCATGCATGCATATAACGGAGATCTGCGCGGTGTGGTTTGGAAACGAGCATGTTGTAATGTATACACATTGAACAAGGTCAGACTGATTTGAATTTGAGATATCGATGGCAGACATCGTTTGGCCACATTGCATCCGTGCATGGACACACTATTCTAATTGGAGATGATGGGTGGCTTTCGCATTACATATCTATATCTATACCCCTATATATATTATATTATATATTTTTATATAGTGTGTGGATAACTTTAACTTTGAAAGATGGTCGTTGGATGAGGCCAATCCGATGGTGCAAAGATGGCAAATTTGAGCATTACTGGCCATTGGATATCATCTAGATTCCACCAGATTTGGCCACATGTACAATCTAGAAGACTCCATGGTTGAACTTAAGCATAATGCACAAACCTCAAAACACAAGCACTTCTTCTTTGTTCTAGAAACTTTTGTATCAGAATTTCCCAAATGTTTTTCTACATGATTAGCCATTATTTGTTTTTACTTTATGCCTTACAACGCACAACTCCATGAATCTTAAAATAGATTAGCTTTCTTATAAAGACTAGATGATTTTGAATGAAATGAACTATAAGAACTAAATGAACATCTACATCATGCATATATGACTCAAATCTTACATGCTATAATGTGGTTATTCATAATTTGGTTGCCAAATCTCATGCGTGCAATGCACGTGTACCTTACTAGTCTAAATGGTGTTTGTGTGTGTTGTGCGTGTTAAACACATTGTACGTAGTATATCATACATGGTTTAGATTCCGAACATCTAGCTAGAGCATACATGTACTATGATTTGAATTCAACACAAAATGGATACATATATTTGAATTTGAGATTGTATGTACATGTAGTTCGTATTTATATAGGAATTTACTTCTCCTATATTCATGTCATGTGTTGTGAAGATAATATTTAGATGGTTGTATAACTAACCCGAGTACAATCCCATTCAAACAGGGAAAATGTACTCAAATTTAGTCCATATGCTAGACAACACACATGTTAAGGGAAGTGCAAATTGTTTTGGTACTGTACATGCTATGTTGGTTGTCCCGATTTTTTTAGTTTTTTTGTTGTATTTGAATGCATTTCTAGTAATATAGTAAAACGGGATATGGCTCTCTCTAGTGATGAGGTGTGAATTGTATTTTTTTAGGTACACGTTAAGCTTGTTCTCCCGAAATTTCAAGCCGCGCCTTGTCATGCCGAAATTTCAAGCTAGCGTCTATGTCTATCATGCTGCGAAACTCCCGCCTCTTCAACCCGCGTCGTGTAACCCTGAAATATTTAAGATATATCTTTCTCTCGTTGTGCTCTGACAACTCCCTCCATCTCAACCCGTGCCTTGCTATTCCAAAATTACAACGCGCGCGAAAACTCCCACTTCCTGCGAAATCCCGACACGCGAAATCCCCGTGATACCCCTGAACCGAAAGAACCGCCTCAAATCGGTGGGGGTACTTTTGTAACTTACCCCACATTTCAGACAAGCGCGTCCCTAAGCCGTGGTTCCCCACTCCCATCCCATCCGTCCACCCATTCGTACACCGAGGCCGCGAAAACCCGCGAAGCCCCACACGCTCCTCCGTCCGCCAGCCAGTCGGAGCCTCTTCCCCGACGATGTCGTCCACAACAACGCCTCGACGTCCCTCATCCACCATACCGGATGAGGATCTGTCGTCGATCTTGTCATCCCACCGGTTCAGCCACCCCGTCCTCCACCTCCAAGGAGCTTCCCCGATGTTCCCCTCGTCTTTTGCACCACCTCCATTCCCACACCACCGTCTTCACCTGCACCACCGGAAGCAGCATCATCACTGTTTCCTTAGATGAAGCTGCAGCCTAATCGGTGCCACCAAAGAGGTTGTACACTAATCGCCGTATTTTCTTCTTGATTCAATCTCACGATGCTGCTGACGCTTGGTCCCGAGCCGACACGGCGCGGCTCCATCCACGGCGGCATCGCCGACCACTTCCTCCATGGTGTCGCTCCCTCGGCAGCGACGTCCACATTAGTAGGAGTTGCTGCTACTTTAGCTCTCGCTCGTGCTACTGCTCTTCTCTTGCTCTCGGTCCCCTACCTGTTCTTGTCTTGCTATTGCTCTTGCTCGCTCTGCTGCTCTCGCTCTTGCTCTTGCTTGCGATGCTGCTCCGATTTAGCTACACTTTAGTCGACTGAATCGACTTTTGGGTCAGTCGATTTTCAGGGGGGGCTCGCTGGAATTAAGGAAGAACCAGCCGCGGCGGGGAGGGGGGCTCGCCGGAGAGGTACCCCACTGATACGTCTCCAACATATCTATAATTTTTTATTGTTCCATGCTATCATATTACCTGTTTTGGATGTTTATGGGCTTTACTCTACACTTTTATATCATTTTTGGGACTAACCTACTAACCGGAGGCCCAGCCCGAATTGCTGTTTTTTGCCTATTTCAGTGTTTCGAAGAAAAGGAATATCAAACGGAGTCCAAACGGAATGAAACCTTCGGGAGCAATCTTTTTGGAACAAACGCAATCCAGGAGACTTGGAGTGGACGTCAAGAAGCAGCCGAGGCAGCCACGACGCAGGAGGGGGCGCCCTAGGGGGTAGGTGTCGGTGTTTAAACCGGCGTATCTCAGGTAGGGGGTCTCGAATTGTGCATCTAAGGCTAATGGTAACAGGAGGTGGGGGACACAATGTTTACCCAGGTTTGGGCCCTCTCTATGGAGGTAATACCCTACTTCCTGCTTGATTGATCTTGATGATATGAGTATTACAAGAGTTGATCTACCACGAGATCATAGAGGCTAAACCCTAGAAGCTAGCCTATGATTATGATTGTTGTTTTCCTACGGACTAAACCCTCCAGTTTATATAGACACTAGAGGGGGCTAGGTTACATAGAGTTGGTTACAGAGAAGGAAATCTACATATCCGAATTGCCAAGCTTGCCTTCAACGCAAAGGAGAGTCCCACCCTTACACGGGATGAAGTCTTCAATCTTGTATCTTCATAGTCCAATAGTCTGGCACAAGTACATAGTCCGGCTGTCCGAGGACCCCTAATCCAGGACTCCCTCAGTAGCCCCTGAATCGGGCTTCAATGATGATGAGTCTAGCACGCAGATTTTCTTCAGCATTGCAAGGCGGGTTCCTTCTCCGAGTACTGCAAGATAGATTTTGAACACATGAATCGTGTCCGGCTCTGCAAAACAAATTCCACGTACCACCGTAGAGAGCACAATATTCCACAAATCTAATCTGCTGACAACTTTCCATAGCGTGACATCACACCGCAGCCCGTTCACTATACGAACCATTTTTCTCAACCTGCTACTGCACGTCTTGCGAGGCAATTTTATTGGCACGTCTTGTTGAAGCAGAGATCGTGTCCCCTTATCACAGGATTCTCATCAATACGGGTGTGGGTAACCCAACCGTGCCGTTAGTATGACTCCTCAGTTTTAGGCAAGTTCCAAACGGCCACTGGGAGGACGCTTGATATTCACCCTCTTTATAAAGAGGTCAAGACCTGTCCTTTACTTCCCACGCCCGATCCTTCCCTTCCCCTACCTCAAGTTCCAACACCCAAGGTTCAGTCTAAGCGCTTCGGACCTTTAACCATGTCCGGATACAACCTTCAAGGCTAGTGGATGGCCTCTTCTGTCACAGAGGAGGACATCAAGAAGCTTAGGGAGGCTAGGTATCTGACCGCCGAAATCCTTCACAGGCTACCTGCTCAAGGGCAGGTTATCCCCAGTCCTGAACCCAACAAGAGTGTTGTATTTGTCTCCCACTTCCTCCGAGGGCTAGGCTTTAGTCTTGATCCCTTCGTTAGAGGGCTCATGTTCTATTACGGGCTAGATTTTCACGATCTAGCTCCAGATTCCCTCCTTCAAATCTCGTGGTTTATCATCGTGTGTGAGGCCTTCCTCCGCATTACTCCACACTTCGGCTTATGGCTCAACACCTTCAACGTGAAGCCGAAGATGATCGATGGGCGACACGTGGAGTGCGGAGGCGCTATAATAAGCAAAGGTGCCGACGCCTTATGTCCAAAGGGTTCCTTCCCGGAGGTTTCCGACCTATGGCAACGGGAGTGGTTTTACATCACAACACCCCGAGGTACAAAGAGAGCAGCCGCCCCAGCCTTCCGCTCTGCCCCTCCGCCACAACTGGCATCATGGGTCAACAAGGGGCTGGACTGGGGACCAGTTAATGACGTGCTGACATTGCAAAGCCCCATCCGAGATCTCCTCAAGAGGGATATCAGTCTCGTCAAAGTAATTCAAGTAATGTTAGTTCATCGGGTCCTGCCATGCCAACGTCGATCTCTTCGTATGTGGGAGTTCAACCCGGAAGGACCACGAACCATTCAACACTTCTTCGGCGTGACGCTCAAAGGGATGTATCGATTATTCTTCGAATCACGAATAAAGTGTCCGGACACCATCGAGGATGCGGGTCTCAACTGCAACCATCCAGATACCCAAGTAAGTAACTCCGCGACCGAACATGCTATCATTATATTTGTCACAACATTATTCTAAAAAATAACCCTCGGCCAGGACTGGGTAAGAAAGGCGGAGAGGATCAGATGTTTGGCCCCTCTTCCTGAAGGCTCGCCGGATCTTGTACTAACCAGGATGCTAGCTCGCGCACCTTATCAAGTGCCATCACGAGAAGACGAGGGGAGGAATAGAGAAGCCAAGAGCGGACTTCATATGTTGCGCATCCTAACCGGGGGAATTAGTGCCTCCGTGTTGGAGGATGATCGGGGAGGCGAATCTAGGATCCCCACTCCCCACGGGAAGAAAACGATCGCCCCTGAAAACTTGGAAACGGAGGTTTCCAAACGAGGGAAGAAACCTTCACCAGGGGGCCCTGCCTCGGAGGGCATCCTTACCGCACAACACCCACAAGGGGGCCAGCCGTCAGCCAAGCCATAAGTGAACAAAGGCACTTCAGTAAGTACTCCCTGCTCTTTCCTTGAGAATAATAACCAAGACATATGTTTTGCAGTCCGGCTCATAGCCCTTCTCAACAATGTTCGTCTTCGGGGGATCTTCTTCCGGAGATGATGGAGAGCAAAATGCCTCCTCCTGCTTCCCCGCCTCATGAGGCGGACGACTCTGAGGTGTCGTCCTGGAGGATTTCTCCTGATCCGCAAAGGCCAGAAGGTAACTCTTTGGCCACCCGAAGTCCAGAGTTCTCGGCTCCTAAGGAGACCAACATAAAAAGCCCGAGATTGTCCGGTGTACAACCGGACAATTGATGGGTCTGCTGGAGCAAGCGGCTATCTCAGAGGCACATCATACCTTAATGGGTATGGTGGTTGAGAAGATTTCATCCGCAAAAAGCGGGTTGAATGAAACTTTTACGTGCCTGCTAAGAGGCTTTGAGGTACGCAAAGTGATATATATATTTTTTTGATCATACCACACACGCAAGGTGTACTTTGTATAGATAGTAGCCCCTAAGACTCTGGTTGTCGTCCAGACAAGGCGAGCAGAGGATCATAGTTTAGGTAATGTTAGAGCTGCTTTTGTGCGCAGGAGGCTGCAGATCCGGCGGCTGACCGGACTGCTGAATTTGCCGAATTAAGGCGGCAACTTGACGTGGCGGATGCGGACATCATGCTTGTAAACAAGCGGCTTGACAAGGCACAGGGTATGTATATTCGGGTGGTCAGCAAATATTAAGAAGAGCATGATGCTAGTATTTATAGTATGCTTTGACTGCAGATGGATCTGCCGCTGTGGAGACCCTTCGGGAAGAACTTGCTCGAGCCAAGGAGCAAGCCAGGAGAAGTGATGCGGCCGCCCTGAAGGCAGCCAAAGAATTAAAAGCCGAACAGGCTGCTCATCGCCAAAGTGAGGATAAAATAGCCAACATGGCTATTGAGCTACAAAATGCCGCCAGCCGATATGAGCTTCTCAAAAGGGAAAACCAAATGAAAATGGCTGACCTGGAGAAGGCCTTGCAAGCAGCAAAGGAAACTCGCTCTGAAATCAGAGCAGCGCGGGAGGAGCTTCGGCAAGCTGGTGATATCGTGGCTGGGAAACCCTTTTTATTGCGAACGAAGTTCGGTGATCCGAAATATGCCCCTCTTGATCAATTGTGGAGTTCTGCAGACGCATACTTGGATTTAGCAAAGAGTGCTGCTGATGCGACGGAGTATTTCAAGGATCGGAAAGATCATGAGGTGGAAAGATTGTTTTGGTCGCAATTTAGTGCTCCAAAGCGTCCGCTGCTGTCGAATGAGCAAATGGTCGAGTGGGCCGAGCTCCACGGATTGTCCGAGCTTGCCATGAAGGCTATCGTGGATCATCTGTGGCCAAAGGAGCCAAGCCCGGGTAGTTATTTTGGTTTGGTGCAACGATTTCTTTGTGTTGTGCCGCATATCGAAGCTGTTAAGAGGTCGGCGTGCATAGAGGGTGTGCGGATGGCTCTTGCCTGTGTTAAGACATATTGGTCCGAGATGGAGGCCACCGATATTGCAACCAGGGGTCCGCCCGGGGGTAAGGACTCGCCTGAGCACTATTTTGAGGAAGTCCTAGAAGGTGCCCGTTTAATAGAGGCTCAGTGCTCAAAGAATACCATGTTCCAGTGACATGTATCTTGATTGTAAAAACAATGCTTTTGATAATAAATGCTATATTTATACTTTTGCCCATAAAGTATTGTAGTGCCTCCTGTGCGGCCGTTTATGTATGTATGTATATAACCTGAAAGTTTGCAGTCGTCGGCTTCAGCTCCCACACATATAATGCGGGGGTGTTCGACAAAGCGCGTAATCACACTTGATCCAGCGTCTTGGTCCATTAAGGAGGTGATAGCACGGCAAACAAGGCAATCAGACTATATAGCTTTAACACTTTCACTTAGCCATAGGAGTTTGATGGTGGGGCTACTATATAGCCCCTGGTATGTTCGCGTTCATCCGAATACGGTGTGTGTACATACATGACCGGGAAACTGGTCCTTCGTTAATGCGGAGGAATTGCGAAGATTCCGCTGGGTCATCGAGTGGTTGACCAGTCTCTCGCTTTATCATGACGGTCAGTTTTCGGCTTTCTCTACTGAGGTGCTCATCCAGATGAACCGAGGCACAATCACAGTAGTTCTCCCGGTGCCACCTTAGCCGATAGAGCGGAACATAAGGTAGCAAAACACGGGAGCCGGGCAAACCCAACTATTGACCAAAGACATGATTCGGATTTGATGCATATAAGGCCAAACTCACGATGCCGAACACTCTTGAAGGTATTCGGACTTTACAACATATACTGGGCTGAGTACCGCCCTCGATAATGATCCCTGAATTTCTGGATATGTGCATAAATTCGGCATGACAAAAGAGCAGCTGTAGTAAGGGCATAAATCCCAAAAACACATTTGATGTTGCCCTTGTAGCGTCCATTTTAGATCGGCGAATAATAAGTTTGCCAATAACGCTGGTATCCCTCTTGGTCGTTTTAAGTACCAGGGGGTGTGAGCCAACAAGAGACAGTGAAAAAGGTTTACACAGGGTCTTAATCTAAAAAGAAACCTTGGAACGGGTCCCTCCTGCACGCCTGCGCCTTTGTCTCCATTGTGCCGTATCCTGGAAGGGTGTAGCACGATAGTCATCCGTAAAAAGAAGGAAAGACTCAGGTGAAATAATCTTTTGTGACTGTGCATAATGTTGGTTAAACTTAATGAACCGTGAAAATTCAATTTCTTGAGTGTAAATAGGATCCAGCCGAACTATGGATTCTTTTCGTGCGGGCAGCCCCTAGCACCACATATGGGGGCATAGCCGTTAGTCAAGCTCAGGTTTATCTGGGCTGCTATGAATAGTGGTGCACCGAACACGTCTAGTCGTGTCCGTGGTCTCGACGACCGATTATCTACTTGGGTTGGAGAGACCGGTCAGTGATTCGGCTGCTAGAGCCGCCACATATTCTTCCGCACGCAGGGAACGCTTTGTATTTTCGCTAATTTTGATGACGCCATGTGGACCGGGCATCTTAAGTTTAAGGTAAGTGTAATGCGGAACTATATTGAAACGAGCGAAGGCCATTCTTCCGAGTAGTGCATGGTAGCCGCTTCGGAATGGAGCGATGTCAAAGATTAGTTCTTTGCTTAGGAAGTTGTCGGGAGAACCGAATACAACCTCTAGTGTTAGAGAGCCCGTGCAGTGGGCCTCTACGCCTGGTACTACTCCTTTAAAGGTAGTATTGCTTTGGCTGATTCTTGACGGGTCTATCCCCATCTTGCGGACAGTGTCCTTATATATTAGGTTAAGACTACTGCCGCCATCCATGAGGACTCGGGTGAGATGGTATCTGTCAATTATTGGGTCAAGCACCAAGGCATCCGAACCTCCATGCCGGATACTAGTCGGATGATCCCTGCGATCGAAAGTGATCGGGCAGGCCGACCATGGGTTGAATTTGGGGGCGACGGGTTCTACAGTGTATACGTCTCGGAGTGCGTGTTTGTGCTTCCTCTTTGGTATCTGGGTTGCGTAAATCATGTTCACTGTTTTAACCTATGGTGGAAAAAATTTCTGTCCCCCAGTGTTCGGCTGGCGAGGTTCGTCCTCATCTTCACTTGGCGGCTCCCTCCCCTTGTGTTCGGCGTTTAGCTTGTCGTCCTGCTTGAAGACCCAACATTCTCTGTTGGTGTGATTCGCAGGTTTCTTAGGGGTGCCATGAATCTGACATGATCTGTCTAGAATTTTGTTTAGGCTAGACGGTCCATCTCTACTGCCTTTAGATGGCTTTTTCCGTTGACCGTGTCGAGAGCCCCTGAATCCGGTGTTTACCGCCATGTTGTCTGGGCTCTCTTCATAATCTCGACGCTTGTTTTTATTGCATCGCGGCTTCCCATTGTCGTCCCTGATTTCGGATGTGCCTGGGTCGCTGGTGCCGCTGCAGGCCAACCAACTATCTTCGCCCACGCAAAAGCACGTCATAAGGCTTATTAGGGCTGCCATTGTCCTTAGTTTTTCCTGGCCGAGGTGTTTGGCAAGCCATTCGTCCCGGACACTATGTTTGAAAGCCGCTAAGGCTTCGGCATCCGGGCAGTCGACGATTTGGTTCTTCTTGGTGAGAAATCTATTCCAAAGCTTATGGGCTGACTCTCCGGGTTGTTGGATTATGTGACTTAAATCATCTGCATCCGGAGGTCGGACATAGGTCCCTTGAAAATTAGCCCTGAAAGCGTCCTCAAGTTCCTCCCAACTTCCAATTGAGTTTTCGGGGAGGCTTTTCAACCAGTGCCGAACTGGTCCTTTCAACTTGAGGGGCAGGTATTTGATGGCATGGAGATCGTCTCCACGAGCCATGTGGATGTGAAGAATAAAGTCCTCGATCCAGACTGTAGGGTCTGTTGTTCCGTCATATGCCTCTATGTTTACGAGTTTAAATCCCTTTGGAAATTCGTGATCTAGCACCTCATCGGTGAAGCACAGGGGGTGCACGGCACCCCTGTATTTGGATGTGTCGTGGCATGCTTCCGATGGATGTAGTGTTCGCTGTTGATTCCGAGCTGGTATTCGATTAATATAGTCACTTTGGTCGCCGTGATGCTACGTAGGAGCATGCTTCCTGGATCCATAGATGGACCTGGCCATACCAGCTCTTTTGTCTAGGTGCTCATGTAGATCGTGTGCTGACTTGTGTGCGGCGTCATTAGCCGCTCTGTCTCGGCCATGGGGTGGTCGGTCCGGCAGATCGGCTGTATTGTTTTTAGGCAGGATGGGCTCTATGGCCTCGTCGTCGAATTCGGGCAACAGCTTGTGCTTTGGGTAGCTCTTTGTGTGGCGATCGCCACCGTATTTTTCGTCAGTGTCGAGCACTTTGTTCCATCCGTGGTTGAGCGTATCCTGCGCGGCCTTAAGCCTTTGCTTCTGCCTATTCAAGCTCCTCGCGGTGGCAAGAAGCCTTTTGTGGAGGTTCTCTTGTTCCAAGTGCTTTTCCGGGATGATGAGTGCATCATCGTCCGGACTGTTCTCCTCTCCAGAGACAGGTTTATAAGTTTTGTCTTCGGCATCGCCATGATCGGACAGCGGCCCCGGACTATGTTCGCCGTCCCCTAGCTCATCCTGCTCCATCGCTGGGTCCATGGGGTCGTCATTACCTTTGGAGTCGTCCGGGGTATTATTCTTTCTTGTGTCGTTATCATTGTTTTTGCTGTGGTGGGATTTAGAGCGGCGCCGCTGACATCGGCGCTTTGGTTGCTTCTCACGAGGATTATCCTCCGTTGCATCCTTCCATTCCTCAGTGTTGTTTTCTTTGGGTGTGTCCACCATGTATATATCATATGATGAGGTGGCTGTCCAGCGCCCTGTGGGCGGTGGTCCCTGTTCTTCTCCGGCATCGTCCCTCATACCGTTGATGTCTTTGGAGTCGAAATCAAGCATGTCGGTTGAGTCGTCGACAGTGGCTATTAAGTGGGTGGTGGGTGGGAAACGAATTTCTTCGTCGTCCGCTTCCCACTACAGTCAGACACAGTTCGGCCAAGAGTCTCCTAACAGGGAGAGATATTTTAATGAGCTTAGCACGTTGCCCAAGGGCGAGTGCTGAAAGATATCCACGGAGGTAAACTCCATGATCAGTGCCCAATCAGGTTCGATAGGCACGGATGCGCGCGGTTCAGAGCCTATGGTCGGAGACGAGTCTGAGGGTCCGATGACGTAGACCACATTGGAGGCGAAGTCTGTGTTTGGCTCTATCGTCGATGAGTGTGCGGCCTCCACAGTGGGGTCTATCCACTCATCCTCGAATGGCACAATCTGCTCCGGATCTAAGGCCAGGGCAGCTGCAGGTGTGTTCTCCTGAACACCGTCCGATGGTAGATCTAAGTCATGCTCATCGTGACTGTATGGCGCACCTGTCATGGGCTCGAATCCGTCAAAGATCAAGTCTCCGCGGATGTCGACAGTGTAGTTCAGGCTTCCAAACCTGACCTGATGGCCAGGGGCGTAGCTATCGATCTGCTCCAGATGGCCAAGCTAGTTGGCCCGCAGTGCAAAGCCACCGAATACAAAGATCTGTCTAGGGAGGAAACCCTCACCCCTGATCGCATCGTTATGGATGATTGAAGGAGCCATCAAGCCTTATCGTGACGACATAGTGGAACTCTCAACAAAAGCACCAATACCAGTGTCAAAACCAGCGGATCTCGGTAGGGGGTCCCGAACTATGCGTCTAAGGCTAATGGTAACAGGAGGCGGGGGACACAATTTTTACCCAGGTTCGGGCCCTCTCTATGGAGGTAATACCCTACTTCCTACTTGATTGATCTTGATGATATGAGTACTAAAAGAGTTGATCTACCACGAGATCATAGAGGCTAAACCCTAGAAGATAGCCTATAATTATGATTGTTGTTGTCCTACGGACTAAACCCTCCGGTTTATATAGACAATGGAGGGGGCTAGGGTTACATAGAGTCGGTTACAAAGAAGGAAATCTACATATCCGAATTGCCAAGCTTGCCTTCCACGCAAAGGAGAGTCCCACCTGGACACGGGACGAAGTCTTCAATCTTGTATCTTCATAGTCCAACAGTCCGACACAAGTACATAGTCCGGCTGTCCGAGGACCCCCTAATCCAGGACTCCCTCAGTAGGCGCACCCCCACACTAGTGGGCCCCTCGTGGCTCCCCTGACCTACCTCCTTCGCCTATATATATCAACGTACCCCGAAAACATCCAGGAGCACCATGAAAAACTATTTCCACTGCCGCAACCTTTTGTATCCGCGAGATCCCATCTTGGAGCCTTCGCCGGCGCTCCGCCGGAGGGGGAATCGACCATGGAGGGCCTCTACATCATCTCCAAGGCCTCTCCGATGAGTTGTGAGTAGTTTACCACAGACCTTCGGGTCCATAGTTATTAGCTAGATGGCTTCTTCTCTCTCTTTGAATCTCAATATAAAGTTCTCCTCGATCTTCTTAGAGATCTATTCAATGTAACTCTTTTTGCGGTGTGTTTGTCGAGATCCGATGAATTGTGGGTTTATGATCAAGTTTATCTATGAGAAATAATTGAATCTCCTCTGAATTCTTTTATGTGTGATTGGTTATCTTTGCAAGTTTCTTCGAATTATCAGTTTGGTTTGGCCTACTAGATTGATCTTTCTTGCAATGGGAGAAGTGCTTAGCTTTGGGTTCAATCTTGCGGTGTCCTTTCCCAGTGACAGCAGGGGCAGCAAGGCACGTATTGTATTCTTGCCATCGAGGATAAAAAGATGGGGTTTAGATCATATTGCATGAGTTTATCCCTCTACATCATGTCATCTTGCTTAATGCGTTACTCTGTTCTTATGAACTTAATACTCTAGATGCAGGCAGGAGTCGGTCAATGTGTAGAGTAATAGTAGTAGATGCAAAATCGTTTCGATCTACTTATCACGGACGTGATGCCTATATACATGATCATGCCTAGATAATCTCATAACTATGCAGTTTTCTATCAATTGCTCGACAGTAATTTGTTCACCCACCATAATACTTATGCTATCTTGAGAGAAGCCACTAGTGAAACCTATGGCCCCCGGGTCTATCTTTTATCATATAAGGTTTCCATCTACTTTTATTTGCAATCTTTACTTTCCGATCTATATCATAAAAATACCAAAAATATTTATCTTATCTTATTATCTCTATCAGATCTCACTTTCGCAAGTTACCGTGAAGGGATTGGCAACCCCTTTATCACGTTGGTTGCGAGGTTCTTGTTTGTTTGTGTAGGTACGAGGGACTTTTGAGGAGCCTCCTACTGGATTGATACCTTGGTTCTCAAAAACTAAGGGAAATACTTACGCTACTTTGCTGCATCACCCTTCCCTCTTTAAGGGAAAACCAACACAGTGCTCAAGAAGTAGCAAGAAGGATTTCTGGCACCGTTGTCGGGGAGGTCTTTGCTCAAGTCAAGGCATACCAAGTACCCATCACAAACTCATCTCCCTTGCATTACATTATTTGACATTTGCCTCTCGTTTTGCTCTCCCCCACTTCACCCTTGCCATTTTATTCTCCCTCTCTTTCCCGTTCTCCTCTCTCTTTCGCTTGCCTTTTTGTGTGCTTGTGTGTTGAATTGCTTGTCACGATGGCTCAAGATAATACCAAATTGTGTGACTTTTCCAATACCAACAATAATGATTTCCTTAGCACTCCGATTGCTCCTCTTAATGATGCTGAATCTTGTGAAAACAATGCTGCTTTGTTGAATCTTGTTATGAAAGATCAATTCTCCGGCCTTCCTAGTGAAGATGCCGCTACTCATCTAAATAACTTTGTTGATGTGTGTGATATGCAAAAGAAGAAAGACACGGATAATGATATTGTTAAATTGAAGTTATTTCCATTTTCACTTAGGGATCATGCTAAAACTTGGTTTTCGTCTTTGCCTAAAAATAGTATTGATTCATGGAATAAGTGCAAAGATGCTTTTATCTCTAAGTATTTTCCTCCCGCTAAGATCGTCTCTCTTAGAAACGATATTATGAATTTTAAACAACTTGATCCTGAGCATGTTGCCCAATCTTGGGAAAGAATGAAATTAATGATTAGCAATTTCCCTACACATGGTTTGAATTTATGGATGATCATACAAAAATTTTATGCCGGACTGAATTTCGCTTCTAGAAATCTTCTAGATTCGGCCGCGGGAGGCACTTTTATGGAAATCACCTTAGGAGAAGCTACTAAACTCCTAGATAATATTTTGAGTGGAAAGATGGATGAACTTATGAAATTGTTTGCTACTAAGAGTGCTCCTATTGATCCTAATTATATGCCTTTGTCTACTTTGATTGAGAATAATAATGAATCTATGGACGTGAATTTTGTTGGTAGGAATAATTTTTGTAACAATGCTTATAGAGGAAACTTTAATCCTAGGTTGTTTCCTAGTAATTCCTCTAATAATTATGGTAATTCCTACAACAACTCTTATGGAAATTTTAATAAGATGCCCTCTGATTTTGAGAATAGTGTTAAAGAATTTATGATGTCTCAAAAGAATTTCAATGCTTTGCTTGAAGAAAAATTGCTTAAAGTTGATGAATTGGCTAGAAACGTTGATAGACTTTCTCTTGATGTTGATTCTTTTAAACTTAGATCTATTCCACCTAAGAATGATATCAATGAGTCTCTCAAAGCCATGAGAATTTCCATTGATGAGTGGAAAGAAAGAACCGCTAGGATGCGTGCTAAGAAAGATTGCTTTGTAAGAGCACGTTCTTCTAGTTTCCATGAAAATAATGATGAAGATCTAAAAGTTATTGATGTGTCCCCTCTTAAATCTTTGTTTGGCAATATGAATCTTGATAATAATGGGACTGGAGATGAGTCAACTTTAGTTAAAAGGCGTCCCAATGATTCAGAGTTTTTAGATCTTGATACTAAATTTGGTAAAAGTGGGATTGGAGAGGTCAAAACTTTACATAGCATTGAACCCACTATTATGGATTTCAAGGAATTTCATTATGATCATTGTTCTTTAATAGATTGTATTTCCTTGTTGCAATCCGTGTTGAATTCCCCTCATGCTCATAGTCAAAACAAAGCTTTTACCAAACATATTGTTGTTGCCTTGATGCAATCTTATGAGGAAAAACTTGAGTTCAAAGTCTCTATACCTAGAAAACTTTATGATGAGTGGGAACCTACTATAAAATTAAAATTAAATATCATGAATGCTATGCTTTGTGTGATTTGGGTGCCAGTGTTTCCACGATTCCGAAAACTTTATGTGATGTGCTAGGTTTCCGTGAATTTGATGATTGCTCTTTAAACTTGCACCTTGCAGATTCCACTATTAAGGAACCTATGGGAAGGATTAATGATGTTCTTGTTATTGCAAATAGGAATTATGTTCCTGTAGATTTCATTGTTCTTGATATAGATTGCAATCTTTCATGTCCTATTATTCTTGGTAGACCTTTCCTTAGAATGATTGGTGCAATTATTGATATGAAGGAACGGAATATTAGATTCCAATTTCCATTAAGGAAAGGCATGGAGAACTTTCCTAGGAAGAAAGTCAAATTACCTATGAATCTATTATGCGAGCCACTTATGAATTGAATGCCAAAGATGGCAATACTTAGATCTATTCTCGCTTTTATCCCTAGCTAGGGGCGTTAAACGATAGCGCTTGTTGGGAGGCAACCCAATTTTATTTTTGTTCTTTGATTTTTGCTTTTGTTTAGTAATAAATATTTCATATAGCCTGTGTTTAGATGTGGTTTTATGTTTTAATTAGTGTTTGTGCCAAGTAAAACCTATAGGATAACTTACGGTGATAGTTAATTTGATTCTGCTGAAAAACAGAAACTTTTGCGCGCACGAGAATAATTTTAATAAATCACAGAAACGTGATTTTGCGTTGATTCTTTTTGAAGTAGATCAATAGACAAATTTCACACGACTTACTATTTTGGTAGGATTTTTAGAGTTCCAGAAGTATTCGAAAGTTACAGATTGCTACAGACTGTTCTGTTTTTGATAGATTCTGTTTTGCGTGTGTTGTTTGCTTATTTTGATGCATCTATGGCTAGTATCGGGGGGTATGAACCATAGAGAAGTTGGAATACAGTAGGTTTAACACAAATATAAATAAAGAATGAGTTCATTACAGTACCTTATGTAGTGTTTTTTCTTTCTTGCACTAACGGAGCTCATGAGATTTCCTGTTGAGTTTTGTGTTGTGAAGTTTTCAAGTTTTGGGTAAAGATTTGATGGACTATGGAATAAGGAGTGGCAAGAGCCTAAGCTTGGGGATGCCCATGGCACCCCAAGATATTCAAGGACAACCAAAAGCCTAAGCTTGGGGATGCCTCGGAAGGCATCCCCTCTTTCGTCTTCGTTTATTGGTAACTTTACTTGGAGCTATATTTTTATTTGCCACATGATATGTGTTTTGCTTGGGGCGTCTTGTATGATATGAGTCTTTTCTTTTTAGTTTAGCACAATCATCCTTGCTGTACACACATTTTGGGAGAGACACACATGATTTGGAATTTATTAGAATACTATATGTGCTTCACTTATAACTTTTGAGCTAGACAATTTTTGCTATAGTGCTTCACTTATATCTTTTAGAGCACGGCAGTGGCTTAATTTTGTAGAAATTATTGATCTCATATGCTTCACTTATATTATTTTGAGGTCTTTTAGAACAACATGTTATTTTCTATGGTTATAAAATTGGTCCTAGAATGATGGGCATCCAAGTTAGGTATAATGAAAACTATCATAGAAAGTGCATTAAACACTATGATCAATTTGTTGCTTGATAATTGTTTTGAGATATAAAGGTGGTAATGTTAGAGTCATGCTAGTTGGGTAATTACGAAATTGAGAAATACTTGTGTTAAGGTTGGCAAGTCCCGTAGCATGCATGTATGGTAAAAGTTGTGTGACAAATTTGTTGCATGGGGTGCTCTTTTAATTGTCTTCCTTATGTGTGGACGTCGGGATCGCGCGATGGTTAACTCCTACCAACCCTTCCCCTAGGAGCATGCGTAGTAGTACATTGCTTCGAGGGAAAGTAGACTTTCGCAATAAGTATATGAGTTCTTTATGACTAATGTGAGTCCATGGATTATATGCACTCTCACCCTTCCACCATTGCTAGCCTCTATTATGCCGTGGAACTTTCGCCGGTATCATGCACCCACCATTACCTTCCTCAAAACAGCCACCATACCTACCTACTATGGCATTTCCATAGCCATTCCGAGATATATTTCCATGAAACTTTCCACCGTTCCGTTTATTATGACACGCCCCATCATTGTCATATTGCTCTTTGCATGATCATGTACTTGACATTGTATTTGTGGCAAGGCCACCTTCATAATTTTTCATACATGTTGCTCTTGATTCATTGTGTATCCCGGTACACCGCCGGAGGCATTCATGTAGAGTCATATTTTGTTCTAAGTATTGAGTTGTAAATTAATAAAAGTGTGATGATCTTCATTATTAGAGCATTATCCCAAGTGAAGAAAGGATGATGAAGACTATGATTCCCCCACAAGTCGGGATGAGACTTCGGATTTACAAAAATAAAAGAGGCCAAAGAAGCCCAAATAAAAAAAATAAAAAAAGAGAGGCCAAAGAAGCCCACGAAATAAAAAATGAGAGAAAAAAGAGAAGGGGCAATGTTACTATCTTTTTGCCACACTTGTGCTTCAAATAGCACCATGATCTTCATGATAGAGAGTATCCTATGTTGTCACTTTCATATACTAGTGGGAATTTTTCATTATAGAACTTGGCTTGTATATTCCAATGATGGGCTTCCTCAAAATGTCCTAGGTCTTCGTGAGCAAGCAAGTTGGATGCACCCCCACTTAGTTTTTTTTGTTGAGCTTTCATATATTTATAGCTCTAGTGCATCCGTTGCATGGCAATCCCTACTCACTGACATTGATATCTATTAATGGGCATCTCCATAGCCCGTTGATACGCCTAGTTGATGTGAGACTATCTTTTCCCTTTTTGTCTTCAAAACCACCACCCTATTGCACATATAGTGCTATGTCCATGGCTTGCGCTCATGTATTGCGTAAGAGTTGAAAAAGCTGAAGCGCGTTAAAAAGTATGAACCAATTGCTTGGCTGAAACCGGGGTTGTGCAAGGTGGGAGTATTTTGTGTTATGAAAATGAAGCATTGCCTAACTATATGATTTTATAGGGATGAGCTTTCTTTGGCTATGCTATTTTGATAAGACATGATTACTTGTTAGTATGCTTGAAGTATTACTATTTTTATGTTTTATGAACTTTTATCTTGAATCATTTGGATCTGAACAATCATGCCACAAGAAAGAAAATTACATTGAGAATTATGCTAGGTAGCATTCCACATCAAAAATTCAATTTTTACCATTTACCTACTCGAGGACAAGCAGGAATTAAGCTTGGGGATGTTTGATACGTCCCCAACGTATCTATAATTTTTGATTGTTCCATGCTATTATATTACCTGTTTTGGATGTTTATGGGCTTTACTCTACACTTTTATATCATTTTTGGGACTAACCTACTAACCGGAGGCCCAGTCCAAATTGCTATTTTTTTGTCTATTTCAGTGTTTCAAAGAAAAGGAATATCAAACGGTGTCCAAACGGAATGAAACCTTCGGGAGCGATCTTTTTGGAACAAACGCAATCCAGGAGACTTGGAGTGGACGTCAAGAAGCAGCCGAGGCGGCCACGAGGTAGGAGGGCGCGCCCTCGAGGGGTAGGCGCGTCCCCCACCCTCGTGGGCCCCTCGTGGCTCCCCTGACCTACCTCCTTCGCCTATATATATCCACATACCCCAAAAACATCCAGGAGCACCACGAAAAACTATTTCCACCGCCGCAACCTTCTGTATCCGCGAGATCCCGTCTTGGATCCTTCGCCGGCGCTCCGCCGGAGGGGGAAACAACCATGGAGGGCTTCTACATCATCTCCAAGGCATCTCCAATGAGTTGTGAGTAGTTTACCACAGACCTTCGGGTCCATAGTTATTAGCTAGATGGCTTCTTCTCTCTCTTTGAGTCTCAATACAAAGTTCTCCTCGATCTTCTTGGGGATCTATTCGATGTAACTCTTTTTGCGGTGTGTTTGTCGAGATCCGATGAATTGTGGGTTTATGATCAAGTTTATCTATGAGAAATAATTGAATCTCTTCTGAATTCTTTTATGTGTGATTGGTTATCTTTGCAAGTCTCTTCGAATCATCAGTTTGGTTTGGCCTACTAGATTGAAATTTCTTGCAATGGGAGAAGTGCTTAGCTTTGGGTTCAATCTTGCGGTGTCCTTTCCCAGTGACAGCAGGGGCAGCAAGGCACATATTGTATTGTTGCCATCGAGGATAAAAAGATGGGGTTTATATCATATTGCATGAGTTTATCCCTCTACATCATGTCATCTTGCTTAATGTGTTACTCTGTTCTTATGAACTTAATACTCGACATGCAGGCAGGAGTCGGTCGATGTGTGGAGTAATAGTAGTAGATGCAAAATCGTTTCGATCTACTTATCACGGACGTGATGCCTATATACATGATAATGCCTAGATAATCTCATAACTATGCACTTTTCTATCAATTGCTCGACAGTAATTTGTTCACCCACCATAATACTTATGCTATCTTGAGAGAAGCCACTAGTGAAACCTAAGGCCCCCGGGTCTATCTTTTATCATATAAGTTTTCCATCTACTTTTATTTGCAATCTTTACTTTCCAATATATATCACAAAAATACCAAAAAGAATTATCTTATCTTATTATCTCTATCAGATCTCACTTTCGCAAGTTGCCGTGAAGGGATTGACAACCCCTTTATCGCGTTGGTTGCGAGGTTCTTGTTTGTTTGTGTAGGTACGAGGGACTTTTGAGGAGCCTCCTACTGGATTGATACCTTGGTTCTCAAAAACTGAGGGAAATACTTACGCTACTTTACTGCATCACCCTTTCCTCTTCAAGGGAAAACCAACGCAGTGCTCAAGAGGTAGCACCCATTATCTATCTTAGGGTTTAGGGTGGGGGCGGTGGTCGCCAGCGGTGGTGGGGCGGTCGCGTGGGGATCACCGGAGAAAAAGCTCGGCACGGGGGGGGGGGGGCTAGAGGGATGGCCGAGGCGGCAGCGGACCGATGGTGGGGAGTGTTTTTGGGGCGGGTGGGGCGGCGCGCCGCCGGCCACAGGCGACGTGGGGCGGCTGTTTAGCCGGTGGTGGCTGGCGGCTCAGGGGGGGTGGAAGTTGAAGATGAACTGCAGGCCCTTGATTTCGTATCCAACGGCTACAAAATCGACTGACCAGAGATGAAAAACTCAGTCGACTGACGTGTAGCCTCACCTCTACTGTGTTCAGTTTCGACAGTAAAATTCAGTTTCGACAGCAAAATTCAGTTTTGACAGTTAAGTTCAGTTTCGACAGTTAAATTCAGTTTTGATAGTTAAGTTCAGAGATGAGCGGCTGATGTATTTTACATCTAGCACTTTGTGGTTATATATTTTACGTCATCTATTGGAGATGCTATTAGAATTCCACTCTGGTTAACATTGTCTCTCTTGTCCTGCTTCAGCCTCGGTGTCGTACAACTCACCGGAGCTGCTCCAACGACGAAACCCTCCATCACAGCGGAGCAGTACCTCAGGCTCCATCTCCAGACGCCTAAGATCTTCTTCCCCTCCTCCGACAGCCAAGTCAGCGGGAGCATCCTCACCGGCCAACCCAATCACGCTGAGATCGACATGGCTTCACCAAAGAGGTTGTACACTTGTTGCATCTCTTTTTTACTCTACATGTTATATATATATATATATATATATATATATATATATTGTCCACTCAGCACACGTAGTAACGTAATACGATTATTTTATCCTACTATATGACAAGCAGTGAGGTACCAGGCAACTTAGCTATCTATGATGGACTCTCTTGAACGCCACCATTATTTATCTCTGCGCGTTTGAGCTGTGCATTTGTCGATGGGCCTGGGAGTTGAGCTAGTAGGGAAGTGGCCTGGGTCCCAAGTAATAGAAGTAGCACAAAAACATTTTTTTAGTGTAGGCTTTTCCTTGCTCAAGCCTACCTACTAGAATCGCCAGTGCTTGAAAGAAAAAGTGAATGAAAAACATAGGAATTGGAAAGATTCCTATGGTACTGCTATTCATGAATTTGGTTCAAAGGAATAGAGCAAAGGAAAACTGTAGGGTTTGTTCCTTTAGTGTCTCCTTGAAAGAAAAACCGTAGGAATTTTAATTTCCACTTGTCCTCCTTTTCAAATTCCTATTCATGAAGCACAAGACTAAGAGATAGTAAAATAATAGCATTATAACCATACATTTTCTTGTGGTTTGACTTAATCTCACCATGCTTCTTTGCATCCTATGATCTTCCAATTCTTGTGAATCAAACATCCAGATTGGCAGAAATCCTGTGTTTTTAAATTCTCTATTTTGCATGTGCATTCCTATCCTATTCCTGTCTATTTCCTATCCCTACATTGTTAGAATCCTCAAATTCAAACAAGCCCTTACACAATTACTTCTGTTACAGATATGTGTCAAAGAAAACCTTGTGTGGTTTGTCCTGCTCCTGTGGCGCTGTGTTCCACCCCAGCTCAGCTGCTCCAACAACGGAAGGGTTCACCACAACAGGGATCCGCTCTCCATACTATCTTTGCCGCCTCAGATCTTCTTCCCCGCCGCCGGTAGCCATGACAACTGCATTACCATCATCAACTGAGTAGATGACCTTGAGGACTACATGGGTCCACAAGAGAGGTCACACTCTTTCGTGTCTGCTTACGTTATGCATCGCTTAATATGATGACATGCTACTTTATCGTCGTGTTCACCTATTAGACTCCGAGTCAGGTCCAAACTAATGTTGAAACTTGAGTTTTTAAATGGTTGTGGGGTACATATTGGGGCAGCAATCAGTAATATCCGTCTGCTATCTGGTTAATCTCGGGTGTCTACTATGAGTTTCATGTTGGGTGCAAACAAACATTAAAGTAGCCATTATCTATATTTTTTAACTAAAGCTATTATCTGCCTGCTATCATTGGTTTTGGGTCTATCCATAGTTTGCTACCATCACTCTGGATTTGTGCATGCACTCCTTACATAATCTCACTATGTTTTATTCCTATGCATGTTAGTTATTCTACACAATGGAACTGAACATGTAGAGCAAAAGAGACGAGCCTTGCGTGGCAATAAAATTTCATGCAGACGTCGCTCCATGGTGGGCGCAAAGGCAGGGCCCCCTCCACCCATTTCAGATCGTAATCAAGAGGGAGATAACTGTTCTGAGGGGGATTCAGAAGGAGAAGACCACTCCTACTTACCCCATGAGGTCTTCGCTCTAACTTGGCATGCTGATGTTGGTAATATCATGCATATGGTGCCTTGCATTGCTTACTGTATACATCAAAGATGTCATCTGCTTAGTTTGTACATGCTTTGTGTCAATGCCATCTGTTTAGTTTCTTTATCGTATATGTGAATCATGCAATGCCATCTTGTTTAGCCAGGCATCATATATGTGAATTTTGCAATGCCACCCTGGTTAGCCAGTCATCTTATATGTGAATTATATCATGCCATCATTTTTTTATTACGTGTTAAATTTGTCAACAATTTTAGTACATTCAATTACTCTTCCTGTGCATCAGCCATTCGGCATGGTCATGGAAAAATATGGAGTGGAAACAAGGTCTTCAGAGTAGACAATGCTATCTGACGAAGCGCATGTCTTGCTGGTTACACATAGCTCCTCAGAGGAGGATTCAGAGACAGATGACCAGTCCCATTCCCCCCCCCCCCCGAGGTGCATGCTCTAACTTGGCAGGGTTATGTTGCTCATACCGTGCGTATGGTATCTTGCATTGCTATGTCATTTACTTAGTTTAGACATGCTTTGTGTGAATGCCACCTGTTTAGTGTCTAATTACCATATATGTGAATTATGCAATGCCATCTTGTTGCAAGACATTATATATGTGAATTATGCAATGATATCTTGTTGCAAGGCATTATATATGTGAATTATGCAATGCCATGCTGTTTAGCCAAGCGTCATATATGTGAATTATATCATGTCGTCCTTTTTTTGTATTTCTCATTGCTTTTGTTGATAATGTTTGTATATTCAACTGCTCTTCCTGTGCATCAGCCATTTGAATTGGTGATGGAGAAATCTGGAGTGAAAACAAGGTCTTCAGAGCAGACAATGCTACCTGCTGAAGCAAATATCTTGCTGGTTACATATAGCTCTTCAGAGGAGGATTCAGAGGCAAATGACCAGTCCTATTATCCCCCTGAGGTGTATGCTCAAACTTGGCAGGGTTATATTACTCATATCATGCATATGTTGTATTGCAATGCTTAGTTTTTACATCATATACACAATATTGAATGCAACCTCCTTAGTTGACACATCATATATGTGATTTCCCTCTGCTCACTTCCTTAGTATGTAAATCATATATTTGAATTATATCATGCCATGATGTTTACATAGACAACATGTATCTGAATTATGGCATGCCAAACCATTTTCTAAAGACATAATATAGTTATATCATCTCATCCTGTTTACATAGTCATCATTTTTGAATTATGTCATTCTATCCATGAATTATATCATGCCATCATGTTTCCATCGACGACATGTTTGTGATTTATGGCATGCCAACCACTTTAATAGACATATCATATAGTTATATCATGTCATCCTATTTACATAGTCATCATATTTTGAAGTATGTCATTCTATCCTGTTTAGTTAGCCATCATACATGTGAAATTGTGTCATGATATCCTGTTTAATTAGCCATCATATATGTGAAATTATATCCTACTATTCTGTTTGGTTAGACAACATAAATGTGAATTATTTCATGCCCTGTTTTCTTCCCTACTATCCATTGCACCTGTCTATCTTACAATGTCTGTACATTCAATTACTTTTCTTGTTTATTAGCCATTTCAATTGGAGGGGGTGATGGCCGTATCTGTGGGAGTAAAAACACAGTCTTCAAAAATGATCGTGCTACCTGTCGATGCAGATAGAACCATGGTTGTACTTGCCCAAGAACCATCCCCACCACACATAACTCAGACTCACACAGATTGTACCCCTACCCAGTTGAACAAAGAACCAGCTACACCCCTTATAACCCCAACCCCAGCAGATAGTAACCCAGTTCCCTTTGACACAACACTGTCTCCACCACAAAGCACCCAAACACGAGTAGTTAGTAAGGCAACTGCAGTACCCAAAGCATGAGGACCACCACTCCGAACCCCAAGTCAATGCTTAAAGCAGAAGAAGAATCGTTCTCAGGTCAGGTTCCGTAGCTATGGTTCATACTACTTTGCTCTTGCGTCACTGTATTTACTCATACCAACTAATTTAAAATTTGGGGGATGCAATTGAAACTCCAATGGTGCAACATGTATGTTCTAAACCTGTTTCTTTAACGTGTTTGCTGTTGTAACTTGCTCTATGTTGATTTCAGTTTCAATTGAATAAACAGTTATGTTCTCATGCCATGCACATTACAAGTGTTGTTATTGCTGTGTAGTTTCCCACACTTATATTCTGTCTATGCTGTTTTGTCTGAAATAGATATGATTCGAACTGTATCTATCTTGATTTGGAAACATAAACTAGAATGATATAGACCATACAATGACCATACTACATAGATATATGTTTGTTTCATGTTGTTATCTTGTCCACCTTACTACTGAACTGGTTTACCAAAATGAGTTTCATATACTACATTATAAACATGTGATGTGTTTGTTTGTTTCTCTTTTAGAACACGGATAAATATTGGAGAAGAGTACCCTGTTATGCAATGGTAAAGGAAGTAATACAGATAAGGTTCAAGATAGTGAGACATCCTTGTTGGTCTCCAAGAAAGCTTAGAAAACTATATTGAAGACACTGAGACAACCCCAAAGTCATGTCTTGATGTAGTGCTCGAGTTACTGGCTACTACTGCTGGAACCAGCTCTTTGAACTCGCTGCCTGAATCAGTTCGGCTTCTTGAGTCTCAACTTCAAGTTGAAAGACATCGATCAGATGTTATGCGACAGGAAGCCGAAGGACTGAGGAAGTCCCTGCAGAAAGCAAGTGCTGGAGGATTTAAGCGCCAAACAAGAGAAAGTTAATAAGCTTGCTAAGCATCTTGCCAGCATTATGGGTACCCAGGATATTGTTTCTTGAGCTCTTCTGAAGTGGTTTCAGTTCTAGACTTGTTTTGCTACGGCGTTTATATGCTGCTTTGTTCCCTGTATTTGCACTGGTGACGAACTTTGATGCCCAATGGATGTAATATGTGTAATAGCCGTGATAGCCTAGCGTAAGTTGCTTGCTTATTTATTTCTTTATTGTCTTGTTTATTTGTTTGCTTGTAGTCAGTGCAGTTCTTTTTCCACAATTTGCTAGTGGCCGCAATAACCTATTTTTTAAACTAGGTCACAATAACCATGGGCTACATATTTACTGTAGTTAACATGGGCTTCCTACGGGCCGTAGAAACAATGGGCCTTCTAAGGGGCCGTAGAAACAATGGGCCTTCTACGAGGCATAGAAACAATGGGCCTTATATGGTCCATAGACATAATGGGCCTTCTACAGGTCGTATCATCAATGGGCCTTCTACGGGCCGTATGATCGGTTGGAGAAACATGGGCCAATAACAGACCACATTATGGGCGTAAACGGGCTAGAGTTGGAATCGTCCGTTCATGGGCCGACCATAACAGGCCGTTGTTAATCGGCCATATTTGATGACGCTATGAAAACAGCCCAATGTATTAACGGGCAACAAATGGGCCGACTGTAACTACGGGCTAAATTTGGCCCACACGGAAAATGACAGTAACGGGCCGTAAGTAAACGAATGCTGGAAATGAGCCCAAGAATAAATGGGCCCTGAGAAGGCCGAAAGATAACATGGGCTGGAAATGGCCCAATGGAATAAAGAGCCTGTTAATGGGTATAAAGTGATACACTGTTCATTACGGGCCAGTTTCACCACGTGTCGTTACTACCTCTTGAGCATGCGTTGGTTTTCCCTTGAAGAGGAAAGGGTGATGCAGCAAAGTAGCATAAGTATTTCCCTCAGTTTTTCAGAACCAAGGTATCAATCTAGTAGGAGGCTACACTCAAATCCCTCGTACCTGCACAAACAAATCAGAACCTTGCAACCAACGCGATAAAGGGGTTGTCAATCCCTTCACGGCCACTTGCAAAAGTGAGATCTGATAGAGATAATAAGATAAATATTTTTGTTATTTTTATGATATAGATTGGAAAGTAAAGATTGAAAAATAAAGTAGATCAGAAACTTATATGATGGAAAATAGACCCGGGGGCCATAGGTTTCACTAGTGGCTTCTCTCAAGATAGCATAAGTATTACGGTGGGTGAACAAATTATTGTCGAGCAATTGATAGAAAAGTGCATAGTTATGAGAATATCTAGGCATGATCATGTATATAGGCATCACATCCGCGACAAGTAGATCGAAATGATTCTGCATCTACTACTATTACTCCACACATCGACCGCTATCCAACATGCATCTAGAGTATTAAGTTCATAAGAATAGAGTAACACATTAGGCAAGATGACATGATGTAGAGGGATAAACTCAAGAAATATGATATAAACCCCATCTTTTTATCCTCGATAGCAACAATACAATACGTGCCTTGCTGCCCCTACTGTCACTGGGAAATGACACCGCAAGATTGAACCCAAAGCTAAGCACTTCTCCCATTGCAAGAAAGATCAATCTAGTAGGCCAAACCAAACTGATAATTCGAAGAGACTTGCAAAGATAACAAATCACACATAAAAGAATTCAGAGGAGATTCAAATATTGTTCATACATAATCTTGATCATAAACCCACAATTCAACGGATCTCGACAAACACACCGCAAAAAGAATTACATCGAATAGATCTCCAAGAAGATTGAGGAAAACTTTGTATTGAGATCCAAAGAGAGAGAAGAAGCCATCTAGCTAATAACTATGGACCCGAAGGTCTGAGGTAAACTACTCACACATCATCAGAGAGGATATGGTGTTGATGAAGAAGCCCTCCGTGATTGATTCCCCCTCCGGCAGAGCGCCGGAAAAGGCCCCAAGATGGGATCTCACGGGTACAAAAGGTTGTGGCGGTGGAAATAGGGTTTTGTGATGCTCTCGGATGTTTTCAGGGTGTATGAGTATATATAGGCGAAAGAAGTCGGCCAGGGGAGCCACGAGGGGCCCATGAGGGTGGGGGGGCGCGCCTACCCCCCTGGGCGCGCCTCCCTGCCTCGTGGCCGCCTCGTTGCTTCCTTGACGTCCACTCCAAGTCTCCTGGATTGCGTTTGTTCCAAAAATGACTCTCCTGAAGGTTTCATTCCGTTTGGACTCCGTTTGATATTCCTTTTCTGAGAAACACTGAAATAGGCAAAAAAATAGCAGTTTGGAGTGGGCCTCCGGTTAATAGGTTAGTCCCAAAAATAGTACAAAAGTGTATAATAAAGCCCATTAAACATCCAAAACAGATAATATAATAGCATGGAACAATCAAAAATTATAGATATGTTGGAGTCGTATCAGCCATTAATGGGTATAAAGTGATACTCTATTCATTATGGGCCATTTTCACCACGGGTCGTTAATGGGCCAAGAGTTACAAAGGGCCTCATATGGGCCGAAATACGTCATGGGCCATACATGTGCCGAAAGTTAAAACGGGATGGAATTATATTCGACTGCCCAGATGACGCTACTGGGCCTGATTCAGATAGGTTGTAACAGGCCCTAGGTTAGTGGGTTGTAAATGGGCTATATGTGAATAGGCTGTTAACAGGCTTTCCGTGGGCCGACCCGCCACCTTTTGACCAAGTCAAATGGGTCGGCCTTTTCACAGGAATGGGCCTCTGTTAGGCCATGCCACGTGTTGATGTATCATAGGCACCTTCGGTCCAATGAGTGGATGACATTTGTCCCAACGGTGAGCTGACACGTGTTTCCTCCAGCCAATGATGATTTTACACGTGGAAAATCCCCATTAGTCGAGGCTGTCAACGGGTTATCGGATCCAAAACTGGACCTGATAGCTTAACGGCGTTCCGTTACGGTGGATGCCACGTGTCGGTCACCCTTGACGAAAGCACTTCTATGACGCACGATTTATCGTCAGGGAAGTGGACACTTCCGTGATGATAATTTTGGTAATGTCATGGAACACTTCTATGATAGCACATGTATGACTATCTTGATTCTGTCATAAAATCGTCATGGATGTACATGCATGACAGAAAACGTGACCTACTCTGACAAACACGTATCATCACGGAAGTGTATTTTTTTTTGTAGTGATGATTAGTGCACGATTTAGTCGTGGGTGTCACAATGTCATCATACTGTGGTTCAGACTTGATTGTCCTTTACACATGTAAAGCCATATACAACCATTGTTGAAAACTGAATGCTGCAACTAAAGACTGTGACATTGAAGAGATGCTCAACTACTTTTGCAAGGTGAAGGAAACATGCCCAGGGTTTTTCTTCAAGTGCAAGAAAAATGTAGAAGGCAGGTGTGAGCATTTTTTTGGGTGGATGGTGCAGCACAGAAAGCTTATGCGGAGGCTTATCATGATTGCGCATCGTTTGATGCAACTTATATTACAAACATGTACAATATGCCAGTAGCCCCCTTCATTGGCATCAACATGCGGTAGTTGATTATGCTTGGATGTGGCTTTGTGCGGCAGGAGCTATACTTGAGATATGATTAGCTATTGGAAGCTTTTTGTGAGGCGACGGGTGGATTGGCTCCGGACAACATCCTCACGGACCAAGACGTTGCGATGGCACAAGCAATTAAGAGGAAGTTCTAGACGACAACACACCGTTGTTGCCGTTGGTATATCATGGAGAAAGCTAAGAGAAGCTTTGCGTTGTGTTAGCTAGGATCCCAGATTTGGTCAAAGACTTCAACGAATGCATTGACTTTACTTTCACCCCGGCTGAATTTGAACGGAAGTGGGTTGCACTTTCCCTAAAGTATGGGGGGCCTATGCATGGCCACTTTGAGAAACTCTATGAAGACTGGGCTACATGGGTGCCATGCTACTTCAAGTCTAGGTTCTTCCCGTTCCTTCAATCGATGCAAAGCAACGAAAGGTTCAATGTTGTCTTGAAGCACTATGTGAACCTAGACAAGTCGCTCATCAACTTTGTCAAGCAATACGAGAAGATTCAGGTGCACATACTTGTGAGGGAGGGTGGGAACAACTACCACACACAGAAAATTTGGACACACAAAGTTGGTCGCGTCGTTGAACATTCTCTTCAACGAATATATGAACATTGCCCTTATGAGGCTAACACAGTGGCCCATGAACTAGCTAGAGTTGATAGATATATCCCAAGTTTTCTTAATAACTTTTTGGTTAATGATGTAACTCTGGCGATCAATGGATAGCTAAAATGGGGTTTGAGTGTAAAAAAGAATGCTTGGGCAGGACCTCTTTTTATGGAAGTATTCATAGTGATTGCTTGGGGAACCATGCAAGCACACTTCACCGTAATGCAAAGCCTTAAAATTTTGTGGCACGCATTTTCCTTTTGTGAGAAGACCGAGGATATAAAATTTTCCAACTCTTAGAAGACCATCATTAAAAAAACAGAAAGTAAAACACAGCTCCTGGGGCATATCAACATCATGTTCCTCCTACACTCGATGGCGACACGTCGTGACTAAAGCTCGATGCCACAGCTAGATCTCTTAAACACCCGTCTAGGTTAACGTTGTTGACACAATGGCCAAGAAGTCATCTGCCGGAGCCAGAAGAAGTCGTCAATAGCGAACTGAGGATATGATCGCTGTCCTAGAGAAGCAAGCGAGGAAGGGGTTGGACAACCATCACAGATCCGACCACACTAAATTGAGGAGGCCTTTCCTTGGTAGCTTCCCGACAAAGCCGAAGTTGGTAGCGCATCACTAGACAGACAAGAAATTAAAAGTCTAATACACGGACCATCATCGTCCACTCCACCGAATGATGACATTGAACACCACCCAGACAAAATCATAGAAAAATGGGGCCCAAGATCTTACCTGGCCGAAGCTTCACACGCCTTCCACGGGCACAAATCAATATCCCCTGAATGACCATAGAACCGGGAGAAATTATTCCACGTTGTTGGGGACACATCACCTCGCCATCGTCGGCCAGATGTTTCAACCATTGTTACCACCATGGGATCTCATATACAGAATGCAAGATCACCCCAGTCCATCACATTCATAGCTACCGCTCAATTCTAGGATGTGAGGTGAGTAGCACCTGTCCAAAGTTCAATTTAATGAGAATGTAACCAAAGTTCCTAGTTTATTATTACAATATAAATACACACCGTTCTATTTTTGTCAGTCAGATTGCCACAATCTCGGGTGACAAAGGAACATGAATGCTTCCAAATTAAAAGGAACATGAATGCATAAACATGAATGAGGAATAATTCTTCTTCAATAGTAGCATAAATAAGGCACGATGAAGAAAAAAGATGCAACCCAAGAAAAAAAGTAAAAAAATTCCATCTATCCATCCATCCATCCATTGATGCACATGCACGCATCATCTCTGCCGCACACTGCCCAAAGAGGGCCATCAGGTCTAGCTCTGGCCCATTCACCCTCGTTTGAGGCAGCATGTTCCCATTCCGTGAAATGACTTTTGACCACTTAGACTCAGGGATCTCTCGCTAAAACCCACGGGGAGCTTGCGGGGACGGCCGCGAACTCTCTTGGGGCGAAGAGGCTGGCCCCTCCTCGGAAGCCTTCCCCTTTTTGGTCGCGGAAAACCTCCTCGTCGACGCCATGGAAGCAGGAGCAAGACGGAGTAGGAGAAGAAATGGGCAGCGAGAAGACAGAGGAAGAAATGAACAAGGGGGCTCTGCCCCTCCCCCTCATTTATAGCCAAAGGGAGGCCAACCGCCGGCCTCCACGACCTCGCGCCATGATGATCTTCTGCATGTAGCATCGACCCGTCAAGTCGAATAGTTGCCGAGGCAGCATGGGGAAGTGGAGACGCCCACGTCCCATCAATCGTCATGCGTCGTTCATGGACGCAGGTGGTTAGGGCCCGCAGCGCTCCGCACTTGCCCTTTGGCTTCGCCTAGAAGCCAAGTCCGAGCGCGCCTTGGGCCCGGGGGCTACTGTCGGTGTTCTAGATACGGGGTACCCAGACTTGCCTGCCTGCAGCCCACCGCGTGGCTCCGCCGACGGCCTGGTACGGCCCAACTTCAGCATCGACAACTCCAGACCCTCGTGAGGGGCCAAGCCTCGCCAGGCGGACGACGCCAAGACCCCCGAGGGGATCAGCCTCCTCAGGCTGGCTCCCGAGGGGTGGAGAGTTCTGTGCAAGGTGCACCTTGCGAGGCTTAGCTGACGTGAGCCATGACGACCAAGGCCAGGAGGGTGCTAGCGGGCGCAGAGCGCCAGTTTTCCCTTTGGTGCAAAGGAGGCAAGCGGCAGGTGCGGAGTCCCGAGGAATCAGCCAAAGGTTTCCATTCTGGTGCAACAAGATCAAGACCACCAGGATGGCAGGATAGAGGTGATCGCCGAGCCCACCGCAGCGTCACGGCCAGAGGCTTTTCGCAGGCGAACACCACTTTAGTTAGGATAGGATGTACTACTTGTCCCCCTTCAAATCTGGCTGTTGTGGGATCCCTTCCCGCCAACATTTGGGAAGAGGACCAAGGACACTATAAATAGGATTTAGCCACCACCAAAGAGGGGGACGAAGAGATCAGATCCCTTCTCATCCAACCACCTCACCAGCTATCTTGAGCTCAAGAACACCTCACCTCCTGAGGCCAATTCATCCACTTTACTAGTTCATCCTCAGCCCTTCGAGGCAATCCACCAAAATGCTGGAGTAGGGTATTACACCACGAGGTGGCTCGAACCAGGATAAACTTATGTGTCTCTCTGTCCCTTTGAGCTCGACATGCTAGGCTTAGGAAGATCACGAGTAGGAAGGCTAGGTAGGTTGAGATCTTCGCACACACCCCAGAGTTCGAACCTATCAAGGGTTTGCGGAACCCGAAATCCGACATATGATTAGTGCATGATTTAGTCGGGGGCGTCACAATGTCATCATACTATGGTTCAGACTTGATTGTCCTTTACACATGTAAAGCCATATACGACCACTATTCAAAACTGAATGCTGCAACTAAAGACTGTGACATTGAAGAGATGCTCAACTACTTTTGCAAGGTGAAGGAAACAGGCCCACGGTTTTTCTTCAAGTGCAAGATGAATGTAGAAGGCAGGTGTAAGAATTTTTTTGGGTGGATGGTGCAGCATATACAGCTTATGTGGAGGCTTATCATGATTGCGTATCATTTGATGCAACTTATCTTACAAACATGTACAATATGCCAGTCGCCCCCTTTATTGGCATCAACATGTATGGGTAGTTGATTATGCTTGGATGTGGCTTTGTGCGCCAGGAGCTAGACTTGAGATATGATTAGCTGTTTGAAGCTTTTTGTGAGGCGATGGCTGGATTGGCTCCGGACAACATCCTCACAGACCAAGACATTGCGATGGCACAAGTAATTAAGAGGAAGTTCCAGACGATGACACGCCGTTGTTGCCGTTGGCATATCATGAAGAAAGCATAAGAGAAGCTTTGCGCTGTGTTGGCTAGGATCCCAGATTTGGTCAAGGACTTCAACGAATGTATTGACTTTAGTTTCACCCTGGCTGAATTTGAACGGAAGTGGGTTGCACTTTTGCTAAAGTATGGGGGCCTATGCATGGCCACTTCGAGAAACTCTATGAAGACCGGGCTACATGGGTGCCATGCTACTTCAAGTTCAGGTTCTTCCCGTTCCTTCAATCGATGCAACGCAACGAAAGGTTCAACGCTGTCTTGAAGCGCAACGTGAACCCAGACAAGTCGCTCCTCAACTTTGTCAAGCAATACGAGAAGATTCAGGTGCACATACTTGTGAGGGAGGGTGGGAACAACTACCACACGTAGAAAATTTGGACCCACAAAGTTGGTCGCGTCGTTGAACATTTTCTTCAACGAATATATGAACATTGCCCTTATGAGGCTAACACAGTGGCCCATGAACTAGCTAGAGTTGATAGATATATCCCAAGTTTTCTTAATAACTTTTTGGTTAATGATGTAACTCAATGGATAACTAAAATGGGGTTTGAGTGTAAAAAAGAATGCTTGGGCAGGACCTCTTTTTTATGGAAGTATTCATAGTGATTGCTTGGGGAATCGTGCAAGCACACTTCACCGTAATGTAAAACCTTAAAAATTTGTAGCACACATTTTCCTTTTGTGAGAAGACCGAGGATATAAAATTTTCCAGCTCTTACAAGACCATCCTTAAAAAAATAGAAAGTAAAACACAGCTCCTGGGGCATATCAACATTATGTTCCTCCTACACTCGATGGTGACACATCATGAGTAATGCTCGATGCCATGGCTAGATCTCCAAAACACCCCCGGGGCTAGGTTAACGTTGTTGACACAATGGCCGAGAAGTCAACGGCCGGAGCCAGAAGAAGTCGTCAATAGCGAACTAAGGATATGATCGCCGTCCTAGAGAAGCAAGCGAGGAAGGGGTTGGACAACCATCACAGATCCGACCAGACTAAATTGAGGAGGCCTTGCCTCGGTAGCTTCCTGACAAAGCTGAAGTTGGTGGCGCAGCGCTGGACAGAGAAGAAATTAAAAGTCTAATACACGGACCATCATCGTCCACTCCACCGAATGATGACATCGAACACCACCCAGACAAAATCATAGAAAAAATGGGGCCCAAGATCTTACCTAGCCGAAGCTTCACAAGCCTTCCACCGGCGCAAATCAATATCCCCTGAAAGACCATAGAACCGGGAGAAATTATTCCACATTGTTGGGGACGCATAGCCTCGCCACCGTCGGCCAGATGTTTCAACCATTGTTATCACCAAGGGATCTCATATACATAATGCAAGATCACCCCAGTCCATCACATTCATAGCTACAACTCAATTCTAGGATGTCAGGTCAGTAGCACCTATCCAAAGTTCAATTTAATGAGAATGTAACCAAAGTTCCAAGTTTATTATTACAATATAAATACACACCGTTCTATTTTTGTCAGTCAGATTGCCACAATCTCGGGTGACAAAGGAACATGAATGCTTCCAAATTAAAAGGAACATGAATGCATAAACATGAATGAGGAATCATTCTTCTTCAATAGTAGCATAAATAAATAAGGCACGGTGAAAAAAAAGATTCAACCCAAGAAAAAAAGTAAAAAAATCCATCTATCCATCCATACATTCATGCACATGCACGCATCATCTCTACCGCACACTGCCCAAAGAGGGCCATAAGGTCTGGCTCTGGCCCTTTCACCCTCGTCTGAGGCAGCATGTTCCCATTCCGTGAAATGAATTTTGACCACTCGGACTTGGGGATCTCGCGCTAAAACCCATGGGGAGCTTGTGTGGATGGCCACGACCTCTCTTGGGGCAAAGAGGTTGGCCCCTCCTTGGAAGCCTTCCCCTTTTCGGTCACGGAAAACCTCCTCGTCGACACCATGGAAGTAGGAGCAAGACGGAGTAGGAGAAGAAATGGGTAGCGAGAAGATGGAGGAAGAAATGAGCAAGGGGGGCTCTGCCCCTCCCCCTCATTTATAGCCAAAGGGAGGCCAACCGCCGGCCTCCATGACCTCGCGCCATGATGTTCTTCTGCATGTAGCATCGACCCGTCAAGTCAAACAGTTATCGAGGCGGCATGGGGAAGTGAAGACGCCCACATCCCATCAATCGCCACCCGTCTTTCAAGGCCACAGGTGGTTAGGGCCCGCAGTGCTTTGCACTTGCCCTTTGGCTTCATCTAGAAGCCAAGTCCGAGCGCGCCTTGGGCCCGGGGGATACTGTCGGCATTCTAGATACAGGGGTACCCAGACTTGCCTGCCTGCGGCCACCGCGTGGTTCCGTCGATGCCCTGGTATGGCCCAGCTTAAACATCGACAACTCAAGACCCTCGTGAGGCGGATGACGCCAAGACCCTCGAGTGGATCGGCCTCCTCAGGCTGGATCCCAAGGGGCGGAGAGTTCTATGCAAGGTGCACCTCGCGAGGCTCAGCTGACGTGAGCCATGACGACCAAGGCCAGGCGGGCGCCAGCGGGCGCAGAGCGCCAGTTTCCCCTTTAGTGCAAAGGAGGCAAGCGGCAGGTGCGGAGTCCCGAGGAATCAGCCAAAGGTTTCCGTTCTGGTGCAACAAGACCAAGACCACTAGGACGACAGGACGGAGGTGATCGCCGAGCCCACCGCAGTGTCACGACCAGAGGCTTTTCGCAGGCGAAGACCACTTTAGTCAGGATAGGATGTACTACTTGTCCCCCTTCACATCTGGCTGTTGTGGGATCCCTTCCCACCAACATTTGGGAAAAGGACCAAGGCCACTATAAATAGGACTTAGCCACCACCAAAGAGGGGGACGAAGAGATCAGATCCCTTCTCATCCAACCACCTCACCAGCTCTCTTGAGCTCAAGAACACCTCACCTCCTGAGGCCAATTCATCCACTGTACTAGTTCATCCTCAGCCCTTCGAGGCAATCCACCAAAACGCTGGAGTAGGGTATTACACCGTGAGGTGGCCCGAACCAGGATAAACTGATGTGTCTCTCTGTCCCTTTGAGCTCAACGCCTAGGCTTAGGAAGATCGCGAGTAGGCAGGCTGGGTAGGTTGAGATCTCCGCACGCATCCCAGAGTTCGAACCTATCAAGGGTTTGCGGAATCCGAAATCTGACATATGATTAGTGCACGATTTAGTCGAGGGCGTCCCAATGTCATCATACTGTGGTTCAGACTTGATTGTCCTTTACACATGTAAAGCCATATACAACCACTATTCAAAACTGAATGCTGCAACTAAAGACTGTGACATTGAAGAGATGCTCAACTACTTTTGCAAGGTGAAGGGAATAGGCCCAGGGTTTTTCTTCAAGTGCAAGACGAATGTAGAAGGCAGGTGTGAGATTTTTTTGGGTGGATGGTGCGGCACAGAAAGCTTATGCGGAGGCTTATCATGATTGCACATCGTTTGATGCAACTTATCTTACAAACATGTACAATATGCCAGTCGCCCCCTTCATTGGCATCAACATGCATGGGTAGTTGATTGTGCTTGGATGTGGCTTTGTGCGGCAGGAGCTAGACTTGAGATATGATTAGCTGTTTGAAGCTTTTTGTGAGGCTATGGGTGGATTGGCTCCGGACACCATCCTGACGGACCAAGACGTTGTGATAGCACAAACAATTAAGAGGAAGTTCCAGACGACGACACACCGTCGTTGTCGTTGGCATATCATGAAGAAAGCATAAGAGAAGCTTTGCGTCGTGTTGGCTAGGATCCCAGATTTGTTCAAAGACTTCAACGAATGTATTGACTTTAATTTCACCCCGGTTGAATTTGAACGAAAGTGGGTTGCACTTTTGCTAAAGTATGGGGGCCTATGCATGGACACTTTGGGAAACTCTATGAAGACCGGGCTACATGGGTGCCATGCTACTTCAAGTTCAGGTTCTTCCCGTTCCTTCAATCGATGCAACGCAATGAATGGGTTCAACGATGTTTTGAACGCTATGTGAACCCAGACAAGTCGCTCCTCAACTTTGTCAAGCAATACGAGAAGATTCAGGTGCACATACTTGTGAGGGAGGGTGGGAACAACTACCACACAGAAAATTTGGACGCGCAAAGTTGGTCGCGTCGTTGAACATTTTCTTCAATGAATATATGAACATTGCCCTGGGCTAACACAGTGGCCCATGAACTAGCTAGAGTTGATAGATCTCCCCCAAGTTTTCTTAATAATTTTTTGGTTAATGATGTAACTCTGGCGATCAATGGATAACTAAAATGGGGTTTGGGTGTAAAAAAGAATGCTTGGGCAGGACCTCTTTTTATGGAAGTATTCATAGTGATTGCTTGGGGAATCGTGCAAGCACACTTCACCATAATGTAAAACCTTAAAAATTTGTGGCACACATTTTCCTTTTGTGAGAAGTCCGAGGATATACAATTTTCCAACTCTTACAAGACCATCCTTAAAAAAATAGAAAGTAAAACACAGCTCCTGGGGCATATCAACATCATGTTCCTCCTACACTCGGTGGCGACACGTCGTGAGTAAAGCTCGATGCCACAGCCAGATCTCCGAAACACCCCCGGGGCCAGGTTAACGTTGTTGACACAATGGCCGAGAAGTCATCGGCCGGAGCCAGAAGAAGTCGTCAATAGTGAACTGAGGATATGATCGCCGTCCTAGAGAAGCAAGCGAGGAATGGGTTGGACAACCATCACAGATCCGACCAGACTAAATTTGAGGAGGCCTTGCCTCAGTAGCTTCCCGACAAAAGCCGAAGTTGGAGCGCATCGCTGGACAGAGAAATATAACACGACATCACGTCCACCGAATGACGCTCGAAACCACCAGACAAAATCTAGAAAAAATGGCCAAATCTACCTGCGAGCTTCACACGCCTCACCGGCGAATCAATTCTGAATGACCATCAGAATCAGAATTATTCCATGTTGTTGGGGGCGCATCCGCCTGCCACGTCGCAGTTTTTCACCATTGTTATCACCCAAGGGATCTCATATACAGAATGCAAGATCACCCCAGTCCATCACATTCATAGCTACCAATCAATTCTAGGATGTGAGGTGAGTAGCACCTTGTCAAAGTTCAATTTAATGAGAATGTAACCAAAGTTTCCTAGATTTATTATTACAATATAAATACACACCGTGTCTATTTTTGTCAGTTCATGATTGCCACAATCTCGGGTGACAAAGGAACATGAATGCTTTCAAATTAAAAGGAACATGAATGCATAAACATGAATGAGGAATAATTCTTCTTCAATAGTAGCATAAATAAGGCACGGTAAAAAAAATGCAACCCAAGAAAAGAAGTAAAAAAAAAAATCCATCTATCCATCCATCCATTCATGCACATGCACGCATCATCTCTGCCGCACACTGCCCAAAGAGGGCCATCAGGTCTGGCCCCCTTTCACCCTCGTCTGAGGCAGCATGTTCCCATTCCGTGAAATGACTTTTGACCACTCGGGCTCGGGGATCTCTCGCTAAAACCCACGCCGAGAATCAGGGGCGGTGAGACCCACCGTGAGTGGAGCGAGCGAGGCAGCCTCACTCCTCGCTCCACTGGTAACTGAAGCTTATAAACCTCGCCTAGGCGACACCCTGCGGAGAGTAGAGGGGTTAGGTGAGGGAAGTAGAGGCTTTTTGTTGGGCATGGTGGGGAACAGGCGGCGGGAGCTGCAGGAGAGGGACAGGAGGCGGCGGGAGCTGCTGGACAGCGCGCGGCGGGAGGAGCACCAGCGGGAGAGCAGGGAGGCGGCGGCGGCGGCCGCCATGGCGGCGGCGGACAACGAGAAGGGGAAGGGGAAGGAGCAGGAGAATGGCGGAGAGGGCGGCAAGTTCGGCCAGCAATTCGCCAGGGTGTTCCTGCCGCAGCTTTACGGGGAGAGATTGGTGAGCTCTTCTTGAAATCCTCGATTAATTTAGTGCTCAGCGTGCTGCTTGGTTCTTTGATCGACCCAAATCGCTATCCATCTGATGTTGTTAGTGTGCCCGTTTTTGGTAAATTTCAGACAAATAAAACACAGAGAGACAGAGAGTTGTATCTGATCTAAAAGTGGTGTGTTTTCCTTTTATAGTTTTATTAATTATTGTGCATCTGATGCCAAAGGTGGACTGGATGTTTACTTACTGTAGTATTTTGTGAATCTTGTGCCATGTTGTTTTGAAAGATTCTAAGCTGCTTCTGCTTTTGGATGTGGGAATTCGATAAAGTGTTCCCCTGGATTGATCCACTCTGTCTGGTGACAGGGGAATTTCCTCGGTGGATGTACATTCTTGAGCATGGATGCTATTCTGCTATCAACATTAGAATTTCTTTTGTCAATGTTCCCTAGTTCAGTTGTCCTTGATGAGGATGGAAGAGTTTACCACAGCATTGTCCATGCTTACACCTTATACTGCTTGTGTCAGGGCTGAGAATTGTTCTGCGTTTCATTTAGCTGCTTAGAGTTATTGCTCTGCTTTGCCATGCTTGCAGAGATAATGCATAATTGATATTTTGTGTGAATGAATGATATTTTATCTATTGATCTAAGTGCTGCCTTAATGCGTTTACAGCATCAACGTATATGTGATTCCACGCACTAGTAAGAGGGGAAGTAAAATAGAAACAAAGAGGCAACTAGTTGTTAAATTAACTCACACTTCATTTCAACAATGCCCGAAGTCATAACCATAAATCAGAAGTATTGGAGTCCATATAATTAAGAAGAGCTTGGTTTCTTCTTTCTTGTGAAATCCCCTTAATCCCTTCACGAGGAGTACCTTCCAATTGTCTATTCACCAGGAACACAATTTTTGTGTTGACACCAGGTAGTGGTGAAATGGTGATGTTTTCATCGCATCGCTCTATGGATAACCTTTTTCCAAAGTAGAGGGATGAAATTTAGCATTAAAGCTCAGGACCGAAAGTGCATTTTACCCTTTTCTGAACTCATTAGAAAGTTCATATATTTATTATACTGTTTGGGTACATTATTGCTTGGTTTAACGGTAGGCGGCGTCTTGTATTAATATACCATGTGTAAGATGCATTATGCATTAATTTGTTGTCAGGTGCATGGGATAAGTGCTATTCAGATGTTGTGGCAATGTGTGTTGTGAATGCTCATTTTTCATATTTTAGACTGTTATTTCAGGCTTGTTTTAATGGCGTAGTACAATTGGGTGTCATCTAGTCTGTCACATGATACGGCATATAGTATTTTTTTTATAGCTTTGTCTTCGAGCTGTGATCATATCACACATTGTTAACAAGTACTTATGTATTGTTATTGATAAAATAATAAGCCCTTATTTAATGATACTATGTAGAAAATTCCACCATCATTCAACCAGTACCTTCAGGGTCAGCCTACTGGAGTGGTTTCCCTAAAAGGTCAAAGTGGCAACAAATGGCTTGTAGAGCTGGCTTCAGACAATGAAGGATTGTTCTTTGTGAAGGGATGGAAGGAATTTGTCAGAGACCATTCGATTGAGATGGGTCACTTCTTAACATTCCGTTATGATGGACGCTCACAATTCTCAGTGGTTATCTTTGATGGAATGTGCATTGAGAAGCCTTCAGCTTTTCATGCTAAGCCTTGCAAGAATCTGGTTGTTAAAATAGAAAGTGGTAAAGGGGACATGGACATCAATGCAGCTGATCCATCACAAGTATCGGCTGCCCCCTTGGAGGAGAGTAATGGAACCACTAGGAAGAGGGTTACAGAAATGGATGCAGATGGCTCTACATCGAAGAACCGCTCTAGTATCTTGGAAAACGGTATGCCTGAAGCTTCGGCTGTTACATGTAACGTGGCACCGACGAGCCTTAACGTGGACATGAATGCAGCTGACCCACCAGAGGCAGTGGTTGTTCCCTTAGAAGAGAGCAACCAAACCACTAGGAAGAGGATTAGAGAAATCAATGCAAATGACTCTGCATTGCAGAAGTCCTTGAGGGTTAGAGAAATCGATGCAAATGACTCTGCATTGCAGAAGTCCTCGAGGGTTAGAGAAATCGATGCAAATGACTCTGCATTGCAGAAGTCCTCGAGGGTTAGAGAAATCGATGCAAATGACTCTGCATTGCACAAGTCCTCGAGGGTTAGAGAAATCGATGCAAATGACTCTGCATTGCACAAGTCCTCGAGGGTTGGAGAAATCGATGCAAATGACTCTGCATTGCACAAGTCCTCGTGGGTTAGAGAAATCGATGCAAATGACTCTGCATTGCAGAAGTCCTCGATGGTTAGAGAAATCGATGCAAATGACTGGGCATTGCAGAAGTCCTCGAGGGTTAGAGAAATCGATGCAAATGACTCTTCGTTGAAGAAGTCCTCAGGGCTTAGAGAAATCGATGCAAATGACTCTTCGTTGAAGAAGTCCTCAGGGCTTAGAGAAATCGATGCAAATGACTCTGCATTGCAGAAGTCCTCTATCGCCTCAGACAAGGATAAGAAGAGGTGTCCTGCAGCTTCAGTCGGTACTTACAAGTCAGCTTCAACAAGTCTTGACAGTACTGAAGGTAAACCTGTCTTCAATTTTGAAAATAGTGTATGATTCATTTTGACATAGTCAGCATAGTAACATCTCTAGATGCATAGGCCGGTGAGGATCTATCGTCTGTTATCTAACAAAAGTAGCTAGTAACAATTGGCAATCTAATTATTTGAATTGTTGGAGCGACAAGCCAACAATGTGTAGTGTGCATATTTGCACAATAATTGCATAAAGGACTTGTGCCATTCATACCATGTCTAGACTAGTACACTACAGCTTACATTATTGGTTGCCATTCATATAATTCAGAAGGTGATCTGGTGTGTCAATACATGCAAGTATTTGTTAGAGAGAACATCTCTGAGCTCTAGGTTAGAGATGGCTAATATCATTTTTACTAACACTAGGTATGAAAAATTAATGTGTTGACTATTTGAAAGTGGTAAGGATACATATATTTCACTTACAAACATGCTCTCCATATCACAGATTCTGATTCCTCAAGCAGCATGTTAGAACAAAGTATCTCTTGCATCAAGTCTGAATTGACATCACCCATTCGGCTCGGAGTGAGTAAGGATGTTGCTAGATGTGGTCAAAGTAAGTAGTCCATCCCTAAAACTCTTTTGATATCATTAAGCTTGCTACAATGTGTGCTTAGTAAGACATGCAATTATCATAAGTGTGTGATTTCTGTAAATAATTTGATTATATTGCACTTGTCAGATAGCGCGACGGGTAAGAGACAACTAAGAGTACTATCACAAAGGCGACTGGTAACTGAAATACAGAAGGACAATGCTCTGCTAAGGGCAAAACAATTTAAATCCAAGAATCCTTTCTGTCTTCAGATAATGAAGGAGTCTTATGTATATGTGGGATTTTTCTTGGTAATGTTACCTTCTCCACATATGTTATTACTTCTATCGAATTAAGGACTATCTCTTCTTTGTTAGATTTCAACCATTTCTTTTTGTATGGGCACAAAGAGCACTGAGTGTCGTTTGGTTGGCTAGCTGTGTGAAACTACCAAGAGTTATTCATGGATGGTCTCATTCTTTTGGGCATGAACAGGATGCTTTAGTGCAAATTTTAAATTACCACTCGTTTAATTTTTCAATTTATTTTATCTCAGTTAGATAATTTTCTTAATGACTTTGGTCAGTGAATTCATTGATTTCAAGTTTTCAACATCTGGCTCTGCATCGGTACTTAGGAGATAAATTTCTGCTGATCTTTGTCAACAAAATTGTCAAGTTGTGTGAATGACGTGATAACTCGAGTGATGGAGTATATGGTTGTCAATCCAAATTATACATGTGAAGAGACTAGAAAAACATATTGTTGCCAAACTTTGACAAAGATATAACTTGAAATAAAAATCCCACCAAATTAATAACCCGAAATTTGGGCTGACCTAGTTTAGGTCACAGTAGGGAAACGGTTATATTTCAGGTCTTTTTTTTTACCACTGAGTGAATAGCGCCAAAAGGCCTGAAATAAATCCAGGAAATATGCGAGCACCCGTGCCAAGTCTAGGAGTTGAACCTGAGTGGACTGGTTTGCAATTATATTTCAGAGTCTAGACAGTAGTCGTGCCGTATACCTGTGTATTTGATCATTGCCTTATTTGTGCTGTTATTCCTTTCCTGAATCACTTCCTTGTACTGCAGAATCTACCCTGTGAATTTGTAAGGGAGTGTCTTCCCCGTGCCCACAGGAAGTTAAAGCTCTGGAATCCGCAAGGAAAGTCTTGGGATGTTAACTATGTCTACTACAGCGAACGCTGTGTTGGCGGTTTGAGTGGTGGCTGGGGCAAGTTTTCTCTAGACAATAATCTGGAGAAGTTCGACGTGTGCGTCTTTGAGCTCTTCTCGAAGGACAACATAAAAGTACACATCTACAGAGTCGTCCCAGAAATAACCCCATTCCTCCCTGGTCCTGGCAAGAAATAACAGTCATGTGCACGTGTTGGGGGAGTGTTCTCTTCCATTGGCTAAAAAATATATTTGGAGCTCTAGAAGGCTGCAGAGGCAGGGGGGTTCCCTCTTTTTTGAAGAAAAATGGCGCTTGAAGGCAATAAGAACACAATATTCAATTATTGGTGACATTTAAAAAAAAATTGAATCTCTAATAAACGTAGCTATGTTCTTACTGGATTGTGGAGTAAATCGGTTAGCCCCAGTCGTATCTGTTCAAGAATAACCGTGTAGTATTGCTGCCATTTGTAGTTCTGCATTATTTGAACAGAGTGTGTTATTTCTACTAGGTTTTATTGAGGCCCTTCAGCTTGCAGTTATAACTTTAAAACTTGTTGATGTATGTCGTTGCATTTTTGCGTCGATTATCGTCGAATAATATCTGCCTAGGTAGAAAACCCCACATGGGCTGATAATGATATGTGCTTCACTGCTTGTGCGTCTCTGGCCAGCTTTGCCTTGTCTGGTGGTTGCAAACACGTGGCGCTAGTGTCAGTGAAGTAGCACCAGGAGGTTAATGTTAATTGATCGGGACAATAGGTAGCATCTGAAGATGTTAGGTGGGGTTATTGTGATTGGGCCAGTAGCATGCAGAGCAAGATCATTAGGGCATCATCAGGCATGGGATTAGTAAGATCCCTAATTGGCAGAACGGTGACCGTGATGTGAGAGGAGGTGTTGTTGCAGTGTGTTGTTAAGTGCAACATTTATGAAGCTGGAGACTTTGGGAGGCGTCTGGTTTTCTGCTTCACGTGCTGCGTGGAGATGTTGGTGACGGTGCCGCAATTGAATGGCTCCTTGATTTAGGTGGGTTCCTGACGGCGATGCACCTGCATCTACGAGGTTGGTGGCAGACAACCTTTGCCATGTTCATCCCATCCCAATGCTAACAACACAATTGCCAACACAACTTGCTTCAGTCACAAAGAACGATTAGATAATGGAAGAGCAATGTCCATACGGAATTGTGATCTCAGTCATCCTAGTGCTGTTGATAAACATGTAATGCACTTGATCCGAAACCAAAATTTAGATGATTCTGAGGGAAACACAATTGTTTGTAGTTGGGAATATACTGATGCCAAGAAGAAGAACAAGTTGATCAAAACAAGAGAAAGATGAAGAAGAATACACTCTTCAGCCAAAAATAAGTCTTGTGAGAAAAAGCAAAATTACACATGTAGAGTATATGATATACGTATCAACTATGCACACACTACTGGGTACTGACTGATGCACCGCACCAATAATTTCTGCATTGACTTCTGGAGCTCATCTGAGGTGATCAGATTGGCGCGGTTCTCCCGTTCCTGGACTTCTTCACCAGGAAGAGCTTCTTGAGCAACCTGAGCATCAGCAGCAGGCTCCACCTCCGGCGCCGGACCACCATGTGCCTGCCACTGCCAGTACGCTTCCTCGCCTCGATGACACCACCGTCATCGCCGTCGCCGTCGCCGTCGCTGTAGAACCACTCGGCCTCCTTCATCATCGTCATCGCCATCAGCCCGCCCCCCTTGCTCACGGGGCTCAGAGGGCACACCGGCGGCGCGCGCGCCAGCTCTTCGTTGAAGTCCTCCCACAGCATGTCCATCTTCTCGTCGCGACCCCACGGCGCGCCGCCGCCGCCGCTGCCGTCGTCCCCCTCCTCCTCCTCTGCGACGGCGGCGACGAACCACGGCGGAGGGAACGGCGCGAGCTTGCACTGCCCTCCCGGGACAGTGGGGAAAGTGAACTCATCCATGGTGGAGCTAGCTAGATAGCTAGCTTGCTTGCTTGCAAAGTTGCAAATCCATATGGTGTAGTGGCTAGCGTGTATGTATCTGTCGACCACTCGATTCATTTATATATGGAGGTGGTGGAGTATGGTACTATGAGGTACGTGTACGAGCGGTAGTGGTAATGGAGGTTTCATCAATTTCACCTTCATGGCCGGTGGAACATCCTCATCTTTCTAGTACTAAACTGAACTGTGCCGGGAAAAGGCATGGTGCTTGGGTGCTGTCTGCTGTGGTTGGCCAGAACTAAGCTTGAACAGATGGACGGCTAAGCAAGTGATGATGCGGTGATGATGTGCCGGGTAAGGGTAACTTGCTTCCGTTCCAGGGGATCCAGCTCGCTTGCGCTTCCCCTGACGAATATTGCCCCTCGAACGGAAGCAAGTGAGCTGGGCTTTTAGGCCCCTTCTCCAACACAGGACTCAAAATTTGGAATACTGTAATTGAGATGTCATGTGTTCTAGATTTCTATGGGAACCAAAACCACGGGAAAACTTTAAAACCATCGTTTGAATTTCACGCAGGAAAAGCAAAGGAATTATATAGACATAAAGAAAAGAAAACATGGGTCTCTCGGTAGGAATAACGTCTCCCACATTCTATCCATGTCTCGATGGTGCGCCTAGCATCATCGCAGGGCGTGTGGAGGTGTGTCTCTGTCGGATCTCGCGGGGTTCGGTCGGTGCTAGTCTTTGGTGGATCTGTTTGGATCCAGTCTTTGTTCGTCTTCATTTGGGTGTTTACAAGTTTGGTCCTTCCAATCTACAACTTTCTTCGGCGATGGCTGCTGCTCTGGTGTGCTGATCCTATGGGGTCTTAGCACGACTTTTCGACTGTCTACTACAATAAGGTTTGCCCGGCTCCGGCGAGGGAGGGGTGATGACAACGGCACGCCTTCGGCTTGCTCTAGTGCTCGTAGTCGTCACTAGGTGGTCCACGGACTTGATTGTAATTTTTATTATCTCTAGTTTTCTTTGTACGGACATGATTGAAGAAGAATAGATTGGAAGTTTCTCGCGCAAGAAAAAAACACGAATAGGACCTCAAGTTGGTTTTCTATATATATATATATATATATATATATATATATATATATATATATATATATATATATATATATATATATATAGCTAATTTCATAAGAATTTCGAAGGAATAGCTAATTTGTGTTTAGGTATCCGTGGACATGGCAATACATGGTGGATACCTAAACACAAATTAAGTTGATGAGCAAGGGATGAGTAGGTTGTAGAGGTACAGAATAGAATGGCCATGGACCTGACTCCGACCTTCCTAACAGAAACTGCAAGATGCTGGATGCTGGATCAACCAATCACATGCATGCCGAGGTGAAAAAAAAAGCAAAGATGATTGGTGTTGGATGGCTAGGGTGACTGAAAAGCAAAGGGAAGCTGAATGAATGGAGGGAGCGGGCATAGATGTGCAGTACGTGCTCTCTTCTGATGGCTTTCTGCCAAAGATGTGATGTTGCTTGGAAAGTGGTGTCTTTTCTAGTAAAAGAGTAAAGATGACTGAATGAGGTGTCTTTGGTTGTCACTGATAAGAAGGAAAAAAAGTTGACTGAATGGATGAGCGATGGAAATGTCCAGTGGTGCATGATGCAACAGTTTGTTTTGGATGGATATGCATTGTATTTCTCAAAGATTCTGGTTTGTGAAAGAGGCCATGATGGGATGGCATGCTAGTCTATTGCATTTCAACAAAGGAACATCATAGTCTCTGTCATGTAGATTCTAGTTTCTGGGTGTCTAGATTTGTACCAGATTGAAGTCAATGCTGTTCGATGTAGCAAGGTGGAGATTGAAGAGCATACAAATGTGTTTAGTTTAAGAGCAGTAGAAAGGATGTAATGGAAATGACAACTTTGGAACATGTATGGATGAGAATATATCCGGTGACATGTATCTTATTTTGTGTCATCGAGTTCACAGATTTTACATAGTAATTCGAATGGTTCAAATATTATGAAACTAATTTGACAATACCAGTAAAATACTTGGGTGCCGTGTCATAAAATATTTATTGTAAATTTGACTTACTCACAGAGTATATACATTCTCAGCTGGTAATAAATTGGAAATAAGATAAATAAATAAATAAATAAAGCTTTTTTTAATAAAAGAGAGCATTCTCTTCGATTTCCATTAAAAAAATCACTAGGTCTTGCTACAGAAAAAGGAAAAAAAGGATACACTCCCCAACATGATACTCCACTCTCCTACGAAACACTTCTCTGCCAAATTGAGGAGGAAGGAGAAGCCATCTCTTCTCCTCCCCGGAACCCCAAAGGCAAAGAAAGGGAACCTACGAGAGTGGTCCAAGGCCCGGATTCAAAAATCCAGCCCCCAGAGCGTCAACAACTCTGTTATGAGAACAGAGGCTACAAAGACACTACAAGTTTTGGCATAAGTATATTACAGGACCATCCACTGCGTCCGAATATCAGCAAAATGAAGCAAAGCCAGAATGAAATGGCAGGAGCCAAGATTTTTCCATCGCAGCAGAGAGGACTTCAGTCACCCTTCGATCCTCCCAGTCTTCAGGCGCCACCCATGAGCTGCTTTGAAAATTTCTTCTGCCACCTCACTCACTAGCTTCACTCCAGCCTCCATCAGCTTACTCCTTGCGGGATTTGTCTGCAAAATATTCCAATCATTTAGGTTTCTAAGAAACAGAGTAACAGGAACACAGGGATCATTCACCCTATTGTTGTCAAATATCACACTATTTCTAAGCTTCCAGATAGTCCAGCAAATCGCTGATACTCCTATCATGACCAGACTTTTTTCATTTTTTCCAAAAGTATTTACCAGTTTTTCATAACAGCATCTAATGTATCTGGTGTATCTCTAAGATTGAAAGCACATTTTAAAATGTTCCACAACAATCTAGCAACTGAACAAGTCAGAAAAAGATGATTTATGTTCTCTTTTTGCCCACAAAAAGGGCATTTATCATCCCCTTTCCATCCCCTATGAATCAAATTATCTTTTGTGAGAATACTTTTTCTAAGCGCCAACCACATAAAAACCTTGATTCTAGGTGGCATTTTAATCTTCCACATGTACAGATGTGGATATTTGACACCATTTTCAATCAAGTGTCTATAGAAGGACTTGACAGTATAGACTCCCTTTTTATTGAGAGTCCATTTTATTTCATCTCTATCTTCATTCAATGTCACCACACTACAAGCCTCTTTAATATGCCCCCACAACTCTCTTGCATCTCCTAACAAAGTTCTTCTAAACTGGACATTATCTAATCCGTTGTCAAGAACTTCTTTAACTGTTTTCTTTTTGTCGAAGCATAAATCATACAGCCTAGGGAAATTCTTGTTTAGTGGAGCATTGCCAATCCACCAATCTTCCCAGAATCGAGCTCTTTTTCCATCTCCAATTTTAAATTTGCACAAGGAGACAAAATGGTCTCTGTGTTTTAATATTCCCCTCCAAAACTGGGAATCTCCCTGTTTGGCCTGAATATTACCCAAAGTTCTACACTTAACATATTTTTCAAGAACTATGTCTTGCCACAGCCCCTCAGTTGTATATAGTTTCCACCACCACTTACATAGCAGAGCTTTGTTCATACAGGTCAGATTTTGTATTCCCAGGCCCCCCATGTCTTTTGGCCTGCATACCTCAGACCACTTCACCAGATGGTATTTCCTCTTTTGATCATCTTCTTGCCATAACAGTCTGGCCCTAAAAAAATCCATACGTTTCTCAACCCCCACTGGGAGCCCATAAAAGGACATCATGAAATATGGTATGCCTGTAAGGGCTGATTGGATCAAAGTAACCCTCCCTGCACTAGCTAGTAATCTACCTTGCCAAGTTTCACATTTTTTCCATCTTAGTTTCTGGAGGCTTCCAATGTTTATTACTAACTCTATTCTTATCAATGGGCAACCCCAAGTATTTCATGGGCAGAGTACCCACTGGGCATGTAAATATTTTGGTATATTCATCTTTCTTATCAATTGCTTCACCAAATAGAAAAGGTTCGCTTCTATGGAAATTAATCTTCAACCCAGACATTTGTTCAAACAAACATAGAATGTATTTCAAGTTGTGTGCACTTTCCATATCATCTTGCAGCAAAAATATGGTGTCATCTGCATATTGCAGCATATTAACCCCATTTGGTGTATAATCACTCAATACCCCCTTGACCAATCCATTTTCTCTGGCTTTATTTAACATAATTGCTAGAGCATCAGCAGCCAGATCAAAGTTTAAAGGGGATAAAGAATCACCTTGTCTCAGGCCCTTATAAGAGCAAAAATATTTTCCTAAATTTTCATTAACTTTGACACAAACTTTCCCTCCTCTAACCGTTTCCATAACCCAGTCAATCCATTTATCTGGAAATCCTTTCAGTTTGAGCATTTGAAAAAGGAAGGACCATTTGATTTTATCATAAGCCTTTTCAAAATCAATTTTCAGAAGCATAGCACTTTGTTTTTGCTTTTTAATGCTATTCAAGGCCTCATGCAGGATCAGAACCCCCTCCATGATATACCTGCCCTTAACAAAGGCAGTTTGAACAGGGGAGATGACCTCAGCAGCTACCAAATTAAGCCTGTTCATCAGGACTTTGGAGCATACATTTAGCAAACAAATTGTCCTGGACTTCTGAATTTGATTAGCACCAATACCTTTTGGAACCAGGGTTATAATCCCATAGTTTAGTCTGCTAATGTCAATTTTCCTATTGGCAAAATCATCTAACAAAGCTTTCAAATCAGATTTCACCAACTCCCAATAGTGTTGGTAAAATTCAGCAGTGAAGCCATCTAGCCCAGGAGATTTATTGGGTGCCATTTTAAAGACAACCTTCTTAATTTCTTCCAAAGAAAATTCCTCCACTAAAATATTAGCATATTCCATTGGAATCCTAATAGGATTATCAATATTTAGAGAAACAGAGGAATTATCTGGTGGACCAAATAAATTTTAATAAAAAGCAGTGATATACTCCATCAAGTTTTTATCTCCTTATACCACCCCCTCATATTGTTCTAATCTAGTAATCTTATTCCTCCTAAGTCTCCCATTCGCTTTGGCATGAAAGAATTTAGTATTACTATCTCCCTCTAGCAGCTCATCAATTTTGGCTCTCTGTTTCCATTTGGCCTCTTCTTGTTTAAGCAATCTGTCAAGCTGGGCTCTTAAAGCAATCTGTTCCTTTCTATCAGCAGATGTAAGGCCATTAACCTCACAGTTTTTATCAATAATATCTAGTTTAAGTAGGATATCTTTCTTTAACTCAACATACCAAGCATTCATGTTTCTATTCCACCCTTTAAGTTTGGGTCTTAACATTCTAAATTTCCCCAACAGTCTGTCTATGCTGTCCCCCTTAATGGTAGGATCATTCCAGACTTTTTGTACAATTTCATCAATCCCATCCCTCATAAACCATGCATTTTCGAACCTGAAGATTGGTTCTGTTTTATGAAAATCTCCAGAATCCAAATATAAAGGAGTGTGGTCTGACTTCTCCCTAGTTAAAGTTGTTACTTGGGTTAGGGGATATGTCTCTTCCCATTCAGTGCTACAGAGGATCCTATCTAATTTCTCAAAGGTAGGATTCTGCATACTGTTGCCCCAAGTAAATTGTCTCCCATTCATATCCAACTCTCTCACTCCAGCCTGTTCCAAAATGGCATTAAAAAGGAAACTCCAATGCCCATGGGAGCCTGGCTTATTTTTCTCACTAGCTTTTCTAATAATATTAAAGTCCCCTCCAATCAAAATAGGATTAACAGAGTTTTGGAAAACTCTGGATAGCTCAGCCAGGAATAAAGCTTTCCTCTCTGGTTGTGCATCTGCATATATCACTACTAGGTCCCAAATGAACCCTTTTTCAATATCTTGGACTATCATTTTAATGTGATAATCTCCCTCGTCTTGAGAAATCACATCTATTGTGGTATAATTCACCCCCAGCAAAAGGCCACCAGATTTCCCCCTAGCCGGAGTAAAATGCCAGTGGAAATCCCTCCCTGCACAAACTTGTTGTAAATCATTTCTAGAAAATTGTTGTCTCATGGTCTCCTATAGACCCAAAAAGTCAACTCTCATATCCATGATCATCTCCCTCAAAAATCTTTTTTTAGTATCACCTCCAAAACCTCTCATATTCCAAAAAATACCCCTCATCTTTTTTTCTTTTTCTTCCTATCTGAGGATTCTAGATTTTTGACAACAGAGGCAATTTTAACTCCAGAACCTCTGGTAGTTTTACCTCTTTTCTTCTCTTTTTTTGAAGAGAAAAGCTCTTTCACTAGTTCCCAATCCTCATTTTCTTCCTCCTCTTTTTCATTATCTTCATCTTCTAGCAGGTCTAGTAGAGAATGTTCTCCAGTATCAATAAAGTTATGCTCCTCGGGCATAGAGTTTTGTTTCTGCTTGTCATTATAATCTGTTAACCACATATCAATTCTAGCATGTTCAGCCATTTTAATCAATTCCAAATTATAATTGACAATGTCTGGTTTATATCCTAAACTAACCCCAACCCCCTCAGCAATCTGCTGTAAAATGTTATTAGGCTTAGATATGATATCAGCAGGAGTATACTAACCATAATTGTTCGTTTGTGCAACTCTCTCTTTAGCCAGATCAGTAATTTTTTTGTCTTCCTTGTCTTTCAGTCTAGTGCATCTTCTCAATTCTTCCTCTTCTTGGGATTCTAGCTCTCCTATACCAGCCTTATTGTTTTTGGTCTCAAAGGACACAGTTTCCTGACTGGCAGTGTAATCCACAGGCTCCATATATCCTAGGCCCACTGCCTGTTCCATTAGTTCCAACTCTGTCATCCCCTCCTCCCCCTCTATTTTGTCTTCTGCTGCTGCTCCTTCTTGAGAATTCTCTTTCTCATCTTCACTCCCTACCTTTTTTCCCCTGACTGTGACCCTCTCACTTCTTCACTAGCTTTCATATTTAGTTGCAAGAGTTCATGCTGCCTCTTAACTTCCCTTTCTAGTGATTTCCTAATAATGTCCATTTCCTTTCTATTTTTTTCCTTCAACATAAGCTGAGCAGTCTGCCTTGCTGCCAACTCTTCTGCTTTCTGTAATCTAGCTTTCAGGCTTTCTTCTTCTCCCTGCCCCTCTCCAACAGTCCCTGCCCTTGTCTTTTCCTTGAGCAACTCATTCTTCTGAGGCATATCACCTGCTTTCAGAATCACTTGTTCATATTGTTTTAGTCCCAAACCCCTTAGACTAACCAATGACTTTGCAGATTCAGATTGTCTGCTTTTTTTCTGCATCTCATTCTCCTTCTGTGTATCAGAGCTCTCTAGGTCAAGGTAATCAAAAAAATTCCTTTTATTTCCTTCCTCAAACTTCTACCATCCCTGCTCAGCTACAAAATCAAACTCAAAACCTATATCATACAACAACAAGTCCTTGGTAGTGATTTCTGTGCCAGCAGGAATCTTGTGCAAGTCCCTTACTCCCACTTTAACTCCGATTTCCTCCCTAGAGTGAATGTGTTCCACATCAACTTCAACCACTGGTCCCAGAGCTGAACCAATTTCACAAACTCCCAAGTAATGCCTCAGGTTGTCAGGAACCCCACACATCTTGATCCAAATTGAATGGAGATTCCCTTTTGCTTTGTCATCTGGGCTCCAGAAATCAACCTCAACCATAGCCCCAGTGCCCAGCAAAGTGAATTTGCCAAAGTTTTTCAGCTCCACCAACTTGGCTTTACTAGGAAATCTCATAAGGAAAGTTATAGGACTCTGAAACTTGGTTCTCCATGTCCACCCACAATCAAACATCTTGCTGAAACCATAAGCCACTGTGGTATCATTCAGCTGCCCCTCAAACACAGTCACCAAAGCCATAGGATTGATGTGCTCAGTAGCTACAGTTTCCTTGGTATTCTGCACCAAAAGATACCCCAAACCCCTGGCTCCATATCCCACATATTTAGCAACTGGTTTAGGTTGTTTTAGAATGGTGCATTCTTCAGTATTGTGAGATGGTCTTTGGCAGACCACACAAAAAACTTTATTCTTGCAGTCACTCTTCACATGTCCTTGTTCCTTACAATTCACACAAAAAAGTTCTTTAGGGTTTCCTATCTCTTTCTTCTTGGCTGTCTCCTTGGGTCCCTCCATTCTAGCACTTGCTTGCTGCTGTAGAATCTCCTGTTTTGGCATGTTGGATAAGAGGAACTGATACTTTTGTGCCATTTGTTCCTGAGGCACAAAACCAAACTGTCCAAGCCCCATCCTCATTGGCACAAACTGAGGGAAATTACTGTTGTTCATCATAGGAAAACCGCCTGCCAACTGAACTGGCCCCCCTGAATCCCCAAATTTGCACTAACTCCAGACCCACTCTCTTGTCTGCTTTCATTCCCCCCAGCCTGATATCTTTCCTGTTGATTGCCCCCTCTTTCAGAAGCAAATCTGCCAAACTTGTTGTCTCCTTCCCTGCCACTCCTAGCAGAATTTCCATCCCCACCAGAGCCACTGCTATTTGTCCCAGATCCTCCTCTGAAACCCCCCTCTTTGCTCCTCCAACCATATCCATCTAACTCTCTCTCATCCTGTCCGTTAAAACCTCTCCCAAAATGCTCAGATCGGCCTTGGAAATTACCTCTCCCTCCTTGATAGGTTCCTCTTCCAGGCCTTGGCCTCCAACTCTCCTGCCTGCCAGCCATGTCTTCTTCTTCTCCCCAGAGTATGCTTCTCTTCACCACCTCTTCTTCTTCACTGGTCGCCACCAAGGTCTCTCTAGGGTTTGGTAGGTGGAGGAAACCAGGATCAGGGATGAAGGGTGGGATCTCCCCTATATATAGGCCCACATCTCCACTGTCAGTAACTGGGCTTCTTTTGCGCCATCCATTGCTGGGCCACTTTCAGCCAGAGCCCACCTGATCCTCTTTCTCTCCCCCACACTGGCCCCCACTTTTGCCTGCATTTCCCCAGCTCCTGATCCGCATTGAGCAATGCAAGCTTAATACTCTGCCATATTTTCTTCCAGCATGACATTTTCTGGAATGGTATCCATTCTCATCTCACTATCAGTTAAAAAATTAACACAGCTAGATATGTCTCTCTCATCAACTTTATTATTTCCAATCTCAAAACCATCGCAGATGCTATCAATATCTGACAGATATTCAGGAAATCTGGGTAGATCCCAAACCTTGGGTATCTTACCCCTAATCCTGATTAGCGCCATATCAATTTTCTGCTTATGAAATTCCCCCCAATTGGGTGAATCAATGTGGATAAACTCATTTTGTGTTATACCCTCCTGTTCCCCATTCCTACTTTTTTCATCTCTAAGTAGGAGACTCTGAACATAAGCATCCATCCTTTTTCTCAATCTACGATTAACACGTCTAATTCGATGTTGAATATCAATACCCCCCTGACTATCCTCACCATCGCAGGTATATGCCGGGTATCTAGAAGTAGCTCGATGGATTGTACCTGAACTGTCAGAATCCTCGTCAGGAACATCGTCTGAATCCTCACTAGCTAGCACCCAGAAGCGGTTGCCAGCTAGTGAGGGATTCAGACTCTGTTTCCGGCGAGGCGTGCTGAACGACGAGGCACCGGAGCCTCCGAGGTTGATGTAGTCGCGGCGAGGCGAGCAGAGCGACGCAGCACCCCCGCCGCCTCCTGCGGGCGCCTGATCCACTGGGTCCTCGCAAATCTCGATCGGAGTCATGGCCGTCCCCGGAGCAGGAAGGGCCAGGACTCCCTTCCTAGGGCGAAGCGCCGATTCCCTCATGGCGGGGACGAGGTTTGCGGTCGCGAAGATGGTGAAGGCCACCCACTTCCTCGCCACCGCTCTCACCGACGAATCTGCCTGATCCGCCGCCCACAGCAGCACCTGCAGCGGGTGCTTGCGTCCTCCGCGCCCGAACAGAGGTCTCTCCTCTGCCTCCGTCAGATTCTCCACGATTGCCTCCGCCTCCGCGTACATCTTGCGCTTGCTCAAGTACCACGCCCCGATTTCTCTCAGGCGGATCCGCAAGCGCGCATCCCTGCCCGCAAACCTGCGCATCTTCTCCTCGCTGATCTCCACCATCTCCGCCGCGCGCTCGAGCGAACAGAGAGGATGATGGGGCGAGCAGGAAGGGAAGGGTGGAATGGGGAACAGTCTGACCTGATTTCGATCTAAATCCTCCCTCCGCCTTAATTGCTCCCCCACCAGCCGCAATTCCTCCCTCGCCGTCTCCCGATGCATCTCCCCCGCCGGTGATGTCCTTTTCGATGTGCGCGACGTGGCAAGGAAACACGACCGTGGCTCCCGGGGTCAACACGAACCCGCCTCCCGACCGCTTGTCAACCGTGCATCCGCGCTCGTCGACCAGGTACACCGTCGTGGTGTGTGGGTGCACCACCACCACGCCACGGTGATATTTGGGCCTCGACGCCGCTTTTAGATCGGCGGCGAACCACACCGACCACCGCGCCGCGGCGGCTCCTCGAAGCGCGTCGAAGCTGATCTCACAATCATGAAAAGACTCGCGGCTTAGCACCCCCATTGTGATGTTTGTCCGTCTAAATAAAGCTACCATATATTCACACACAAAAGATCAAAATATGCTTGGTGTGGCCTTCAGTCCACTTTTGCTGGAAGATTTATTTTATGACTTTCTATTAGCTGTTTAAACTGTCTTCTGGAGGTGCTAGGACGGGATATTTATCACGTGGATACTTCATCTGAATCACCATCGCTTTTCAAGTTAATCATCTCCAACAAAATAGTCTTGGCAACTTAGTGGGAGCAAGGTAATCTGATCGTTCACGGGTTGGCTGGCTAAAAGAAGCTAGGCGATTCTTTAGAGGGCAGAGTAGTGGGATCCAATCACTAATTGGATATCTTTTTTGGCACTTCAAAGTCTCAAGTCTCTGTGAACAAAAAACTTCACTTTCAAGCAAGAAAGGGAGTCCCACTCATGGACTGCAGGACCAGTGCAGCCCTATGTTCAAATTATGTAAGACTTCGGCTGTTGTTGTAGCTGTATTAGCAGTTGGCACATGCCATGGATAACCATGTTTAATATTCTCCACTGTACCACCAACAAAGTAGAGAAATGCACTCATCATACTAGTATGTATCAACCAATAGAGGCTTGCAAGTATATTAATAGTATGTATGTATAAAGGGCATGGTGGATCCAATCATTGGTGGTTTTTGTTTCTTTCAGCACTTGAAATTGCGAAGTCTCAATGAATAAAGACTTCATTATGAAGCAAGAAAAAGGAAACCACACATATGGACCATTTTTTTTAATGGAAACACGGCTGCATCATAGCTATCCGAAACAAACCGCAAATTATTTCATCGTTACAACCAAAAGGATAACAAGGGACAAACTGTGACGGGTCACATTACATCAAGACTCATTGTAAGAAAACTATTACACCTCGACATCCAAAGCAAGACGTAAACTTCCGTGTGAGCCGCTCCAATTTCTTGGCTCCATCCTCCAAATGTTGCTCGTGATCCATACTATGATTTTCTTTTCACGAAAGGGTACTAGGCTATGTGATACTCCCTCCGGTTCTTTTTAATTTGCATATAAGATTTGTCTGAAGTCAAGCCTCGTAAAGTTTGACCAACTTTATAGAAAAAAATACCAATATTCACAATGTGAAATCAATGTAAGTAGACGCGTCATGACTTAAATTTTCTTATTGTACAATTTTAGCATGATAGAAGTTGATATTTTCTCATATAAATATGGTCAAACTTTATGAAGTTTGACTTCAAACAATTCTCATATGCAGAGTAAAAGGACCGGAGGGAGTACGTACGAGTAATAAAGCCTACCATCACAACCAATTGATTGATGGGTAGAGCACGTGCTTAAAGGAGTTTTTAATAAAGATACTTTTTGCATAACCAAATTGACCAGCAGTAACACCAATGTAAATTAATAAGATAGAGACATATGGGCACCTCCTAACCGTGATCTAAAATATGTGACACGCTACAAGAAAAAGTATTATTAAAAGAAACTGAGCAGCCTACCAAGAAATACTTGCAATCAAAAAATAAAGTTGGATACTCTCTTGCAGATAACAAGATACAATTTGTTTCGCTTTGCCAATAGTCATATGCTTATAGATTGTGACCAGTCTAGAGAATCCTAAAGTGCGGCATGCATAGCTTGCATAAAAACATGCCAGATGTATGTAAAATTGCATCTAAATGTATGATGTTCGTGAGTAAGCATGGGGTCACCCCACTTTCAAAACAATTTCAGGCTAACTAGTCAAGAGTTTGTCAAAATCGAACACTCAAGGGATTCACGACCCAAACATATTTGAAACTGTAGCATGCTTATTACACACGATGTCAAATAACCTTGGGTAAGCAGTACGCGAGTCACCTTAACTCTATATCATCCAAAAAGCATATGGATGCCCCGTTTGGCATTTGAAATAACCCAATTTGAGAAAGACGTCCCTGTCCTTTCATGTGACTCTTTCAAAAAGTGAGAGCACCCGTTCTCTTTGATTAACTACAATGTTTTTCGTCCCAGATATCTTTTTCCTTAAGCAAAATCTTCTAGACCCAACAGCCAGGGAGAAGCTTAAAGGTCTATGTCCTGAATGCTTAGGCTCCCTTGTTTTTTTCTTTTTTAGTACATCAAATTCCCTACTATCTCCATTTTTATAAAAAACAGAGTTAGTGATGATGGTGTGTCTGCCATCATGCAATATAGTCCGTCTGATTTATATCTGACGAATAGGAAGGAAACTATGGCAATTTTGCAAAAAGATACCCACACCCCTCTCCATATTTGCAAATAAGGTATTCCCTCGTTCATCCTTTTCTCTCACAAGATAAACTACTCATACAAATGCATCTTAATGTTATGTGCAACGCACGGGCATCTTGATATTACGTGCATGCACGGGCATCTTGCTAGTCGTCACAAAAATATAAGCTATAAAAACGCGTCATTTCCATACCCATTTGGAACCCTTTAAAAAGGACATCATAAAAATTGGTAGGCTACTTAGAACCACGTTGATGAGAATCAATCGACCACAATATGAGAGGTTTTAGGCCCGACAATTGCACATTTGTTCCGCAAAATCGATATTCAGTTATCACCATAAAATCAGCAGTGGATTGGAATACCAAGGTAATTGATTGGAAAAGATTTTATGACAAACCCAAACAACCATGCATATTTCAGCCTCTTGCATGCTCCTTGATGCCCCCCCCCCCCCCCCCCCCAATTCCCTCTTATGGAAATTATTTAAAGACATGAAGAAAAATCTTCAATTTTGTAGTTTGCTTCCGGTCAGGATCCATAAAACCAATTATGTCGTGGAATTTGAAGAATTAAGATACCATCATTAATAAGTAGAAACTACTCCACTAATTTGGCCATGTAGTTTACGAAAAAAAAACTATTTGAAGCCCGGGCTCCGGGTAGCTCTTTAAAAAGAACTACTAGAAAACATTTATTTCATACTCGAGAAAATCATATATTATACACATTCATATAGATGGGTAGGATGGGCAACAATTTTTCATTAATATACATTTGCATATGTGGAGTACACATAAAATACAATTCAAAATGGGTTTTTTTTGGACCAGGAATTTGTCTTTGTAGCCTACAAATTACCATATTATTTAATGAAATTTTACAGATTCCTAGAGTATATATATATATATATATATATATATATATATATATATATATATATATATATATATATATATATATATATATATATATATATATACTAGCCTACACATTATGTGCTCCCTCGGGAGCCAAATTGCCTCAGTCATCTACTTTGGTTCTATTGCTGCTCCAAAAAAAAAAATCTACATTGGTTCTATTAGAAAGAACTGCTAGCATGTCTGCCGTAATGTTATGCACAAATTGAAGACAGTGCTCCCCTTGTCAAAGACCCTCTGTTGCCTTACAAAATGGTCCAATTTCATCGTTAACTCTAAATTTTGAACGGTTCTTACTTTCTTGTTGCGTTACTGACAGTTGGCCGATGAAATGCATAGCCATGTGTTAAGATTCTCCGCTCTCTCTGCCTGGAATGTCATCTCGTTACATGACATGATGACAATGATATCAAGCCAAGTCCAGGGATCGATGCACTAAAAACTAGTGATCCAACCCATCAGCAAAAATGGGGCCAGCACATGTATCTTTAATAAAAGCTTGTCTTATCTCTACCCTGGTCCAGGTGCTTTACTGAAAAATCTACCGCAAGAAAAATAAAATGCTCTCTCTAGTATCGTCCTTTAGCCAGAGCGTGACTCGGGACAAGAGTGGCAGCTATATTGCCACAAATAAAAAAAGGAGTGGCAGCTGTTGTTTGCTCCGTGAAAAACAGAGAGGAGATGGACCACTGCACTGCTGCGTGATAGAGGCCTTGTCCAAGTGCACATTGGCATGGCAGGCCTAGCGCCACAGCAATGCTGGTCCAGTAGATGGATGGATGTGCCTAGACAGCGATCGACATGCAGTGTACTATTACACTACGGATGGATGTGCAGAACAGAATTATTGGACGCAAGTATCATTGATCTGGCAAGTTTATAATTCGTACCTCCGGTTTATCTTCAGTTGGCTCTGGTCCCGGTCCGGGAAACTCCAAAGCGAGCCTATCCATCCATTTGACACCATTTCCAGCTGGTGCAAATTCCCATGCTACTTGCTACATGCTGGTGGCGGAGCTTGGAGAAGAACTAAGAGAGGGTTTTAAGTAATTTTTACTCCTTTTTATTAAGCTTAATTCAGTTTACTAGTGCGATGAGTGTGCTAATAGAGTTCATAGGAAAACAATTTAGCTCGAGCGTGACGAGGGTGTTATCGAGTGAGAGGACATTAAATCTTACATTGCCTCATGTATTACCAAGAGAATTTTGGAACTCATGGTGATAGCCAGATTTCCATGGACGAGACACTGGTTGATGATATTACCCCAGATTTCCGCGGATGAGAATGTCAATTTACCGACAGAGTTCATAGAACACGAGGTCAGACAAATGGTCTTTCGGATGGAACATTGTTAGGCGTGGGTGTCAGACAGTTTTCCTTGTGAGTTTCACCGGGGCTTCATTAAAGGTAACATTCTTGCACTTTTTGCGGATTTTCACAAGGTTATTCCTCCTTTCTATAACTTTTAACTCCCCAAGGTGCCGACGGAGACCAAAATTTGGCAGGTCAGACTCTTTGTCTTTTAAATGTTAGCTTCAAATCACATCTTCTTCACGTGCGTGTCCGCACAATTTTTTTGGAGTTACTTCCGCGAGGCGGTTGGTGGTCGTTGGTGCAACAACAACTTCCCTGGCCTCTTTGCGGAAATCCAGGACTCCCCCCAGCATGCCGCCACATTAGGTGGATGGGCATTGGGGTTCTCGTTTGGACACTTTAAACGATCTCCAATAAACTTGTGATCTAGCGTCTGCCTCTTTGACGTGCTATTGACATGGTTTTCAAAATGTATGGATATTTGCAGCTTTGGTAGCCGCCTAGCCGCCCTCACGACCGAGACGCCATCAACATCATCACTGCCGATCTTCGCGCGTTGGCTCTCCGTTTGGCGACGTCGCTTTCTCCGCCACCTCCTGAGCCGGATTGGCCTCCTGAGGCTTATGCTACTATCAGGGTTTTGAACTTATGATACTGACAATGAGTACTAGGGGTACGAATAAGGGGCAGAGCCTAACTACGGCGTAGGTGTAACACAGGGTGTTTAACGAGTTCAGGCCCCTCACTCGGTGGAGGTAAAAGCCCTACATCTTGTGCCCTGACGCTTGCTTTGATTTGATGGATAGGATTATAAGGTTGAACGTGCCCGACTATGAAGAAAGGTGCGGCTTATATAAAGTGTGCTGCAGCACAATGTCTCCCACGCCGCCGGGGCAATTAATGCCATTGAATGAGGCAGTTACTAATGTAATGAGCATCTACTACAGCAGTTACAGGTAACGGTAGCCATAACTCTATTTACTGGATGACTTAGGATTCCTCGACCGTTGCAACTTCCACGATGCCTCCTTGTCCTGTACGTCCGAGTGATTGCTCGTCCACCGAGTGACGTGTGGTTGTCCGAGTGCTGTAGAGGCGTCTGAGTGATCCTCATGATGTATGCATCCGAATGCAGGCATGGTCCACGGACCTACCTATGATGGTGATGGGCTCCATGTGGGTCCCAAATGATGGGCCCTTGACCCTACCTATAATAGGTGACGGCATCAGTAGCCTCCGAATCGGTTGGGATTTCACAGAACAAACGAATCGATCCTTCGGTTGGGTCCGAGTGCTACAGGGACACTCGAAATATGTTCCCGAGTCATAATTCGTTGTTACTTGGACGAAAATGCAGCGGATTCTGGACTTTTAGGTTTACCTGGGTGGCCAGGTGTTGTTGATCGTCGAGAAAAACCTGGTGGCATTAGTTTTATCTCTCGGAGGAGATAGACTAGAGGACCGAGTGTGGGCATGCCATTATAACACGAGTGGCGATGCCGGCGCGTGGTCTGACTCTTCCGGAGAGATGCCACTCCATATCCCAGGGGAACATTAGCGTAGGCCTACTATGAGTCCAGGCTTACGAGTCATGCGCCTTGGAGCCTACCGAGAGGGCCAAGTGAACCCGCAGAGGGGCATCAAGCTCGTCCCATAACGATCCTGAAGAAGACTTCAGACGAGTGTTTAACGTGGCCGAGTGCACGGGTCCCCATGGAGGGTGGTCAGTCGGACTGACGTGCGTCTTTTAGGAAATGAATCGCTGGTTATCAACCAGATTGACCTGTTCCGAAAATCCCGGGATTTGAATTCACGCATTCGCGCGCTGAAGCGGTAATGTCGTGCATTGGTGGGAAAGTGGGGGCGTGGCTCCTTGATTTGTGTGCACGATCTCCGCCACGTGTCGCGACTGTCCTGCACAAAGCCCTGTCATGCGGGCCGTTGATCCAGGGATTCGCGGTGAGAGATTCGCCCCAAGATTTTGGCTGATGATATAAAAGGCTGGAGGGCAGAGGTCCGGCGCTCAGATCCCCTTCTTCTCGCTCCGACTCCTTTGCTTCTCTTCTGCACCCCGAGTGCACGGCGATGGCAAAAGGTTCCACAGCGAAGGCAGAGAGGGTGAAGAAGGCGGGAAGGCCACCTCTTCTGGTTCGGGTGCTGCGGCGACCGACGGCGTGTTGGGGGAATGGCTCCCGTTGCATGTTTCCGCTCGACGACTAGAGGATTTGGCGGAGGAGGGACTGATCCCACACGACGGGTGGTGTCGCCCAAGCGCGGGAGAGATCGAGCCGGCGCCTGAGGCAGACGAGCGAGTCCTACTCGTCACTCACGTCGAGCGAGGTTTCTCGATGCCTCCGCACCCTTTCTTTCGAGCATTCCTTGATTTTTTTTGGCACTCAACTCTAGCATCTTCCCCCCAATGCCATTATTTATCTTTCGGCTTTCATCTCCCTCTGTGAGAACTTCCTGGGTTGCCATCTCCACTGGCGTCTCTTCAAATACATCTTCATCTGCCGGTCAATGACCATGAAGAAGTGAAGGAAATATGCCCTAGAGCCAATAATAAAGTTGTTATTTTACATTTCCTTATTCATGATAAATGTTTATTATTCATGCTAGAATTGTATTGATCGGAAACCTAAATACATGTGTGAATACATAGACAAACATTGTGTCCCTAGTGAGCCTCTACTTGACTAGCTCGTTGATCAAAGATGGTTAAGGCTTCTTAACCATGGACATGAGCTGTCATTTGATAACGAGATCACATCATTAGGAGAATGATGTGATGGACAAGACCCATCCGTTAGCTTAGCATATTGATCATTTAGTTTTATTGCTATTGCTTTCTTCATGTCAAATACATATTCCTTCGACTATGAGATTATGCAACTCCTGGATACTGGAGGAATGCCTTGTGTGCTATCAAGCGTCAGAACGTAACTGGGTGATTATAAAGATGCTCTACATGTATCTCCGAAGGTGTTTGTTGAGTTGGCATAGATCGAGATTAGGATTTGTCACTCCAAGTATCGGAGGGGTATCTCTGAGCCCTCTTGGTAATACACATCATAAGAAGCGTTGCAAGCAAAGTGACTAATGAGTTAGCAAGCAAAGTGACTAATTCATAAAGATACTTGCCGGTAACGAGATTGAACTAGGTATGAAGATACCGATGATCGAATCTCAGGCAAGTAACATACCGATGACAAAGGGAATAATGTATGTTGCCATAACAGTTTGACAGATAAAGATCTTTGTAGAATATGTGGGAGTCAATATGAGAATTCAGGTTCCGCTATTGGTTATTGACCGGAGAGGTGTCTCGGTCATGTCTACATAGTTCTCGAACCCATAGAGTCTGCACGCTTAACATTCGATGACGATATAGTATTATATGAGTTATGTGATTTGGTGACCGAATGTTGTTCGGAGTTCCGGATGAGATCACGAACATGAAGAGGAGTCTCAAAATGGTCCAGAGGTAAAGATTCATATATAGGACAATAGTATCAGACACTGGAAGTGTTCCGGAGGGTACCAGGTACATATCGGGTCACCGGAAGGGGTTCTGGGCACCCCCGGCAAAAGATATGGGCCTAATGGGCCAAGAGGGGAAACGCACCAGCCACCAGGGGTAGGTACACCCCCCATATGGGCCGAACTAAGGGGAGAAGGAAAGAGGGGAAAAGAAAGGAAAGGGGAGGGTTCGGCCTCCCCCTTCCCTTTCTCCCCCTCCTCTTTCCTTCCCCCTCCGACACTTATGGTAGGTGGGCGTGCGGCTAAGGAGGAACCCAAGTAGGATTCGGTCCTACTTGGGGCGCCTCCTGACCTCTCCCGTCTCCCTCCCACCTATTGGGGAACGTTGCAGAAAATAAAATTTTTCCTACGGTTTCACCAAGATCCATCTATGAGTTCATCTAAGCAACGAGGGATCGGAGTGCATCTACATACCTTTGTAGATCGCGAGCGGAAGCGTTCAAGAGAACGGGGATGATGGAGTCGTACTCGCCGTGATCCAAATCACCGATGACCAAGTGCCGAACGGATAGCACCTCCGTGTTCAACACACGTACGGAGCGGATGACGTCTCCTCCTTCTTGATCCAGCAAGGGGGAAGGAGAGGTTGATGAAGATCCAGCAGCACGACAGCGTGGTGGTGGATGCAGCAGGACTCCAGCAGGGCTTCGCCAAGCAACTGCAGGAGGAGGAAGAGGTGTAGCGAGGGAGGGAGGCGCCAAGACTCAGGGTGCGGTTGCCCTCCCTCCCCCCTCCTTTATATAGGCCCCCAGGGGGGCGCCGGCCCTGGAGATGGCAATCTCCCAAGGGGGGGGGCGGCCAGGGGGGTGGAGTGCCCCCCAAGGCAAGTGGTGCGCCCCCACCCTAGGGTTTCCAACCCTAGGCGCAGGAGGGGCCCAAGGGGGGGGGGCGCACCAGCCCACTAGGGGCTGGTTCCCCTCCCACTTCAGCCCACGGGGCCCTCCGGGATAGGTGGTCCCAGTACAATACCGGGTGACCCCGAAACTTTCCAGATGGCCGAAACAGCACTTCCTATATATAATTCTTTACCTCCGGACCATTCCGGAACTCCTCGTGACGTCCAGAATCTCATTCGGGACTCCGAACAACTTTCGGTTTGCTGCATACTTATATACATACAACCCTAGCGTCACCGAACCTTAAGTGTGTAGACCCTACGGGTTCGGGAGACACGCACACATGACCGAGACGGCTCTCCGGTCAATAACCAACGGTGGGATCTGGATACCCATGTTGGCTCCCACATGATCCTCGATGATCTCATCGGATGAACCACGATGTCGAGGATTCAATCAACCCTGTATACAATTCCCTTTGTCAAACGGTACGTTACTTGCCCGAGACTCGATCGTCGGTATCCCAATACCTCCTTCAATCTTGTTACCCGCAAGTCACTTTACTCGTACCGTAATGCATGATTCCGTGACCAAACACTTGGTCACTTTGAGCTCATTATGATGATGCATTACCGAGTGGGCCCAGAGATACCTCTCCGTCATACGGAGTGACAAATCCCAGTCTCGATCCGTGTTAACCCAACAGACACTTTCGGAGATACCTGTAGTGTACCTTTATAGTCACCCAGTTACGTTGTGACGTTTGGTACACCCAAAGCACTCCTACGGTATCCGGGAGTTACACGATCTCATGGTCTAAGGAAAAGATACTTGACATTGGAAAAGCTCTAGCAAAACGAACTACATGATCTTGTGCTATGCTTAGGATTGGGTTTTGTCCATCACATCATTCTCCTAATGATGTGATCCCGTTATCAATGACATCTAATGTCCATAGTCAGGAAACCATGACTATCTGTTGATCAACGAGCTAGTCAACTAGAGGCTTACTAGGGACATGTTATGGTCTATGTATTCACACGTGTATTACAATCTCCGGATAATACTATTATAGCATGAATAAAGACAATTATCATGAACAAGGAAATATAATAATAATCCTTTTATTATTGACTCTAGGGCATATTTCGAACAGTCTCCCTCTTGCACTAGAGTCAATAATCTAGTTACATTGTGATGAATCGAACACTCATAGAGTTCTAGTGTTGATCATGTTTTGCTCGCGAAAGAGGTTTAGTTAACGGATCTGCGACATTCAGATCCGTATGTACTTTGCAAATATCTATGTCTCCATCTTGAACATTTTCACGGATGGAGTCGAAACGACGCTTGATGTGCCTGGTCTTCTTGTGAAACCTGGGCTCCTTGGCAAGGGCAATAGCTCCAGTGTTGTCACAGAAGAGTTTGATTGGCCCTGACGCATTGGGTATGACTCCTAGGTCGGTGATGAACTCCTTCACCCAAATTGCTTCATGCGCTGCCTCCGAGGCTGCCATGTACTCCACTTCACATGTAGATCCCGCCACGACACTCTGCTTGCAACTGCACCAGCTTACTGCTCCACCATTCAACATATACACGTATCCGGTTTGTGACTTAGAGTCATCCAGATCTGTGTCAAAGCTAGCGTCGACGTAACCCTTTACGGCGAGCTCTTCGTCACCTCCATAAACGAGAAACATGTCCTTTGTCCTTTTCAGGTACTTCAGGATATTCTTGACCGCTGTCCAGTGTTCCTTGCCGGGATTACTTTGGTACCTTCCTACCAAACTTACGCCAAGGTTTACATCAGGTCTGGTACACAACATGGCATACATAATAGATCCTATGGCTGAAGCATAGGGGATGACACTCATCTCTTCTTTATCTTTTGCCGTGGTCGGGCATTGAGCTGAGCTCAATCTCACACCTTGCAATACAGGCGAGAAACCTTTCTTGGACTGGTCCATTTTGAACTTCTTCAAAATCTTATCAAGGTATGTGCTTTGTGAAAGACCTATGAGGCGTCTCGATCTATCCCTATAGATCTTGATGCCTAATATGTAAGCAACTTCTCCAAGGTCCTTCATTGAAAAACACTTATTCAAGTAGGCCTTAATGCTGTCCAAAAGTTCTATATCATTTCCCATCAAGAGTATGTCATCTACATATAATATGAGAAATGCTACAGAGCTCCCACTCACTTTCTTGTAAACGCAGGCTTCTCCATAAGTCTGCATAAACCCAAACGCTTTGATCATCTCATCAAAGCGAATGTTCCAACTCTGAGATGCTTGCACCAGCCCATAAATGGATCGCTGGAGCTTGCATACTTTGTTAGCATTTTTAGGATCGACAAAACCCTCCGGCTGCATCATATATAGTTCTTCCTTAAGATGTCCGTTAAGGAATGCCGTTTTGACGTCCATCTGCCATATCTCATAATCATAGTATGCGGCAATTGCTAACATGATTCGGACGGACTTCAGCTTCGCTACGGGAGAGAATGTCTCATCGTAGTCAACCCCTTGAACTTGTCGATAACCCTTATCGACAAGTCGAGCTTTATAGATGGTAATTTTACCATCCGCGTCTGTCTTCTTCTTAAAGATCCATTTGTTTTCTATCGCTCGCCAATCATCGGGCAAGTCTGTCAAAGTCCATACTTTGTTTACATACATGGATTCTATCTCGGATTGCATGGCTTCAAGCCATTTGTTGGAATCTGGGCCCGCCATCACTTCTTCATAGTTCGAAGGTTCACCGTTGTCCAACAACATGATTTCCAGGACAGGGTTGCCATACCACTCTGGTGTGGAACATGTCCTTGTGGACCTACGAGATTCAGTAGCAACTTGATCCGAAGTACCTTGATCATCATCATTAATTTCCTCTCCACTTGGTGTAGGCACCACAGGAACATTTTCCTGAGCTGCACTACTTTCCGGTTCAAGAGGTAGTACTTCATCGAGTTCTACTTTCCTCCCACTTACTTCTTTCGAGAGAAACTCCTTTTCCAGAAAGGATCCGTTCTTGGCAACAAAGATCTTGCCCTCGGATCTTAAGTAGAAGGTATACCCAATGGTTTCCTTAGGATATCCTATGAAGACGCATTTTTCTGACTTGGGTTCGAGCTTTTCAGGTTGAAGTTTCTTGACATAAGCATCGCATCCCCAAACTTTTAGAAACGACAGCTTAGGTTTCTTCCCAAACCATAATTCATACGGTGTCGTCTCAACGGATTTAGACGGAGCCCTATTTAAAGTGAATGTAGCTGTCTCTAGAGCGTATCCCCAAAATGATAGCGGTAAATCGATAAGAGACATCATAGATCGCACCATATCCAATAGAGTGCGATTACGACGTTCGGACACACCGTTACGCTGAGGTGTTCCAGGCGGCGTGAGTTGTGAAACGATTCCACAATTCCTTAAGTGTGTACAAAATTCGTGACTTAAGTATTCTCCTCCACGATCTGATCGTAGGAACTTTATATCTCGGTCACATTGATTCTCTACCTCATTCTGAAATTCCTTGAACTTTTCAAAGGTCTCAGACTTGTGTTTCATCAAGTAGACATACCCATATCTACTTAAGTCACCAGTGAGAGTGAGAACATAACGATATCCTCCGCGAGCCTCAATGCTCATTGGACCGCACACATCGGTATGTATGATTTCCAATAGGTTGGTTGCTCGCTCCATTGTTCCGGAGAACGGAGTCTTGGTCATTTTGCCCATGAGGCATGGTTCGCATGTGTCAAATGATTCATAATCTAGAGACTCTAAAAGTCCATCAGCATGGAGCTTCTTCATGCGCTTGACACCAATGTGACCAAGGCGGCAGTGCCACAAGTATGTGGGACTATCATTATCAAGTTTACATCTTTTGGTATTCACACTATGAATATGTGTAACATTACGTTCGAGATTCATTAAGAATAAACCATTGACCATCGGGGCATGACCATAAAACATATCTCTCATATAAATAGAACAACCATTATTCTCGGATTTAAATGAGTAGCCATCTCGTATCAAACGAGACCCAGATACAATGTTCATGCTCAAACTTGGCACTAAATAACAATTATTGAGGTTTAAAACTAATCTCGTAGGTAAATATAGAGGTAGCGTGTCGACGGCGATCACATCGTCCTTGGAACCATTCCCGATACGCATCGTCACCTCGTCCTTCGCCAGTCTCCGCTTATTCCGCAGCTCCTGCTGTGAGTTACAAATATGAGCAACGGCACCGGTATCAAATACCCAGGAGTTACTACGAGTACTGGTAAGGTACACATCAATTACATGTATATCAAATATACCTTTAGTGTTGTCGGCCTTCTTGTCCGCTAAGTATTTGGGGTAGTTCCGCTTCCAGTGACCCTTCCCTTTGCAATAAAAGCACTCAGTCTCAGGCTTGGGTCCATTCTTTGACTTCTTCCCGGCAACTGGCTTACCGGGCGCGGCAACATCTTTGCCGTCCTTCTTGAAGTTCTTCTTACCCTTGCCCTTCTTGAACTTAGTGGTCTTATTGACCATCAACACTTGATGTTCTTTCTTGATTTCAACCTCTGCTGACTTCAGCATTGAAAATACTTCAGGAATGGTCTTCACCATCCCCTGCATATTGTAGTTCATCACAAAGCTCTTGTAGCTCGGTGGGAGCGACTGAAGGATTCTGTCAATGACCGCCTCGTCCGGGAGGTTTATCTCCAGCTGGGATAGGCGGTTGTGCAACCCAGACATTTTGAGTATGTGCTCACTGACAGAACTGTTTTCCTCCATCTTACAACTATAGAACTTGTCGGAGACTTCATATCTCTCGACTTGGGCATGAGCTTGAAAAACCATTTTCAGCTCCTCGAACATCTCATATGCTCCGTGTTGCTCAAAACGCTTTTGGAGCCTCGGTTCTAAGCTGTAAAGCATGCCGCACTGAACGAGGGAGTAATCATCAGACGTGACTGCCAAGCGTTCATAATGTCTTGGTTCTCTGGGATGGGTGCTTCACCTAGCGGTCCTTCTAGGACATATGCTTTCTTGGCTGCTATGAAGATGATCCTCAGGTTCCGGACCCAGTCTGAATAGTTGCTGCCATCATCTTTCAGCTTGGTTTTCTCTAGGAACGCGTTGAAGTTCATGTTGACATGAGCGTTGGCCATTTGATCTACAAGACATATTTTGCAAAGATTTTAGACTAAGTTCATGATAATTAAGTTCATCTAATCAAATTATTTAATGAACTCCCACTCAGGTTGACATCCTTCTAGTCATCTAAGTGTTACACGATCCGAGTCGACTAGGCCGTGTCCGATCATCACGTGAGACGGACTAGTCATTATCGATGAACATCTCCATGTTGATCGTATCTTCCATACGACTCATGTTCGACCTTTTGGTCTCTTGTGTTCCGAGGCCATGTCTGTACATGCTAGGCTCGTCAAGTTAACCCTAAGTGTTTTGCATGTGTAAAACTGTCTTACACCCGTTGTATGTGAACGTAAGGATCTATCACACCCGATCATCACGTGGTGCTTCAAAACGATGAACTTTAGCAACGGTGGACAGTTAGGGGGAACACTTTCTTGAAATTATTATAAGGGATCATCTTATTTACTACTGCCATTCTAAGTAAATAAGATGCATAAAACATAATAAACATCACATGCAATTATATAAAGTAGTGACATGATATGGCCAATATCATATAGCTCCTTCGATCTCCATCTTCGGGGATCCATGATCATCTTCGTCACTGGCATGACACCATGATCTCCATCATCATGATCTCCATCATTGTACCTCCATGAAGTTGCTCGCCAACTATTACTTCTACTACTATAGCTAATGGTTTAGCAATAAAGTAAAGTAATTACATGGCGTTAAATCATTGACACGCAGGTCATACAATAATTAAGACAACTCCTATGGCTCCTGCCAGTTGTCATACTCATCAACATGCAAGTCGTGATTCCTATTACAAGAACATGATCTCATACATCACAATATATCATTCATCATTCATCACAACTTCTGGCCATATCACATCACATGACAATTGCTGCAAAAACAAGTTAGACGTCCTCCAATTGTTGTTGCATCTTTTATGTGGATGCAATTGGGTTCTAGCAAGAATGTTTTCTTACCTACGAAAAAGCCACAACGTGATTTGTCAACTTCTATTTACCCTTCATAAGGATCCTTTTCATCGAATCCGCTCCAACTAAAGTGGGAGAGACAGACACCCGCTAGCCACCTTATGCAACTAGTGCATGTCAGTCGGTGGAACCTGTCTCACGTAAGGGTACGTGTAAGGTCGGTCCGGGACGCTTCATCCCACAATACCGCTGAAGCAAGAAAAGACTAGTAGTGGCAAGTAAGTTGACAAGATCTACGCCCACAACAGATTTGTGTTCTACTCGTGCAATAGAGAACTACGCATAGACCTAGCTCATGATGCCATTGTTGGGGAACGTTGCAGAAAATAAAAAATTTCCTACGGTTTCACCAAGATCCATCTATGAGTTCATCTAAGCAACGAGCGATAGGAGTGCATCTACATACCTTTGTAGATCGCGAGCGGAAGCGTTCAAGAGAACGGGGATGATGGAGTCGTACTCGCCGTGATCCAAATCACCGATGACCAAGTGCCGAACGGACAGCACCTCCGTGTTCAACACACGTACGGAGCGGATGATGTCTCCTCCTTCTTGATCCAGCAAGGGGGAAGGAGAGGTTGATGAAGATCCAGCAGCACGACGGCGTGGTGGTGGATGCAGCAGGACTCCGGCAGGGCTTCGCCAAGCAACTTCAGGAGGAGGAAGAGGTGTAGAGGGGAGGGAGGCGCCAAGACTCAGGGTGTGGTTGCCCTCCCTCCCCCCCTCCTTTATATAGGCCCCCAGGGGGGCGCCGGCCCTGGAGATGGGAATCTCCCAAGGGGGCGGCGGCCAGGGGGTGGAGTGCCCCCCAAGGCAAGTGGTGCGCCCCCACCCTAGGGTTTCCAACCCTAGGCGCAGGAGGGGCCCAAGGGGGGGGGCGCACCATCCCACTAGGGGCTGGTTCCCCTCCCACTTCAGCCCACGGGGCCCTCCGGGATAGGTGGCCCCACCCGGTGGACCCCCGGGACCCTTCCGGTGGTCCTAGTACAATACCAGGTGACCCCGAAACTTTCCTGATGGCCGAAACAGCACTTCCTATATATAATTCTTTACCTCCGGACCATTCCGGAACTCCTCGTGACGTCCGGGATCTCATCCGGGACTCCGAACAACTTTCGGTTTGCTGCATACTTATATTCATACAACCCTAGCGTCACCGAACCTTAAGTGTGTAGACCCTACGGGTTCGGGAGACACGTAGACATGACCGAGATGGCTCTCCGGTCAATAACCAACAGCGGTATCTGGATACCCATGTTGGCTCCCACATGCTCCTCGATGATCTCATCGGATGAACCACGATGTCGAGGATTCAATCAACCCCGTATACAATTCCCTTTGTCAAACGGTACGTTACTTGCCCGAGACTCGATCGTCGGTATCCCAATACCTCGTTCAGTCTCGTTACCGGCAAGTCACTTTACTCGTACCATAATGCATGATCCCGTGACCAAACACTTGGTCACTTTGCGCTTATTATGATGATGCATTACCGAGTGGGCCCAGAGATACCTCTCCATCATACGGAGTGACAAATCCCAGTCTCGATCTGTGTCAACCCAACAGACACTTTCGAAGATACCTGTAGTGTACCTTTATAGTCACCCAGTTACCTTGTGACGTTTGGTACACCCAAAGCACTCCTACGATATCCGGGAGTTACACGATCTCATGGTCTAAGGAAAAGATACTTGACATTGGAAAAGCTCTAGCAAAATGAACTACATGATCTTGTGCTATGCTTAGGATTGGGTCTTGTCCATCACATCATTCTCCTAATGATGTGATCCCGTTATCAACGACATCTAATGTCCATAGTCAGGAAACCATGACTATCTGTTGATCAACGAGCTAGTCAACTAGAGGCTTACTAGGGACATATTATGGTCTATGTATTCACATGTGTATTACGATTTCCGGATAATACAATTATAGCATGAATAAAGACAATTATCATGAACAAGGAAATATAATAATAATCCTTTTATTATTTCCTCTAGGGCATATTTCCAACACCACCTATATATATGTGAGGGGCGACCCCTAGCACACCAAGACAATTGTTAGCCGTGTGCGGTGCCCCCCCCCTCCACCGTTTACTCCCGCGGTCATATCTTCGTAGTGCTTAGGCGAAGCCCTGCGCGGATCACTTCACCATCACTGTGACCACACCATCGTGCTGATGGGACTCATCTACTACCTCGACAACTTGTTGGATCTAGAAGGCGAGGGACGTCACCGAGCTGAACTTGTGCAGAACACGGAGGTGTCGTGCATTCGATACTTGATCAGTTGAAGCACGAAGAAGTTCGACTACATCAACCATGTTGAGAAACGCTTCCGGTTATGGTCTACGAGGGTACATAGACACACTCTCCCCCTCATTTCTATGCATCTCCTAGATAGTTCTTGCGTGAGCGTAGGAAAATTTTGAAATTGCATGTTACATTTCCCAATAAGAAGGACTCGCTGACAAGTGAGAAAACCCACGTCACCCAGCTGCGCGGGTGTCTGGGCATCCAGGTCCATGGGGGGAGGTCTTTCCCCAAGATGAGCTTCCCCGACTCTGTCAAGGGGTGGCAAGGAACCTGGTTCTACTGCAATGACGTCCCCAATGCCAACAGGCAATCGGGCCTCCCATCGTACTCGACCGAGAGGATACGGGCTCCGCCGACTCTCATCATAGAGAAGGAGGAGAAGGTGGGCATTGACATCCTGTTCGGTGCGTTAATAGGCGTTGTGAATGCTGGGGTGAATGGCATGGACTTGCTGGAGACTTTCTTCAGTCGGCGCATCCAGCCGCTGTAGGCCAGGGCTCACCACATGTGGTTGTATTTCCACTCGGGTGCATCCAGAAGACCTCACCAAGAAGGAGGTGGGCGCCAAAATCAAGGCCATCACATGTGCCCGCGACAATCCACGGGGGACTCGGCTGGTGCCAGCCTTTCACAAGGACCTGCCGCCCATTGAGGTATTTGTCTCTGGCTCAATCGGTTTAGTTGTAGGTTGTATTATGTACAATTTATCCTTATGTTTTCATGTGTCTGCTTTAAGGACTTCCAGAACTGGATCTACCGGATCCCCATGGTGGACCACTCACCTCAAGATGTGACGAGTGACACTGAGCAGCAGTACTCGGGGAGGTCTGACGACGACGAGAGTGACGACGATGACGATGATGATGATGAGAGTTCGGAAGAGGGGGAAGAGGTGGAGTCCTCCCCATCTTATGAGGCCCCCAAAGAACCCTACTCCAATGTGTTGCATGACCCGAAGGACAAGGCTAGAGAAACTCAACAGCCGACTGCTTCTGGTCGGGCGACTTAGAGTTCCAAGCACGCCCGCGCCGAGGCTGAGAGGTCGGCAGAGAAACAACCCAAGTTGCCCAAACAGATCTCCTCCAAGCCTCGGAAGGCTTTCGTGCCGCGGATCCGGGTGGTGGTGCCTGTGGCCTCGAAGTAAGCATTCTCACCGACTCTTCGTTCATTTTTGAATCCATTCGGCCACTGACCGAGTGCTGTTTTGTTCTTGCAGCAACACGCCTCGACAAGCTCAGTAGACCCGCACGCCCGCAAGCCTGGCCCGAGTGAAGCCGACGCGGCATATGTCACTACTTCCAAAGGTATGTTGTATCAATTATCCCATATGATTATGCATTTTCCGACTGAACTTTGATGAATTCTCCAATTTATGCAGACCGCCTGAGATTATCCAGCTAGATGATGAAGCGAGTGTTGACCTGCCAAATCCATACGCTATCCGAGAGAGAGTGCCAGGTGCTGACACGCCAATCAAGGACACCTCTCCCACCAGACGGCTCATGTTTCTCCAGCAAAGGTTGCTGCCAAAATCGCAAGGCCGAGCCCTCTTGCACGGGGTGGTTCAACATCTTCGTCGGTAGTGGTGCCCCTGTCAGGTCTACCCAAGCTCCTGTGAGTGGAATGGCGATGATCCCAGCCTCGAGGCCAACTCCTCCACCTCCGTCAACTCCGGCTACTTCTTTACCCGTGTACCATGTCCCAGAGGATCAGGTGGGGGCGAGTAAGGAAGCGTTAATCCAGGTGGGCTTGATGTGTAGCCGACTGAAGGACGCCTACGACGCCAGCACCGTGTTGGAGACCAATGTCCGAGTAAGTACCATTATGAGTATGATTTCTAGTCAAAATTTCTTCTTTTCTTGTAGTAAGCTTTCTGCTAGTGGGTTTGCATAGGGCACACCCACTGGGTGTGCATGATCCAGTGGGGGCATGCCGAGTGCACCCACTGGGTGTAGTCCCTGAGGCTCTTGTTGACTAGAGTCAGTTGACGGGAGTCTTTGAGTGTTGAATCTTCTTATGTCCACCCAGAATCTAGCCAAAGCATAGTCGAATGGATACTTTCAAGTGGGGGCACGCTAAGTGCACCCACTGGGTGTAGTCCCCAAGGCTACCATTGACTGGAGTAGTCGGTGGTTGTCTTAGAGCTTTTTTAGCTCATCAACAAATCACTTTCCAGTGGGGGAATGCTGAGTGCACCCACTGGGTGTAGTCCCCAAGGCTGTAGTTGATCGCTGGCGATCGGTGGTAGCCTTTAGAACTTTTCATTAGGAGTTCGGGGTGCCTTACGGCACTCGTGCTGTGGTGAGATAATAAGTAGGATTTACTTCGTTATCGACTTGGGGGTCAGTTGAGTGAAGTAGGCCATCTTGTGTTGTTGTCCTCTATCTTCTTCATTGCCGACCTAGGGGTCGGCCGATTGGAGTAAGTCATCTTGTGTTGGTGTCCTCTATCTTCTTCATCGCCGACTCAGGGGTCAGCCAAGTGAGGACAGAATAGAGGGTACTTCAAGATCTGGTATTTGTCGAGCTTGTTCCTCCTGGGGGGTACGACCAAGTGAGGAGTCCATTCGGTAGTCGGAGGGTACTTCAGGATCTGATATTGATCAAGCTTGTTCCTTCTAGCGGTGCATGCCCAGATGTTTGTGAGTTACGGCTTTTAATTTTCCTTCAAGATCTTCTGACTGACTGTTTTTGTATGTTGCAGAGGACTTGCGAGATGGGATCCCACTATGCCACGATGGAGAAGGAGGTGGCGGCCCTTCGACTTGACTTGGAAGCTAAGAAACTCAAGAGTGCCCGACTGTAGTAGAAGAAGAAGGCCATGGGAGGTAAGTTATCCCCTCTGACTGGCAGCTACGGTCCTTTTCCCCCTTTGTTCCGAGTCGTTTCTGAAGGAAATATGCCCTAGAGGCAATAATAAAGTTCTTATTTATATTTCCTTATATCATGATAAAATGTTTATTATTTATGCTAGAATTGTATTAACCGAAAACTTAGTACATGTGTGAATACATAGACAAAACAGAGTGTCCCTAGTATGCCTCTACTTGACTAGCTCATTAATAAAAGATGGTTATGTTTCCTGACCATAGACATGTGTCGTCATTTGATGAACGGGATCACATCATTAGAGAATAATGTGATGGACAAGACCCATATGTTAGCTTAGCATAATGATCGTAAGTTTTATTGTTATTGCTTTCTTCATGACTTATACATGTTCCTCTGACTATGAGATTATGCAAGTCCCAAATGCCGGAGGAACACCTTGTGTGCTATATATCAAACGTCACAACGTAACTGGGTGATTATAAATATGCTCTACAGGTGTCTCTGAAGGCGTTTGTTGGGTTGGCATAGATCGATATTAGGATTTGTCACTCCGTGTCTCGGAGAGGAATCTCCGGGCCCTCTCGGTAATGCTCATCACTATAAGCCTTGCAAGCAATGTAACTAATGAGTTGGTTGCGGGATGATGCATTATGGAACGAGTAAAGAGACTTTTCGGTAATGAGATTGAACTAGGTATGAGGATACCGACGATCGAATCTCAGGAAAGTAACATACCGATGACAAAGGGAACAACGTATGTTGTTTTGCAGTTTGACCAATAAAGATCTTGGTAGAATATGTAGGAACCAATATGAGCATCCAGATTCCGCTATTGGTTATTGATCTGAGATGTGTCTCGGTCATGTCTACATAGTCCTCGAACCCGTAGGGTCCGCACGCTTAACGTTCGACGATGATTTGTATTATGAGTTATGTGTTTTGGTGACCGAAGTTTGTTTGAAGTCGCAGATGAGATCACGGACATGACGAGGAGTCTCGAAATGGTCGAGAGGTAAAGATTCATATATTGGAATGTTACATTCGAACACCAGAATGGTTTCGGGAAGTTTCAGATAAGTTTTGGAGTACCGGGAGGTTACCGGACCCCCCTCCCCGGGAAAGTTAATGGGCCACATGGGCCTTATTGGAGAAGAGAGGGCCGGCCATAGGAGGTGGTGCGCCCCCTCCCCCCTTTGCCAATCCGAATTGGACAAGGGGTGGGGGCGGTGCCCCCCTTTCCCTCTCCTACTCCCTCTCCCTTCCCCCCCTTTGCTACTCTAGAAAAACGGAAAAGTGGGTGGGGGGGAGAATCCTACTAGGAGTGGAGTCCTAGTAGGACTCCCCCTCCATGGCGCGCCCCTTGGTGGCCGACCTCCTCCCCCTCCTTTATATACGAGGGCAGGGGGCACCCCAAGGGCGGAACATTGTCTTAGCCGTGTGCGGTGCCCCCCGACACCGTTTACTCCTCCGATAGTATCATCGTAGTGCTTAGGTGAAGCCCTGCGCGGATCACATCAGCAACACCATCATCACGCCGTCGTGCTGACGAAACTCTCCCTCGACTCTCTGCTGGATCAAGAGTTCGAGGGACGTCATCGAGCTGAACGTGTGCTGAACTTGGAGGTGCCGTACATTCGGTGCTAGATCGGGTGGATCATGAAGATGTTCGACTACATCAACCGCATTAATCTAACACTTACGCTTTCGGTCTACGAGGGTACGTGGACACACTCTCCCCTTATTGTTGCTATGCATCTCCTAGATAGACCTTGCATGATCGTAGGATTTTTTTTGAAATTGCATGCTACGTTCCCCAACAGTTTTGCCCCGACAGATGTACATAGCGAGAATGCCCAACTCGTAATGAGGCTCAGGACTTCTATTTATTTAGAATCCATGAAGCAGGTGCTGGAGAACAAGGACAAGGGCCTGGCGCTGGCCCAGAAAGAAGCAAAGAACAAGGCCAAACTCGCCGACGAGAAGCTGGCTTCAGTCGGCAAGTTGGAGGAGGAAATCAAGAATCTTAAGGCTATTGACGAGACTTTGCTCAGGAGAAGGTCAAGCTGGACGAGAAGGTCACCCAACTGACTGACAAGAAGGCCGCCATGGAGAAGCACATTGAAGACATCTGTGAAGAGTTTAGTGAGAAGCTAGTTGGTAAGTTTTTCTTCGGCTGAATGAAATCTTCATATTGCCAAGCTTTCGTTGATCATTTTCTCAGGGACCATCCTTTCTGATGCAGAGCATTGCTATAACAAGGAATTGGAGCTGCAGACGATAGAGAGGGATCTGGACCCTGTTAGGTCGCTTGGTGCTGACAATGCCGCCCTTAGCATCTGTTGGCTTGAAGACTGCTTGGAGAACGCATTAGGCTTCATCACTCGGGCGAAAGGTGTGGCGGGTCGGAATTATGAGGAGTTGCAGTCAGGTGAAGCGACTCAGAAGGACCTTGAGTTGATCCTGACGCGGCTGAATGATGTTCCCGCTCGGGTGAGGGCTTTGAATAAATCCGCTACCCGGAGTGGTGCTGATGTGGCGATGTCACTCGTCCGCGTTCATTGCAAGAACGTGGACAAAGAGAAGCAGAAGAACCTCCGGGTGGTGAACAAGAAGAACCTCAAGTTTGAGGATTTTATGGAGACCTTCACTGAAGCTGGCACTCGCATCGCCGATGGGATTGATCTGGAGACCTTCATTGATCCAGCCAGCCCTCCTCCCAAGGCTTAAAAACACTTGATTGAATTTGCCCCAAAATGTTGGGTGGTTGATGTAATGAAGCACTTTGACGAGCTTTTGGGCTCGTTTTGCTTTGGAGACATTCGGACGGATTGGAACTTTAATTTGAAACCCTTCGCGCTTCTATTTGCTTCGTGTTTTGTTTGACTTTGGGTGAAAGCTGGTTCACGGCTAAGCCCACAAGTGTGGAGCGGATCCTCACTCGGATTGTTTTTTAACTTAGGCAAAAGTTGGTTCGTGGATAAGCCCCCGAGTGTGGAGCGGATCCTCACTCATACTGTTTTTTAACTTAGGTGAAAGCTGGTTCGTAGCTAAGCCCCCAAGTGTGGAGCGGATCCTCACTCAGATTGTTTTTTAACTTAGGCGAAAGCTAGTTCGCGGCTAAGCCCCCGAGTGTGGAGCGGATCCTCACTCAGATTGTTTTTTAACTTAGGCGAAAGCTGGTTCCCATCTAAGCCCCCGAGTGTGGAGCAGATCCTCACTCGGATTGTTTTTTAACTTAGGCGAAAACTGGTTCACAGCTAAGCCCCCGAGTGTGGAGCGGATCCTCACTCGGATTGTTTTTTAACTTAGGCGAAAACTGGTTCGCAACTAAGCTCTCTCACCTTTACACGCACTGGAGGTGTGTTAGTTTCTAAATGCAATTAATCACCTGAGAGAGATGCGACCGTAGGTCAAACTAGACAATATATGGAAAAAGTGAGACTTTTATTCATCTAAATTCATTCGGAGTAACCATTACAAAGGAGAAATTTTATTCTAAGCATAAAACTTGCGGAGTAGATCTGCATTCGAAGCTATGGGCTCTTCTATTCCTCTGGTGAAGTTATACAGTTTGTATGCTCCATTGTGCAAGTCCTTAGAGATGCCGAATGGTCCCTCCCAGAGGGGTGCTAGCTTGTGAGGTTTCTCTTGATCCACTCGGAGGACCAGGTCTCCTTCCTGGAAGGAACACCCTCTGACGTGTTTATCGTGGTAGCGGCGTAAGTCTTGTTGGTACAACATCGATCTTATAAGCGCTAGCTCACATTCTTCCTCCAAAAGGTCCAGACCATCCTGTCTTGATTCCTCGACTTCGGCTTCCTAGTAAAGATCCACTCGGGGAGGATTGTGGAGTAAATCTACCAGGGCTTGCGACATGATGGCCTTCTTGGCTTCAAACTTGATGTCCAACGGGAGGAGCTCAATGGACCACTTGGCCACTCGGCCAGTGGCATCTCTATTGTTCAAGATCTCAGATAGAGGAGCATCACTTATCACCATGACTGAGTGTTCTTGAAAATAATGTGCCACCTTCTTTGCAGTTAGATAAATTCCATATACTAGCTTTTGATAATGCAGATACCTTTGCTTGGAAGGTGTGAAGACTTTAGAGATATAGTAGACCGGTCGTTGGAGCTTGAAGGCTTTGCCTTGTTCTTCCTGTTCCATCGTGAGGACCGTGCTAACAACTTGGCTCATGGCCACGATGTATAAGAGCAAGGGCTCCTTGCTGCTCGGAGCAGCTAGCACCGGCTGGGCGGAAAGCAGGGCTTTAAGTTCCTCGAATGTGGCCTGCGCTTCGGGAGTCCACTCGAACCTGTCAGACTTCTTCATCAATCGGTAAAGCGGCATGGCTTTTTCGCTGAGTCTTGAGATGAATCTACGTAGGGCCGCTAGGCAGCCTGTGAGGCGCTTCACGTCGTGCAGATGTTCTGGTTGCTTCGTTTGGACGTTTGGCCCTATCTTCTCAGGATTGGCATCGATCCCTCATTCGGAAATGAGAAAACCAAGTAGCTTGCCCACACGTATGCCGAATGTACACTTGGTTGGGTTGAGTTTAATGCCGAAAGCTTGCAAATTTGCAAAGGTCTCAGTGAGGTCAGTCAGGAGGTCAGAACCTTTCCTAGACTTAACCACGATGTCATCCATATAAGCTTCTATGTTTCGACTGATTTGCTTCCGTAAGCACTTCTGGATCATATGCTGGAATGTGGCCCCAGCATTTTTCAACCCGAATGCATCATGATATAGCAGAAACACCCGAATGGGGTGATGAACATCGTTTTTATTCATTGGGGATGTACAATCGGATCTGGTGGTACCCGGAGTACGCATCCAGAAATGATAACCTCTCACATCTAGCAGTAGAACCTACTATCTGATCTATGCGAGGGAGAGGAAAATGATCCTTCAGGCATGCCCAATTGATGTGCCTAAAATCTACACACATTCAAAGACTCTTATCTTTCTTCGGCACCATGACGACATTGGCAAGCCACTCAGAGTGGTACACCTCTCGGATGAATTTGGCGACTAAGAGCCGCTATCTCTTCACCTATCGCCTTGCTCTTCTTGGTCGAAGATCACCGAAGATAGTCTTTGACAGGCTTTGACACCGAATCAACACGGAGTCTGTGCTCAGCCAGCTCCCTGAGAACACCCGGCATGTCAGAAGGCTTCCATGCAAAGATGTCATGTTCTCACGGAGGAACTGGATGAGCGTGGCTTCCTATTTGTTGTCTAGGGTGGTGGAGATGTTGGTTGGGGCAGTGCTTAGGTCCTCGGGATGAATGTGCACCGGCTTTGTCTTCCCTGTCGATTGGAAAGCAGACTCCACAGTTGGCCTCTTGGACTTCAAAAGTTCACTTGGGTCTACCGCCTTCTTCTACTCGTCCAACTCAGCCACCGCCATCTGCTCATCAGCGATCCGGGAGCCCTTCTACATGCATTCTTCGGCCAACTTCCAATTGCATGTGATAGTCATCACGTGTTTAGGCCCTGACATCTTGAGTTTGAGATACACGTAACATGGACGGGCCATGAAACGCGTGTAGGCAGGCCTACCTAGGATAGCTCTGAAGTCTACCACTTCAAAAGTCAGTCATTCCTTTCGGAAGTTCTTCTCTTCGCCGAATACGACATCGAGAGCGCTCTGGCCGAGTGGCTTGGCCATCTTCTTGAGGATTGCCCCGTGGAACTACATACTACTCTTGCTTAGTTGGGTCATCGGGATGCCCATCTCCTCTAAGGTGTCGACGTAGATGATGTTAAGCCTGCTACTGCCATCCACTAGGACTTTGCGCAATCGGACTCCTCCCACAACTAGATCCACCACCAAGGCCTGTCTCCCGTGGGTCGGTATGTGAGCCGGATGGTCTGACTGGTCAAACGTTACCGGTGTCTTGGCCCAGTTGAGATATTTGGTGACAGTCAGAACTGCCATGTTGACCTCTCGATTGATCACCTTGATGTGGCTCTTGATTTCAACATTAACAAAAATCATGAGGATGTTCTCAATGTTGGGGTACCCAGAAGTACCTTTGCCTCCGTCTTCGTTGTCATCATATCTTTCTCTAGAAGAATCTTGCTGCATCTCTTGCTTCAGGAGTCGACACTCCCGAGTGGTATGTTTGGGCAGGATCAAATCACCCTCCTCGTCTTTCTTCGTGTGGATCTGGCAAGTCTGGTCGAGGATGTCGCTCTTCATGGTGACCTACTTCTTTCCTTTACAATCCTTCTTCTTCTTTTGGGAGTTCTTTTTGCCTTGGCTGGCCAGAGCCGCGCCCTCGGCATTCCCTCCAGTATCTGCTTTCTGCTTATGCTTCTTGCCCTTGTTTTCCGACCGATGAGCGTCGCCTGCTTTGCTCTTGCCGCTCCTCAGTCGGTCTTCCTCTTCACCATTGGCATATCGTTTAGCTATCTCCATAGCCCGACTGAGATTCAGGGTCTTAGTTCGGCCGAACTTCATGTTCAGCTCCTAGTACCTGACTCCGGCCTTGAAGGCGCAGATAGACTGGTGTTTGGTGACATTCTCCACTGTGTTGTGCAGAGTGGTCCACTGCTAGATGTACTCTCGGAGAGTTTTGTTCTTCTTTTAAACACAGTGCTGCAACTCGGTCAAGCCTCCTGCTCTCTTATACGTGCCTTCGAAGGTCTTGACAAACACCTTCGCCAGGTCATCCCAGCAAAAGATACTACTCGGCGGGAGTTGTGTCAGCCAAGCCCGAGCGGAGCCTTCTAGCATCAACGGCAAATGTTTCATGGCTACATTGTCGTTGTCACCGCCGATCTGGACAGCCACTCGGTAATCTTCTAGCCAAGTTTTAGGCTTGGATTCGCCAGTGAACTTGCCGATCCCCGTGGCCAACCTGAAGTTGTTGGGAATCTCAACCGCTCGTATGTAACGACTAAAGCATTCAGGGCCAGATGGTACGAAACCACTCAGCACGTCGTGCTCTTGGCCATCCCACAAGGCCCGACATCTGTCAACCAAGTTCTGAGCAAGAACGGATCTCGCGTTGAACAACGGGTCTCGAGCATCCTTCGACGGACGAGTAGGACTTGGCCTACGGTTAGCACCGTGCGTCCGCCTGTCGTCGTAGGGTTGGCACCCGTACGTGACGGCCCGGTGTGGAGGCATCAGTGTACGATCATAGTCGTCGTTACGCCAGGCTATACGACTCGATCACGTCTCCGATCTTCGTGACGGTCTCTGGAGGAGGAAGTAACTCGGCGCCTGCCCGAGCCGAGTGGGCTATGAGCCAACTGGATGGTCTCCGCATGCATGGATGTGCTATGGATCCGGTCTCTGGATTGGGACACCGCTGCATTCTATGATAGTGTTGTTTTAAGAAGCGCTTGGATCTGACGAATCCCTTCTCCGGCCAAAGATCCGGAGGGCTGAATGGAATCCGCGATCCGAGTGGTCACTGCTAGATTTTGCAATGGAGTACTAAGAAACTTGATACTTACGAGGTTGGTCACTCGAATAGAGTCAACACTTGTGTCGACTGGAGCTGGGTTGACGGCGCTCGCATTCATCAAGTTCCCTCTGAAGCCGTTCGAGGCGATCACGCTCGACCAAAGTGGCCAGGCGAGTCAACTGTATGTCTAAAGCCTCGGGAGATGTTCTGGTGATGAGATGTTGAGTTGTGCCCTCAGCAGAACCCTTTCGTACTTTGTTTCTCTGCTAACTTTGTGTGTGTGTGTGGTGTGAAAATTTGTTGGAACTTGTGGCTCTGGTGGTCTGCTTTATATATAAAGCGGGGGAAACTTTTTTGAGAAAATGTTAGCTTCAAGATTCTCAAAAAAGTGGGTACTAATAGGGTCATGATAGCTGCTCTCTTGTCATTCGAATAACACAAATGGCACTTTTTCTAGGCCATTTTTATAATGGAAGTTGTTGTTATTCTTCATGAGATGATATATGATATGCACCCTAAGAAATTTGATGGTATTATTTTTAGAATAGATATCGATAAAGCATATGATAAGGTGTGATGGTACTTCCTACATCAAGCGGATGAACAGAATTATCGACCTGGAGGGTTTGGGGTGGCAATGTTGTCCAGCAGAGGAGCGTTGCCATTAAGTTAAATAATTTGGGCCTTTTTCAAGCTAAGAATGGACTTGGACAAGGAGGGTCCTCTTTCACCGATTCATTTTAATAATGCGACAATTGTGTTGATAGTTCTAATTAATAAAGCTAATATAAGGAGGATGGGCAATTCATTGTGGACTCATCCATCATTTAGGAGACGAGGGGTTGTCTATTCTACAATATGATGCTGGAAAAAAAATCCTTTTTATGGATCTTGACTTGCCTAAAGCTGCAAATACTAAGCTAGTCCTTATTGTGTTTGAACAACTCTCCGAGTTGAAGATTAAATTTCATATTGCAAGGGTATTGTTTTGGAAAATCCAAGTAGCATGAAGTGCAATATACCAGGATGGCCTCGAGATTCATGATACTGAAGTCAAATATTGGGCCTTCTGAGTAAATGGATGTTAAGATGATAATCGAATATGAGTGTGGCAGACTCTTACGCAATGATTATTTGTGACAAAAACCACTCATGGTAGTTAAACCTTAACCAACTGACTCAAACCTTTGGAACGGCCTTGTGAAGGTTAAATATAATGTCGTACAATGTGGATCTTTAGTATGGGGAATGTTGGATCAATTGGATTCTAGGAGGATATGTGGATCAATGATAAGCCTCTTTAGTTATGTATCGTGACTGATTAATATTGTTCGCCATAGGGATGCCACTATTTTTGAGCTTATTGGTGTAGAGAACCCACATGTTGACTTCCACTAGGCTCTCATTGGGTAGCATTTAGCAGATTGAAGTGTGATTGTCCTCAAGAACCAAGATATGTTTGAATGGGCTCTTCACACTTTTTTGGATATTTTCTATGCACTCGATGCATTCGGCTTTGATGGATATGCGAGTCAATTTTAGGTCTAAAAGATTGCGACGTCTAAATTATTGTTAATGATAAAAAGCTCTTTCATTTGTTTCCTTTGTCGCGGAGTTATACTTGTTGGAAATTTGCCCTAGAGGCAATAATAAATTGGTTATTATCATATTTCCTTGCTAATGATAAAGGTTTATTATTCATGCTAGAATTGTATTGACCAGGAACTTAAATACATGTGTGAATACATAAACAAATACCATGTCCCTAGTGAGCCTCTACTAGACTAGCTCGTTAACCAAAGATGGTTAAGGTTTCCTAGCCATAGACATGAGTTTTCATTTGATAATAGGATCACATCATTAGGAGAATGATGTGATGGACAAGACCAACCGTTAGCTTAGCATTCGATTGTATCACTTGAGTTTATTGCTATAGCTTTCTTCATGTCAAGTATCTATTCCTAAGACCATGAGATTATGCAACTCCCGGATACCGGAGGAATACCTTCTGTTCTATCAAACATCACTTCGTAATTGTGTGATCATAAAGATGATCTACAGGTATCTCCGAAGGTGTCTGTTGGGTTGGCATGGATCGAGACTGGGATTTGTCACTCCGTGTGACGGAGAGATATTTCTGGGCCCTCTCGGTAATACAACATCATAAAGATCTTGCAAGGAATATGGCTAATGAGTTAGTCATGAGATCTTGTATTATGGAACGAGTAAAGAGACTTGTCAGTAATGAGACTGAACTAGGTATGGAGATAGAGACGATCGAATATCGGGCAAGTAACATATCACCGGACAAAGGGAATTGCATGCGGGATTAATCGAATCCTTGACATCGTGGTTGTAACACCCTGGTGTAATGATGCTATAGTAATCCCTGAGATCAAGCTAATCATTTTGCTATAATAGTGCTTAGTCACTTTGATCAATATTCCATTTCAAATTCCAGTTGAATTCAATTTCAATTTATGTGTGGAATTCAAAATGCTCAAACATGAAAACTAAAATTTTCATCTTGTGCCAATTAATTCATAATTAATATTGGTGGTGAACTAACATTTTTTTGCAAAGTGTTTAACTCGCCTAAACTATTTGAAACAGAAGTTTAAAAAGTTTAAAAAGAAAAACTAAAGGAAAATAAAAAGAGGAGGCGAGAGAGAGAGAGAGAAAAGGCCCCTGACCCCCCCCCCCCGTCCTAACCCCCCGGGCTAAGCCGAACAGGCCATGTGGCCCACTCCCCCTCACCTGTCGTCTCCCACCTCCCACTGTTCGACCGACTGGGCGCCTCAGCGCCACCCGACTACCTCGCCGGCCTTGCCGGGAGAGGATAAGGGCGATGCCTCGGGTGCCTCTCCCACTCACCTCACCACTTTCCCCGCTCTGCGTCTCCCTCTCCCCACCAGATTCCTCCTCGCATCCCCCCTCGTTCCCCATCCACCTACAAGCGCAGTCACCGCCGCCCTCCGTCGTTTTCGCGGCCACCGGCGGCCCCTCGTCCACTGACCCTGACGGTGAGCTCCGCTGGGGTCGACTCCTTCGACTGGCACCCTTCGCGAGAACCAGGAAGCACCGCAGCCACCGTTCGTGCTCGGCCCCATCTCCGGCCACCGCGACGCCGCCGTCGTCGATTCGGCCTTCCCATGCGCTCCTAACCTGTCGAGGGCTTTTCTTAGCCGCTCGGTGAGCACCTCCCTCTCCTCCCCCTACTCCCCTGTCGTTTCCCGTGCCCGTAAGCCATCGTTGCCGTCGTGGCCGTACTCGTCGCCGCTGCCGAGCCTCTATGGCTCGGCCACCATCGGCCGAGATCGCTTTCGAAGTACCAAGATGTATCTAGACATCCGTCAGAAGTACTGGTGGTCTAAAATGAAGCAAGACATTGCTCGATATATCGAAGAATATGACATTTGCCGTCGTGTCAAAGCATAAGATCAGAAACCAGTTGGACTTCTACAACCGCTTCCGATTCCTGAATGGAAGTGGGATAAGATCCAAATGGACTTCGTCACTAGCCTTCCCAAGTCTCAGAAAGGTAACTATGCCATATTTGTCGTCATCGACCAATTCTCGAAGGTTGCTCACTTTCTGAAAGTCAAGGAGACAATCATTGCTAGTCAATTAGCAAACTTGTATATCTCCCGAATTGTGTCACTCCAAGGCATTCCGAAGGAGATCAGTTCAGACCGTGGCAGTATATTCACTTCAAAGTTCTGGGATAGTTTCCAAGAGGCAATGGGAACTCATATTACATGGAGCACTGCTTATCATCCCCAATCCCAAGGCCAAGTCGAGCGAGTGAATCAAATTCTTGAAGACATGCTTCGGGATTGTGTTATTTCTCGGCAAGAAGTGGGAAGAATCTCTCCCTTTTGCAGAGTTCTCTTATAACAACAGCTATCAAGCCAGCTTGAAGATGGCACCCTTCGAAGTGCTTTATGGACGTAAGTGTTGAACCCCTCTGAATTGGTCAGAAACTGGGGAACGGACACTCATTGGTCCAGACATTATTCAACAAGCTGAACAGTAGGTTCGCATTGTCCGGGATAATCTCAAGGTGGCCCAGTCCTGCCAGAAGAGCAACTATGACCGAAAACATTGGGGTTCAACTTATCAACCTGGTGAATAAGCTTATTTGCGTGTCACTCCTTTGAGAGGCACTCATTGGTTTGGAGTCAAGGCCAAGCTAGCTCCTCGCTAGATTGGTCCCTTCTGTATTCTCGCCCGTCGTGGACTAGTGGCTTATCAACTAGAGTTTCCACCTCAGTTCTCTCATGTCCATGACGTCTTCCACGTGTCGCAACTTCGTCGTTGCTTCAAGGACCCGGAACATGAAGTGGATCCGGAATTGATTGAAGTTCAAGATGATCTCACATACAAAGAGCATCCTATCTGCATTCTTGAAGAAGCTGAATGTCGAACCTGCCAGAAGGTTACCAAGTTCCTCAAGGTGCAATGGTCGAATCATACTAAAAAGGAAGCCACTTGGGAACGCGAAGATAACCTCCGGGATGAATACCCCGACCTGTTCCTTTCTACCTCTTATATCTCGGGACGAGAATTTCTTTTAAAGGAGGAGAGTTGTAACACCCCGGTGTAATGATGCTACAGTAATCCCTGAGATCAAGCTAATCATTTTGCTATAATAGTGCTTAGTCACTTTGATCAATACTCCATTTCAAATTCCAGTTGAATTCAATTTCAATTTATGTGTGGAATTCAAAATGCTCAAACATGAAAACTAAAATGTTCATCTTGTGCCAATTAATGCATAATTAATATTGGTGGTGAACCAACATTTTTTTGCAAAGTGTTTAACTGGCCTAAACTATTTGAAATAGAAGTTTAAAAAGTTTAAAAGAAAAACTAAAGGAAAATAAAAAGAGGAGGCGAGATAGAGAGAAAAGGCCCCTGACGCCCCCCTGGGCCTAACCCCCCGGGCTAAGCCCAACATGCCATGTGGCCCACTCCCCCTCCCTTGTCGTCTCCCACTTCCCACTGTTCGACCGATCGGGCGCCTCGGCACCACCCGACCACCTCACCGGCCTCGCCGGGAGAGGATAAGAGTGACGCCTCGGGCGCCTCTCCCACTCACCTCACCACTCGCCCCGCTCCGCCTCTCCCTCTCCCCACCAGATTCCTCCTCGCCTCCTGATGTCTACTACACAACCTTCTTCTTGTAGACGTTGTTGGGCCTGCAAGTGCACAGGTTTGTAGGACAATAGCAAATTTCCCTCAAGTGGATGACCTAAGGTTTATCAATCCGTAGGAGGCGTAGGATGAAGATGGTCTCTCTCAAGCAACCCTGCAACCAAATAACAAAAAAGTCTCTTGTGTCCCCAACACACCCAATACAATGGTAAATTGTATAGGTGCACTAGTTCGGCGAAGAGATGAAGATACAAGTGCAAAATAGATAGTAGATATAGGTTTTTGTAATCTGAAATAATAAAAACAGCAAGGTAACGAGCGATAAAAGTGAGCGTAAACGGTATTGCAATGATAGGAAACAAGGCCTAGGGTTCATACTTTCACTAGTGCAAGTTCTCTCAACAATAATAACATAGATAGATCATATAACAAGCCCTCAACATGCAACAAAGAGTCACTCCGAAGCCACTAATAGCGGAGAACAAACATAGAGATTATGGTAGGGTACGAAACCACCTCAAAGTTATTCGTTCGTATCGATCTATAAAAGAGTTCGTACTAGAATAACACCTTAAGACACAAATCAACCAAAACCCTAATGTCACCTAGATACTCCATTGTCACCTCAAGTATCCGTGGGCATGATTATACGATATGCATCACACAATCTCAGATTCATCCAACCAACATAAAAGTACTTCAAAGAGTGCCCCAAAGCTACTACCGGAGAGTCAAGAACGTGTGCCAACCCCTATGCATAGGTTCATGGGCGGAACCCGCAAGTTGGTCACCAAAAACATACATCAAGTGGCACATAATATCCCATTGTCACCACAGATAATCACGGCAAGACATACATCAAGTGTTCTCATAAAGACTCAATCCGATAAGATAACTTCAAAGGGGAAACTCAATTCATCACAAGAGAGTAGAGGGGGAGAAACATCATAAGATCCAACTACAATAGCAAAGCTCGGGATACATCAAGATTGTGCCATAGAGGAACACGAGAGAGAACACGAGAGAGAGAGAGAGATCAAACACATAGCTACTGGTACATACCCTCAGCCCCGAGGGTGAACTACTCCCTCCTCGTCATGGATAGCATCGGGATGATGAAGATGGCCTCCGGTGATGGGATCCCCCTTTGGCAGGGTGCTGGAACAGGGTCCCGATTGGTTTTTGGTGGCTACAGAGGCTTGCGGCGGCGGAACTCCTGATCTATTTTTTGTTCTGGAAGTTTTAGGGTACGTAGGTATATATGGGTGCAGGGGGTACGTCGGTGGACCTCCGGGTTGCTCACGAGGTAGTGGGGCGCGCCCCCCACCCTCGTGGGCAGCCCAGGACTCCCCTAACGTGCACTCCAAGCCCATCAAGTTGGTTTCCTTCCAAAATTAACTTCTCCAGTTGATTTCGTTCCGTTTTGACTCCGTCTAATATTCCTTTTCCTCGAAACACTAAAATAGGCATAAAACAGCAAATCAGGGCTGGGCCTCCGATTAATAGGTTAGCCCCAAAAATAATATAAAAGTGGATAATAAAGCCCAATATTGCCTAAAACAGTAGATAAAGTAGCATGGAGCAATCAAAAACTATGGATACGTTGGAGACGTATCAAGCATCCCCAAGCTTAATTCCTGCTGGTCCTCGAGTAGGTAAATGATAAAAAAGAATTTTTGATGCGGAGTGATACTTTGGCATAATTTCAATGTAAAACTTCTTAATTGTGATATGAATATTCAGATCCGAAAGATTCAAGACAAAAGTTCATCCTGACACAAAAATAATAATACTTCAAGCATACTAATCAAAGCAATCATGTCTTCTCAAAATAACATGGCAAAAGAAAGTTCATCCCTACAAAATCATATAGTTAGGCTATGCTTCATTTTCGTCACACAAAGATGTTCCCAACTTCTATACCCCCGATGACAAGTCAAGCAATTGTTTCATACTTAAATAATCTCAAAAAAATTTAACCTTCACGCAATACATGAGCGTGAGCCATGGATATAGCACTATGGGTGGAATAGAATATGATGATGGGGATTGTGTGGAGAAGACAAAAAAGGAGAAGGTCTCACATTGACGAGGATAATCAACAGGCTATGGAGATGCCCATTAATTGATGTCAACATGAGGAGTAGGGATTGCCATGCAACAGATGCACTAGAGCTATGAATGCTCAACAAAAGAAAACTAGTGGGTGTGCATCCAACTTGCTTGCTCATGAAGACCTAGGGCATTTGAGGAAGCCCATCGTAGGAATATACAAGCCAAGTTCTATAATGAAAAATTCCCATTAGTATATGAAAGTGATAGCACATGAGACTCTCTACATGAAAAGCATGGTGCTACTTTGAAGCACAATATATGAGACTCACTATATGAAGAACAAGGTGCTACTTTGAAGCACAAGTGTGGAAAAAGAGATAATAGCATTGCCCCCTTTTTTCTTTTTTTGGGCCTTTCCTTTTTTTCTTTTGGCCTTTCTTCTCTTTTTTTTATTTGGGCAATGCTCTAATAATGATGATCATCACACTTCTATTGATTACAAGATAAGGATTACAACTCGAAACTTAGAACAAGATATGACTCTATATGAATGCCCCCGGCGGTGTACCGGGATGGTGCAATGAATCAAGAGTGACATGTATGAAAAATAATGCATGGTGGCTTTGCCACAAATACGATGTCAACTACATGATCATGCAATGGCAATATGACAAAAGTAATGTATGTCATGATGATGATGGAAGTTGCATGGCAATATATCTCGGAATGGATATGGAAATGCCATAATAGGTAGGTATGGTGGCTGTTTTGAGGAAGATATAAGGAGGTTTATGTGTGATAGAGCATATCATATCACGGGGTTTGGATGCACCGGCGAAGTTTGCACCAACTCTCAAGGTGAGAAAGGGCAATGCACGGTACCGAAGAGGCTAGCAAAGGCGGAAAGGTCAGAGTGCGTATAATCCATGGACTCAACATTAGTTAAAGGAACTCATATACTTATTGCAAAAATTTAGAAGTCATCAAAAATCAAGTACTACACGCATGCTCCTAGGGGGATAGATTGGTAGGAAAAGACCATCGCTCGTCCCCGACCGCCACTCATAAGGATGCACAAGCCAGGTGCACTTCATGTTTCAAATTTGTTACACAACTTTAACCATACGTGCATGCTACAGGACTTGCAAACTTCAACACAAGCATTTCTCAAATTCATAATTACTCAACTAGCACGTCTTTGATATTATCACCTCCATATCTCAAAACAATTATCAAGCATCAAACTTATCTTAGTATTCAACGCACTCAAAAGAAAGTTTCACATATCTTGAATACCAAGTATATTAACAATAAGCAAATTACCATGCTATTAATAACTCTCAAAATAATATAAGTGAAGCATGAGAGTTCATCTATTTCTTCAAAATAAAACTACCACCATGCTCTAAAAGATATAAGTGAAGCACTAGAGCAAAAATTATCACGCTCAAAGGATATAAGTGAAGCACATAGAGTATTCTAGCAAATTCTAATTTGTGTATGGCTCTCTCTCATTAAAGGATTTCAGATCTTGATACTTCATTTAAACAGCAAGCAAAGCTAAAGAAAACTACAATGCAAGGATAGCACAACTCATGTGAAGAAGCAAAAAACTTAGGCTCAACCGATACTAACCGATAGTTGTTGAAGAAGAAAAGTGGGATGCCTACCGGGGCATCCCCAAGCTTAGATGCTTGAGACTTCTTGAAATATTATCTTGGGGTTCCTTGGGCATCCCCAAGCTTGAACTTTTGTGTCTCCTTAATTCCTCTCATATCATGGTTTCTCTTTTTATCAAAAGCTTCATTCACAACAAACTCAACAAGAACTCGTGAGATAGGTTAGTGTAAACCAATACAAAACCTTATCATTTTCTACTGTAAACAAATCACTAAAATTATTATTCAACATTGAATACTAAATGCCTCTGTATATTTAATACTCCTATCCTCAAATAGAATCATTCAACAAGCAAACATATGCAAACAATGCAACCATAACAGCAATCTGCCAAAACAGTACAGTCTGTAAAGAATGCAAGAGTATCAATACTTCCCTGACCTCAAAAATTATGAACTAAAATTCCCACTGTAATTTATCAGAGCTCAATATGTAAAAAGATTCAACGTTAGACCATGCTCTGACTTTTCTAGGGAATTTTTGCAACAGCGGTAAACTTTCTGTTTTCAAACAGCAAAATGCAAACTAGCAAAATAAGCATGGCAAAGGCTATCCTTGACTTTTTTTTATTGAAACTAAAGATGCAAAACATTAATCTAACTAACAGCAAGCAAAAACTAACAAGAGAAATTGACGCTCCAAGCAAAACACATATCATGTGGTGAATAAAAATATAGCTCCAAGTAAAGTTACCGATGAACGAAGACGAAAGAGGGGATGCCTTCCGGGGCATCCCCAAGCTTAGGCTCTTGGTTGTCCTTGAATATTACCTTGGGGTGCCTTGGGCATCCCCAAGCTTAGTCTCTTGCCACTCCTTATTCCATAGTCCATCGAATCCTTACCCAAAACTTGAAAACTTCAATCACACAAAACTCAAAACAAAACTCGTAAGCTCCGTTAGTATAAGAAAATAAAACCACCACTTAGGTACTGTAACAACCTCATTCTAAATTCATATTGGTGTAATATCTACTGTATTCCAACTTCTCTATGGTTCATACTACTTAATACTAGCCATAGATGCATCAAAATAAGCAAACAACACATAGAAAACAGAATCTGTGAAAAACAGAACAGTCTGTAGTAATCTGTATCAAACGTATACTTCTGGAACCCCAAAAATTATGAAATGAATTTCTGGACCTGAGAAATTTGTCTATTAATCATCTGCAAAAATAATCAACCTAAAAAAACTCTCTAGTAAAAAATGGCAGCTAATCTCGTGAGTGCTAAAGTTTCTGTTTTTCACAGCAAGATCACATAAACTTCACCCAAGTCTTCCCAAAGGTTCTACTTGGCACTTTATTGAAACAAAAGCTATAAAACATGATTAATACAGTAGCATAATCATGTGGACACACAAAAACAGTAAGGATAAATATAGGGTTGTGTCCCAACAAGAGCTTTTCTTTAATGCCTTTTAGCTAGGCATGATGATGACAATGATGCTCACATAAATGATAAGAATTGAAACATAATGGGAGCATCATGAAGCATATGACTAGCACATTTAAGTCTAACCCACTTCCTATGCATAGGGATTTTGTGAGCAAACAAATTATGGGAAAAATAATCAACTAGCATAGGAAGGTAACACAAGCATAACTTCAAAACTTTAAGCACATAGGGAGGAAACTTGACATTATTGCAATTCCTACAAGCATATGTTCCTCTCTCATAATAATTTTCAGTAGCATCATGAATGAATTCGCCAATATAACCAGCACCTAAATCATTCTTTTCATGATCTACAAGCATAGAAAATTTACTACTCTCCACATAAGCAAATTTCTTCTCATCAATAGTAGTGGGAGCAAACTCAACAAAATAACTATCATGTGATTGAAAATTAAGATCAAGATGACACGTTTCATGGTTATCATTATTATTTAAAGCATACGTGTCATCACAATAATCATCATAGATAGGAGGCATGCTTTCATCATAATAAATATTCTCATCAAAACTTAGGGAACAAAAAATATCATCTCCATCAAACATAGCTTCCCCAAGCTTGTGGCTTTGCATATCATTAGCATCATGGATATTCAAGGAATTCATACTAACAACGTTGCAATCATGCTCATCATACAAAGATTTAGTGCCAAACATTTTAGAGATTTCTTCTTCTAGCACTTGAGCACAATTATCCTTTCCATCATACTCATGAAAGATATTAAAAAGGTGAAGCGTATGAGACAAACTCAACTCCATTTTTTTTGTAATTTTCTTTTATAAACTAGACTAGTGCTAAAACAAGAAACAAAAAGATTCGATTGCAAGATATAAAGATATACCTTCAAGCGCTAACCTCCCCAGCAACGACGCCAGAAAAGAGCTTGATGTCTACTACACAACCTTCTTCTTGTAGACGTTGTTGGGCCTGCAAGTGCACAGGTTTGTAGGACAGTAGCAAATTTCCCTCAAGTGGATGACCTAAGGTTTATCAATCTGTAGGAGGCGTAGGATGAAGATGGTCTATCTCAAGCAACCCTGCAACCAAATAACAAAAAAGTCTCTTGTGTCCCCAACACACCCAATACAATGGTAAATTGTATAGGTGCACTAGTTCGGCGAAGAGATGAAGATACAAGTGCAAAATAGATAGTAGATATAGGTTTTTGTAATCTGAAATAATAAAAACAGCAAGGTAACGAGCGATAAAAGTGAGCGTAAACGGTATTGCAATGATAGGAAACAAGGCCTAGGGTTCATACTTTCACTAGTGCAAGTTCTCTCAACAATAATAACATAGATAGATCATATAACAAGCCCTAAACATGCAACAAAGAGTCACTCCAAAGCCACTAATAGCGGAGAACAAACCTTGAGATTATGGTAGGGTACAAAACCACCTCAAAGTTATTCGTTCGGATCGATCTATAAAAGAGTTCGTACTAGATTAACACCTTAAGACACAAATCAACCAAAACCCTAATGTCACCTAGATACTCCATTGTCACCTCAAGTATCCGTGGGCATGATTATACGATATGCATACAATCTCAGATTCATCCAACCAACATAAAAGTATTTCAAAGAGTGCCCCAAAGCTACTACCGGAGAGTCAAGAACGTGTGCCAACCCCTATGCATAGGTTCATGGGCGGAACCCGCAAGTTGGTCACTAAAAACATACATCAAGTGGCACATGATATCCCATTGTCACCACAGATAATCACGGCAAGACATACATCAAGTGTTCTCATAAAGACTCAATCCGATAAGATAACTTCAAAGGGGAAACTCAATTCATCACAAGAGAGTAGAGGGGGAGAAACATCATAAGATCCAACTACAATAGCAAAGCTCGGGATATATCAAGATCGTGCCATAGAGGAACACGAGAGAGAACACGAGAGAGAGAGAGAGATCAAACACATAGATACTGGTACATACCCTCGGCCCCGAGGGTGAACTACTCCCTCCTCATCATGGATAGCGCCGGGATGATGAGGATGGCCTCCGGTGATGGGATCCCTGTCGGTGTCAAAACCGGCGGATCTCAGGTAGGGGGTCCCGAACTGTGCGTCTTGGCGGATGGTAACAGGAGACAAGGGACACGATGTTTTTACCCAGGTTCGGGCCCTCTCGGTGGAGGTAAAACCCTACTCCTGCTTGATTAATATTGATGATATGGGTAGTACAAGAGTTGATCTGCCACGAGATCGGGGAGGCTAAACCCTAGAAGCTAGCCTATGGTATGATTGTCGTTCATCCTACGGACTAAAACTCTCCGGTTTATATAAACACCGGAGAGGGCTAGGGTTACACAGAGTCGGTTACAATGGGGGGAGATCTTCATATCGCATCGCCAAGCTTGCCTTCCACGCCAAGGAAATTCCCTATCCGGACACGGGACGAAGTCTTCAATCTTGTATCTTCATAGTCCGGGAGTCCGGCCAAAGGTCATAGTCCGGCCATCCGGACACCCCATAATCCAGGACTCCCTCAGTAGCCCCTGAACCTGGCTTCAATGACGACGAGTCCGGCGCGCAAATTTTCTTCGGCATTGCAAGGCGGGTTCCTCCTCCGAATACTTCATAGAAGATGTTGAACACAAGGATAGTGTCCGGCTCTGCAAAATAAGTTCCACATAACACCGTAGAGAGAATAATATCCGCACCAATCTAATCTGCTGATGTATTCCGTAGCCTGACATCACGCCACGGCCAAGTCTTTACTTGAATCATTTTACTGTTCCACCTTAGCGCGTTTAGCGAGGCAGTTTCCTCGGCACGTCTTGTCAAAGCAGAGATCGTGTCCCCTTATTCCGGGATTCTCATCAATACGGGCGTGGGTAACCCAACCGCGTCATTAACCGCGGCGCTTAGGAGATAAGCGAGTTTTATTAGGCCGGTGGGGGCTCGTAGTTTCGGCCGCCCATATAAGGGGATAAGATTCTACCCTTTCCATTTACGCCTTCTTCCTCCTTTGCCTATCCGTCCCTGCGCACTCGAGCTCCAACGCCCAAGCCCGCACTTCCCACCTCAACCTTCTCCAATCATGTCCGGAGTGGGAGGCAAGTGGATGGCCTCCTCCGTTACGGAGGGGCACATCAAAAGGTTGCGGAAAGCCGGATACCTGCACAACGACATTGCACACCGGCTTCCAAATGAGGGGCAGCTCGTCCCCACCCCCAAGCCCCATGAGAGGGTGGTATTCCTCCCCCATTTCCTCCATGGCTGGTCTTCCCACTCCACCCATTTGTCCGGGGGCTCAAGTTCTACTACGGCCTGGATTTCCATGATCTGGCCCCGAATTTTATCCTCAACATCTCGGCGTTCATCGTCGTGTGCGAGGCCTTCCTCTGCATCCAGCCCCACTTCGGTTTATGGCTGAAGACTTTTAATGTCAAGCCGAAGGTAGTGGGCAGCCGCCAAGCGGAGTGCGGAGGAGCCATGGTGGGAAAGATGCCCAACATCACATGGCTTGAAGGTGCTTTCGTGGAAACCATCAAAGGGTGGCAATCGGGGTGGTTCTACATCATCGAGCCGCGTGACCCTAAATGTGCAGCGGCCCACGAATTTAGATCTCTCATCCCCACACGGCTCACCTCCTGGAAAGAGAAGGGCCTGACATGGGGCGATTCGGAGGAGCTGACCGGACTCCAAGCTGTTGGGTTTCGTAGTAATTTCAAAAAATTTCCTACGCACACGCAAGATCATGTGATGCATAGCAACGAGGGGAAGAGTATTGCCTACGTACCCTACGCAGACCGACTGCGGAAGTGATGACACGACGTAGAGGAAGTAGTCGTACGTCTTCACGATCCAACCGATCAAGCACCGAAACTACGGCACCTCCGAGTTCGAGCACACGTTCAGCTCGATGACGATCCCCGGACTCCGATCCAGCAAAGTGTCGGGGAAGAGTTCCGTCAGCACGACGGCGTGGTGACGATCTTGATGAACTACAGCAGCAGGGCTTCGCCTAAACTCCGCTACAGTATTATCGAGGAATATGGTGGCAGGGGGCACCGCACACGGCTAAGGAATCGATCACGTGGATCAACTTGTGTCAACTTGTGTGTTTAGAGGTGCCCCTGCCTCCGTATATAAAGGAGCCAAGGGGGGAGGAGGCGCCGGCCAGGAGGAGGTGGCGCAGGAGGAGTCCTACTCCTACCGGGAGTAGGACTCCCCTCCAATCCTATTCCAACTAGGATTCCCAAGGGGGAAAGAGGGAGAGGGGTGGCCGGCCACCTCTCCTAGTCCTAATAGGACTAGGGGAAGGGGGGAGGCGCGCAGCCCCCTTGGGCTGCCCCTTTCTCCTTTCCACTAAGGCCCATGATGGCCCATATGGCTCCCGGGGGGTTCCAGTAACCTCCCGGTAACCCGGTAAAATCCCGATTTCACCCGGAACACTTCCGATGTCCAAACATAGACTTCCAATATATCAATCTTTATGTCTCGACCATTTCGAGACTCCTCGTCATGTCCGTGATCACATCCGGGACTCCGAACAACCTTCGGTACATCAAAATGCATAAACTCATAATATAACTGTCATCGTAACCTTAAGCGTGCAGACCCTACGGGTTCGAGAACAATGTAGACATGACCGAGACACGTCTCTGGTCAATAACCAATAGCGGGACCTGGATGCCCATATTGGCTCCTACATATTCTACGAAGATCTTTATCGGTCAGACCGCATAACAACATACGTTGTTCCCTTTGTCATCGGTATGTTACTTGCCCGAGATTTGATCGTCGGTATCCAATACCTAGTTCAATCTCGTTACCGGCAAGTCTCTTTACTCGTTCCGTAATACATCATCTCACAACTAACATATTAGTTGCAGTGCTTGCAAGGCTTATGTGATGTGCATTACCGAGAGGGCCCAGAGATACCTCTCCGACAATCGGAGTGACAAATCCTAATCTTGAAATACGCCAACCCAACATCTACCTTTGGAGACACCTGTAATGCTCCTTTATAATCACCCAGTTACGTTGTGATGTTTGGTAGCACCCAAAGTGTTCCTCCGGCAAACGGGAGTTGCATAATCTCATAGTCATAGGAACATGTATAAGTCATGAAGAAAGCAATAGCAACATACTAAACGATCAGGTGCTAAGCTAATGGAATGGGTCATGTCAATCAGATCATTCAACTAATGATGTGACCTCGTTAATCAAATAACAACTCATTGTTCATGGTCAGGAAACATAACCATCTTTGATTAACGAGCTAGTCAAGTAGAGGCATACTAGTGACACTCTGTTTGTCTATGTATTCACACATGTATTATGTTTCCGGTTAATACAATTCTAGCATGAATAATAAACATTTATCATGATATAAGGAAATAAATAATAACTTTATTATTGCCTCTAGGGCATATTTCCTTCAGTCTCCCACTTGCACTAGAGTCAATAATCTAGTTCACATCGCCATGTGATTTAACAGCAATAGTTCACATCACCATGTGATTAACACCCATAGTTCACATCGCTATGTGACCAACACCCAAAGGGTTTACTAGATTCAGTAATCTAGTTCACATCGCTATGTGATTAACACCCAAGGAGTACTAAGGTGTGATCATGTTTTGCTTGTGAGAGAATCTTAGTCAACGGGTATGTCATATACAGATCCGTAAGTATTTTGCGAATTCTATGTCTACAATGCTCTGCACGGAGCTACTCTAGCTAATTGCTCCCACTTTCAATATGTATCTAGATCAAGACTTAGAGTCATCTAGATTAGTGTCAAACTTGCATCGGCGTAACCTTTTACGACGAACCTTTTTCCATAATTGAGAAACATATCCTTATTCCACTAAGGACAATTTTGACCGCTCTCCAGTGATCTACTCCTAGATCACTATTGTACTCCCTTGCCAAACTCAGTGGTATGGCATACAATAGATCTGGTATACAGCATGGCATACTTTATAGAACCTATGACTGAGGCATAGGGAATGACTTTCATTCTCTTTCTATTTTCTGCCGTGGTCGGGCTTTGAGTCTTACTCAACTTAACACCTTGCAACACAGGCAAGAACTCCTTCTTTGACTGTTCCATTTTGAACTATTTCAAAAATTTATCAAGGTATGTATTCATTGAAAAAATCTTATCAAGCGTCTTCATCTATCTATATAGATCTTGATGCTCAATGTGTAACCAGCTTCACCAAGGTCTTTCTTTGAAAAACTTTTATTCAAGTATCCTTTCATGCTTTGCAGAATAATTCTACATTATTTCCGATCAACAATATGTCATTCACATATACTTATCAGAAATGTTGTAGTGCTCCCACTCACTTTCTTGTAAATACAGGCTTCACTGTAAGTCTGTACAATAACTATATGCTTTGATCAACTTATCAAAGCGTATATTCCAACTCCGAGATTCTTGCACCAGTCCATAAATGGATCGCTGGAGCTTGCACACTTTGTTAGCTCCCTTTGGATCGACAAAACCTTCCGGTTGCATCATATACAACTCTTCTTCCAGAAATCCATTCAGGAATGCAGTTTTGACATCCATCTGCCAAATTTCATAATCATAAAATGCGGCAATTGCTAACATGATTCGGACAGACTTTTAAGCATCGATACGGGTGAGAAGGTCTCATCGTAGTCAATCCCTTGAACTTGTCGAAAACCTTTTGCGACAAGTCGAGCTTTGTAGACAGTAACATTACCATCAGCGTCAGTCTTCTTCTTAAAGACCCATTTATTCTCAATTGCTCGCCGATCATCGGGCAAGTCAACCAAAGTCCATACTTTGTTCTCATACATGGATCCCATCTCAGATTTCATGGCTTCAAGCCACTTTGCGGAATCTGGGCTCACCATCGCTTCTTCATAGTTCGTAGGTTCATCATGATCTAGTAGCATGACTTCCAGAACAGGATTTCCGTACCACTATGGCGCGGATCTTACTCTGGTTGATCTACGTGGTTCAGTAGTATCTTGATCTGAAGTTTCATGATCATTATCATTGGCTTCCTCACTAACCGGTGTAGGTGTCACTGAAACAGTTTTCTGTGATGAACTACTCTCCAGTAAGGGAGCAGGTACAGTTACCTCGTCAAGTTCTACTTTCCTCCCACTCACTTCTTTCGAGAGAAACTCCTTCTCTAGAAATGATCCATTCTTAGCAACGAATGTTTTGCCTTCGGATCTGTGATAGAAGGTGTACCCAACAGTTTCCTTTGGGTATTCTATGAAGACGCACTTCTCCGATTTGGGTTCGAGCTTATCAGGATGAAACTTTTTCACATAAACATCGCAGCCCCAAACTTTAATAAACAACAGCTTAGGTTTACTGCTAAACCATAGTTCATACAGTGTCGTCTCAACGGATTTAGATGGTGCCCTATTTTAAAACGTGAATGCAGCTGTCTCTAATGCATAACCCCAAAACGATAGTGGTAAAGAGATATCATAGATCGCACCATATCAAATAAAGTGCGGTTACGACGTTCGGACACACCATAACGATGTGGTGTTCCAGGTGGCGTGAGCTATGAAACTATTCCACATTGTTTTAATTGAAGACCAAACTCGTAACTCAAATATTTGTCTCCGCGATCAGATCGCAGAAACTTTATTTTCCTTGTTACGATGATTTTTCCACTTCACTCTGAAATTCTTTGAACCTTTCAACTATTTCAGACTTATGTTTCATCAAGTAGATATACCCATATCTGCTCAAATCATCTTGTGAAGGTCAGAAAACAACGATGCTTGCCACGAGCAACATCACTCATTGGATCGCATACATCGGTATGTATTATTTCCAACAAGTCAGTAACTCGTTCCATTGTTCCGAAGAACGGAGTTTTAGTCATCTTGCCCAAAAGGCACGGCTCGCAAGCATCAAATGATTCATAACCAAGTGATTCCGAAAATCCATCTTTATGGAGTTTCTTCATGCGCTTTACACCGACATGACCCAATCGGCAGTGCCACAAATAAGTTGCACTATCATTATTAACTTTGCATCTTTTGGCATCAATATTATGAATATGTGTATCACTATGATCGAGATCCAATGAACCATTTTTCATTGGGTGTGTAACCATATAAGGTTTTATTCATGTAAATAGAACAACAGTTTATTCTCTTACTTAAATGAATAACCGTATTGCAATAAACATGATCAAATCATATTCATGCTCAACGCAAACACCAAATAACATTTATTTAGGTTCAACACTAATCCCGAAAGAATAGGGAGTGTGCGATGATGATCATATCAATCTTGAAACTACTTTCAACACACATCATCACTTCACCCTTAACTAGTTTCTGTTTATTCTGCAACTCCCGTTTCAAGTTACTACTCTTAGCAACTGAACCAGTACCAAATACCGAGGGGTTGCTATAAACACTAGTAAAGCACACATCAAACACCTGTATATCAAATATACCCTTTTTCACTTTGCCATCCTTCTTATCCACCAAATATTTAGGGTAGTTCCGCTTCCAGTGACCATTTCCTTTGCAGTGTAAGCACTCAGTTTCAGGCTTTGGTTCAGCTTTGGGCTTCTTCGTGGGAGTGACAACTTGCTTGTCAATCTACTTGAAGTTCCCCTTTCTTTCCCTTTGCCCTTTTCTTGAAACTAGTGATCTTGTCAATTGATGCTCTTTCTTGATTTCTACCTTCGTTGATTTCAACATCACGAAGAGCTCGGGAATCATTTTCATCATCCCTTGCATACTATAGTTCATCACGAAGTTCTACTAACTTGGTGATGGTGACTAGAGAATTCTGTCAATCACTATCTTATCTGGAAGATTAACTCCCACTTGATTCAAGCGATTGAAGTACCCAGACAATCTGAGCACATGCTCACTAGTTGAGCGATTCTCCTCCATCTTTTAGCTATAGAACTTGTTGGAGACTTCATATCTCTCAACTCGGGTAATTGCTTGAAATATTAACTTCAATTTCTGGAACATCTCATATGGTCCATGACGTTCAAAACGTCTTTGAAGTCCCGATTCTAAGCCGTTAAGCATGGTGCACTAAACTATCAAGTAGTCATCATATTAAGCTAGCCAGACGTTCATAACTTCTGCATCTGCTCCTGCAATAGGTCTGTCACCTAGCGGTGCATTAAGGACATAATACTTCTGTGCAGCAATGAGGATAAACCTCAGATCACGGATCGAATCCGCATCATTGCTACTAACATTTTTCAACACAATATTCTCTAGGAACATATCAAAATAAACATATGAGAGCAACAACGCAAGCTATTGATCTACAACATAATTTGCAAAATACTACCAGGACTAAGTTCATGATAAATTTAAGTTCAATTAATCATATTACTAAAGAACTCCCACTTAGATAGACATCCCTCTAATCCTCTAAGTGATCACGTGATCCAAATCAACTAAACCATAACCGATCATCACGTGAGATGGAGTAGTTTTCAATGGTGAACATCGTTATGTTGATCATATCTACTATATGATTCACGCTCGACCTTTCGGTCTCCGTGTTCCGAGGCCATATCTGCATATGCTAGGCTCGTCAAGTTTAACCTGAGTATTCTGCGTGTGCAAAACTGGCTTGCACCCGTTGTAGATGGACGTAGAGCTTATCACACCCGATCATCACGTGGTGTCTGGGCACGACGAACTTTGGCAACGGTGCATACTCAGGGAGAACACTTCTTGATAATTTAGTGAGAGATCATCTTATAATGCTACCGTCAATCAAAGCAAGATAAGATGCATAAAAAGATAAACATCACATGCAATCAATATAAGTGATATGATATGGCCATCATCATCTTGTGCTTGTGATCTCCATCTCCGAAGCACCGTCATGATCACCATCGTCACCGGCGCGACACCTTGATCTCCATCGTAGCATCGTTGTCGTCTCGCCAATCTTATGCTTCCACGACTATCACTACCGTTTAGTAATAAAGTAAAGCATTACATCGCGATTGCATTGCATACAATAAAGCGACAACCATATGGCTCCTGCCAGTTGCCGATAACTTGGTTACAAAACATGATCATTTCATACAATAAAATTCAGCATCATGCCTTGACCATATCACATCACAACATGCCCTGCAAAAACATGTTAGACGTCCTCTACTTTGTTGTTGCATGTTTTACGTGGCTGCTACGGGCTTAAGTAAGAACCAATCTCACCTACGCATCAAAACCACAATGATAGTTTGTCAAATAGACTCCGTTTTAACCTTCGCAAGGACCGGGCGTAGCCATACTTGGTTCAACTAAAGTTGGAGAGGCAGTCGCCCGCAAGCCATCTCTGTGCAAAGCACGTCGAGGGAACCGGTCTCGCGTAAGCGTACGCGTAAGGTTGGTCCGGGTCGTCTCGTCCAACAATACCGCCGAACCAAAGTATGACATGCTGGTAGGCAGTATGACTTGTATCGTCCACAACTTACTTGTGTTCTACTCGTGCATATAACATCAACATCAATAACCTAGGCTCTAATACCACTGTTGGGTTTCGTAGTAATTTCAAAAAATTTCCTACGCACACGCAAGATCATGTGATGCATAGCAACGAGGGGAAGAGTATTGCCTACGTACCCTACGCAGACCGACTGCGGAAGCGATGACACGACGTAGAGGAAGTAGTCGTACGTCTTCACGATCCAACCGATCAAGCACCGAAACTACGGCACCTCCGAGTTCGAGCACACGTTCAGCTCGATGACGATCCCCGGACTCCGATCCAGCAAAGTGTCGGGGAAGAGTTCCGTCAGCACGACGGCGTGGTGACGATCTTGATGAACTACAGCAGCAGGGCTTCGCCTAAACTCCGCTACAGTATTATCGAGGAATATGGTGGCAGGGGGCACCGCACACGGCTAAGGAATCGATCACGTGGATCAACTTGTGTCAACTTGTGTGTTTAGAGGTGCCCCTGCCTCCGTATATAAAGGAGCCAAGGGGGGAGGAGGCGCCGGCCAGGAGGAGGTGGCGCAGGAGGAGTCCTACTCCTACCGGGAGTAGGACTCCCCTCCAATCCTATTCCAACTAGGATTCCCAAGGGGGAAAGAGGGAGAGGGGTGGCCGGCCACCTCTCCTAGTCCTAATAGGACTAGGGGAAGGGGGGAGGCGCGCAGCCCCCTTGGGCTGCCCCTTTCTCCTTTCCACTAAGGCCCATGATGGCCCATATGGCTCCCGGGGGGTTCCGGTAACCTCCCGGTAACCCGGTAAAATCCCGATTTCACCCGGAACACTTCCGATGTCCAAACATAGACTTCCAATATATCAATCTTTATGTCTCGACCATTTCGAGACTCCTCGTCATGTCCGTGATCACATCCGGGACTCCGAACAACCTTCGGTACATCAAAATGCATAAACTCATAATATAACTGTCATCGTAACCTTAAGCGTGCGGACCCTACGGGTTCGAGAACAATGTAGACATGACCGAGACACGTCTCTGGTCAATAACCAATAGCGGGACCTGGATGCCCATATTGGCTCCTACATATTCTACGAAGATCTTTATCGGTCAGACCGCATAACAACATACGTTGTTCCCTTTGTCATCGGTATGTTACTTGCCCGAGATTTGATCGTCGGTATCCAATACCTAGTTCAATCTCGTTACCGGCAAGTCTCTTTACTCGTTCCGTAATACATCATCTCACAACTAACATATTAGTTGCAGTGCTTGCAAGGCTTATGTGATGTGCATTACCGAGAGGGCCCAGAGATACCTCTCCGACAATCGGAGTGACAAATCCTAATCTTGAAATACGCCAACCCAACATCTACCTTTGGAGACACCTGTAATGCTCCTTTATAATCACCCAGTTACGTTGTGACGTTTGGTAGCACCCAAAGTGTTCCTCCGGCAAACGGGAGTTGCATAATCTCATAGTCATAGGAACATGTATAAGTCATGAAGAAAGCAATAGCAACATACTAAACGATCAGGTGCTAAGCTAATGGAATGGGTCATGTCAATCAGATCATTCAACTAATGATGTGACCTCGTTAATCAAATAACAACTCATTGTTCATGGTCAGGAAACATAACCATCTTTGATTAACGAGCTAGTCAAGTAGAGGCATACTAGTGACACTCTGTTTGTCTATGTATTCACACATGTATTATGTTTCCGGTTAATACAATTCTAGCATGAATAATAAACATTTATCATGATATAAGGAAATAAATAATAACTTTATTATTGCCTCTAGGGCATATTTCCTTCACAAGCCTGCGTCCAAAAGCTAGTGAACAAGAATCTCAAACTTGTCAATGTAGTCCAGGTCATGCTCATACGCCGGATCCTCCCGTGCCAACAGCAGGCTTTCAACTTGTGGGAGTTTGATCCGGCACAGCACCAGGCCTTGAGCAGGCTCTTCGACACTACGTACAAAGACGCCTGGAGGGTGCTTTCCAAGGGTGCCGAGGCTCCCGCATCCACTACCGAAGATCGCAGATTCAGCTCGCGGTGTAAAGCCGACAAGGTAAGCTATTTTACCCTTTACAGGACGCTTTTTCATAGTTTGACACTATGCGGGATCTAAACTCCCTCACCTTTGACAGGACTGGCTGAAGAAGTCCGGGCAGGTTAACTGTCTGGCTCCCTTACCAGAAGACCCAACGGGTGCCCGATTGACGGGGCTGCTGGTTCCGACACCTCACATGGTGCTAGAGAAGAAGGCCAAGAAAACGGCCACGGGAACCCGAAAGAGTTCCAGTCGTCAGGTGTTATCAGACTCATCGTCCGATGACTCCGAGGCGGACTCCTGCCGTGAAGACGAGGAGGAAAAGAAAGAGGCTTCTCCCCCAACGGGGGGAGAGAAGAAAAGGAAGGACTCCCCAATTGGGGAGGCCAGAGGGTCGAAAAAGGGAAGGACCCTTCCTCCAGACTACTCCACCAACGCCGACGACGGCGAAGAGGAGTGGCCCTCGAGGGCCAAGCCCCTGGCGAGATCGTAGGTGTCCGGATTCCATAATAACTCATGATTTTTCTTTTGTCGCATAGTGTCTTCTTACGCTGAATACAACCCTGTAGCCCGCCCAAGGACGATCTCCCCGCTGCATCGAGCGGGTCCCTGGGTTCGTCGGATGTGAATAGTACTTCACTTCCGACGACCTCCTCCCCCCGAGACGTAGACAACGCCAAGGTGGGGTCCCGGAAGGGGCCCAGCCAGGAGGAGGTGGTCCTGGAGGCGCCGCAAGGCGACCTTCCGGACTTTGGGCGAAAAGAGGGCGGAACCCCTGAGGGTTCCAAGTCCGGCCCTATGTCGGACTCCATACCAGAACCTGCAGTGGTTCCGAAGTCCGGCGGGCGGCCCCTTCGTGAGAAGGGCGAGACTGCAACGCTGGTGGCCTCCGTCCAACCGGAGGCACCGGATAATTTGCTGGAGGCGCTTAACGGCGCCTCCATCGACGAGGAGCACCGCACTATCATGAGTGCGGTGATCCAGAAAGTTCAGTCCGCCAAGAGCGGGCTGACAGAAGCCTGTACAAGCATGTTAACAGGCTTTGAGGTATGTATTCAAAACATATAAAAATGTTACCACATAGATAGTAGCCCCTGATGCTCAGTTTGGCGTTCGGAAAGAAAAGCCTAGCTGAGGATCGAAAAATATATACGTAGGAGTCTAACATAAATATGTCAATATGGGAATGCAGGCTGCGCTGCTGACCTTTGCTGTACTAACTGCGGAGGTCAATGCATTGAAGCAGAGCCTCGAGCGGTCCGAGAACGAGCTCGGCCTTGCCAAGAAGCAGCTCGAGGACAAGGAAGGTAAGTAATACCTTATGAAAGTAGTACCTTATAGAAAAGGATTTGGTTGCAAAAAATGACAAGAATAACATGGGTATTGCAGGGGCCACGAACGAGGTGGCGACCCTGAAGGAGGCGGTGTCCAAGGCTGAAAGCAGTGCAGCCTTGGAGCGCACCGAGCGAGAGAAGCAAGAGGCGCGGGTGGCAGAGATGCGGCAAGAGCTCCAGGCTCTCGTGGAAAAACACAAGGGCTTGGAGCATGACTCGAAGACTCGAGAGTCCGAGCTCGCCTCGGCTCTTGAGAGTGCCAAAGCCGCCAAGGCCGAAGCCCAAAAAGCCCTCCAGGAAACTGAGGCGATAAAGAAGATAGCAGCGGGTAAGGCCTTCTTCATGCAAAGCAAGCACGTGAAAGTGAATTACTAGTTACTTACCTGAATCCGGAGCTCTCCAGGAGCTTTCGCAGATCTGCCTTGCAGTGTGTCCGATGCTGCCGCATTCTACCGGGCCGAGGAAGGAAGCTCGATGGAGAAGGTATTCTGGTCTCAGTATGCTGAGGCCGGACATCCGGTGCCCCTTAGCAACCAGCTGAAGCAGCTGGTCGAGCTCCACAAGGTGGCTGAACAGGCCATGAAGGGCCTCATAGTTCGGCTGTGGCCTAAGGAAGCGATGCCTGGGAGCTACTTCGGTCTGGTGCGGCGGCTGGTGGACGCCTGTCCATGGATTGAAGTCATAAAGCACTCCGCCTGCATTGAAGGTGCCCGTCGGGCCCTTGCCCGTGCTAAAGTACAGTGGGGCAAGATGGACGCTGAGAAGCTTGTGACGGACCCGCCACCGCCGGGCAAGGAGTATCGTACGCCCGAGATGTATTATAAGGGCGTCCTGAAGGGTGCCCGCATTATAGCGGGTGAGTGCTCCAAAGATGTACTTTTTGAGTAGACTCGCATGTTGTTATCCTGTGCCCTGAAAACTTTGTTCATATGCGCTAAGCAACGCTTGTTAATTTAAAATATTACCTTCTGTGCGGCCGTTTATCAAATCTGAGAGATGCAAGTCGTCGGCTTCTACCCCCATGCCACGAGTGTTGGGGTGTTCCGGATAAACCTGAGCGCTCTTGTTCCCATTCTTGGGTCCATCTAGGGAGGCGCTCAGCACAACGAACAAGGCCATCGGACTTATAATGCTTTATCACTCTCACTTAGCCATAGAATTCTATAATTTTAAATTTTGGTGAAGCCCCTAGTATTCGGAAGACCGAGTTCAGGGCGCTATCCACGCCTTGGCCAAATAAATCCGGATCCTCGCTCTAAGCGGCATAAGTCTTTAAGGACTCGAAAAACCTCGCGAACAGCGACCGGTCTCTCGCACTATCATGACAGTCAGTTTTAGCTTTCTCTACTGAGGTGTTAACCCAGCTCAACTGGGGCACAATCGCAGTAGTTCTCCCAGCGCTACCTTAGCCAACAATGCGGAACGTAAGGTACCAAAACATGGGAGCCGGGCAAACCCAACTATTGACCCAAGACATGATTCGGAGCTGATGCATATAGTGTTATAAGTTCGGGGTGCCGCACTCATGAGAGTGTTCGGTCTTCTCACACCATATTATGGGGTGCTTAAGCCCATGGTGTATTGGCCGTACCAAAGTGTACGGTTGCATAATGTCATGACTGAACATATTTGTATAAAAATAGATGAATACAATAATAGATAAGAGCTATGTATTGTTTATTAAAAATAGCTGCTATGAAAGCAGAATGATACAAATAGTGCGATAAGCAAGGGATGGGATTATTTGACATGTCCCCCTCTAGGGGCAAGCTGCGTGAATTTAAGTAAAACAGGTATTTAGCTCATTATAGAGAACACCTGGACATTTGACGCGGCTTGTTCTCTCCCTGGCTGTTGCATCGTGTGTTCGGCGAGTGTATTGCCGGATAGGCCTTCCGAATAGTTGGGTCCTGAAAGTATATAAAAAGAAAAGGAAACGACAGAGTAGGGAGCCCCTAAGTGCGGTTGAGCCGCATTCTGGGCGTGCCGTAGTTGTGCCCCTCCCCTTATGCCCATGGTACTTTCAAAGCGTAATTATGTACACGTGGTACCGATAGCACCATTTGGCGAGGGCTGGGGTTGGGGCCGCACTGCTATGCTTGCTCGGATCGTGCCAGCCAGCTCTATTGTAGGTTGCTGCAGGCGCGCTTGACGTTGTCCAGACGTTTAACACCCGGATTGGAGAGTTTCCTTGAGAGGCTGCTATGTACTTCCGCCGCCAGGGCCGCTGTGTGCTCCTCCGTTCAAAGAGAGCGTTCGGTGTTTCCATTTACCGTGATGACTCCGCGAGGGCCTGGCATCTTGAGCTTGAGATATGCGTAGTGTGGCACCGCATTAAATTTTGCAAATGCGGTTCATCCGAGCAGGGCGTAATAGCCACTGCGGAATGGGACTATGTCGAAGATTAACTCCTCGCTTCGGAAATTATCCGGGGATCCGAAGACCACTTCGAGTGTAACCGAGCCTGTACAGCTGGCTTCTACACCTGGTATGACGCCTTTAAAGGTTGTCTTTATGGGTTTAATCCTTGAGGGATCTATACCCATTTTCTGCACTGTATCCTGATAAAGCAGGTTCACGCTGCTGCCGCCGTCCATGAGGACTCTAGTGAGGTGAAATCCATCAATGATTGGGTCTAGGACCAATGCAGCGAATCCGCCGTGACGGATGCTAGTGGGGTGGTCCCTTCGATCAAAAGTGATTGGGCAGGAGGAGGTGGTCCCAAGGGTAGGGTGTCGGAACAGGGTCCCGATTGGTTTTTGGTGGCTACAGAGGCTTGCGGCGGTGGAACTCCCGATCTATTTTCTGTTCTGGAAGTTTTAGGGTACGTAGGTATATATGGGTGCAGGGGGTACATGGGTGGACCTCCGGGTTGCTAACGAGGTAGGGGGGCGTGCCCAGGGGGGCGTGCCCCCACCCTCGTGGGCAGCCTGGGACTCCCCTGACGTGCACTCCAAGCCCATCAGGTTGGTTTCCTTCCAAAATTAACTTCTCCAGTTGATTTCGTTTCGTTTTGACTCCGTCTGATATTCCTTTTCCTCGAAACACTGAAATAGGCATAAAACAGCAAATCTGGGCTGGGCCTCCGGTTAATAGGTTAGTCCCAAAAATAATATAAAAGTGGATAATAAAGCCCAATATTTCCTAAAACAGTAGATAAAGTAGCATGGAGCAATCAAAAATTATAGATACGTTGGAGACGTATCACCTCCCCCCTCGTTCCCCGTCCATCTCCAAGCGCAGTCGCCGCTGCCCTCCGTTGTTGTCGCAGCCACCGGCGGCCCCTCGACTGCTGACTCTGACGGTGAGCTCCGCCGGGGTCGACTCCTTCGACTGGCGCCCTTTGCTGGAACCGGGAAGCACCGCAGCCACCGTTCGTCCTTGTCCCCATCTCCGGCCACCACGACGCCACCATCGTCGATTTGGCATTCCCCTGCACTCCTAACCTGTCGAGGGCTTTTCTTAGCCACTCCTTGAGCACCTCCCTCTCCTCCCCCTACTCCCCTGTTGTTTCCCGTGCCCGTAGGCCATCGTTGTCGCCGTGGCCAAACTCATCACCGCTGCCGAGCCTCTCCGTCCCGGCCACCACCGGTCGAGCTCGCTTTCAAGCACGACTTCGTGCCCATAGCGCTGCCAGGAGGCCTCCCAGCCGTCCACGCCTCCTCCCGTGCCTCCTAAGGCAATCACCTTCCTCGCCCAAAAACCACCGCCGCCAAACTTCGACGCCGGCGGTGTTCCGGCCATTCCCAGGCCCAAACGTTGGTACCATTCGACGCGCGAGATCGTCAGCTTCCGAACACGCCCAACCACGGCTCAAATGATGCGCCGTAGCGCGATTCTGTCCGTCTCCGGCGTTCGGCCGCCGCGGATGGCCTCGCCGGCGTTGCTCCGGCGCCGGCATTGACCTGGCACCGGCAGGGCCCACCTCTGGGTCGCTGCCCGTGGGCCATCTGGAGCAAGTTGACCACGTTGATCATGGTCAACTATGCTGACTGGGCACTCAGTGCCACTGACACACGGGTCCCCCGCCTAATTAACCTAATTAAAACATTTTCCTAAATAAAAATAATTAGCTAAACTAATGAGTCACTGACTGATGGGGTCCAGTCACTAATTACTCTATTTAAATTAAAATGAACTGCTGTTAGCCCACTGCCAATGACAGGTGGGCCCTACTGGGCAGGTTGGACCTGGTCAGTGCGGCTGTTGACTATTGACGTCACTATGATGTCATGCTGGTGGAATATTTCTTTTCTGTTAAGTGAGATAATTTCTGAAAATAGTTTAATCTTTGAAAATTCATAGAAAATAAACCGTAACTCGGATGAAAACTTTATATATATGAAAGTTGCTCAGAAAAATCCAACGAATATGGATGTGGGATCCGTTTACTTGTGAGGTGCCTCTAACTGTCTGAACATGGAACATTCCCCCTCTGGTCATTTGTGTGACACGGGTCCGGAACCGGGAGTACATTCCCAGTTGAATTCCCCCTTCACCTATATCGTGTAGCCATACGTTAGGTCACACCCGGCACAACATATTGCCACGTTATGCTTTGTGTTGTTATGTTTGGTTTATATTTACTGTTTCCTCCCCCTTTTCTCTCCGGTAGACCCTGAGACCGATGTTGCCCCTGTGATCGACTAGGTGGACGACGACCCTTCTTCCCTTTCAGCGGAGCTTCCAGGCAAGCCCCCCCCCCCTTGATCATCCCGAAATCGCCCATTCCATTCTCTCATGCTTGCATTAGATTTTACTACTATTCTTGTTTGCTCCTATTCTGATGCATAGCCTGCTTTTGTAACCTGCTTATTGTTACCTTACCTGCTTATCCTAAACTACTTAGTATAGGTTGGTTAGTGATCCATCAGTGACCCCCCCACCTTGTCCTTGTTGCCCCTACTTCATCATCGAAGACCCGATCAACGGGATCGAAGACCAGGCCCTGGCATGGCATATCACTTCCCGACCCTTAGTTGATCGACACTACCGGGTTACTATCGAGTGCCGAGGGTGAGACCTCATCAGCACTTCTGATGTAAACCCTATAATGTAGCTATTCAGTCGTGGTCATCGAGGGTGATTTCCTCTTTAACCACTTCTGATACGACTCTGTCGTGCAACCCCTCAAGTGTGGAACTCGAGGGTGGATCCTCTTACGTTCACCTTGATGATTACATCGAGTGGAATTCACCAGGGGTGATTCCTCGGGTTTTCCCCTTGATGTTTGGACACACGGATACTTGGACCTTACAACTGTTACTTGGAAAGGCGGGTCGACCCTGAGGGGTACCCGCGAGTGCTGTGGAGACAGGTTGACCTGGAGGGTGCCCGCTAGATAATTACGAGGCGTGGCCGGGCATTCCTAGCCCTTGCCGCAGGTCCTCGAGATGGGGCAACGAGGTCACATCTTTTGTGAGTCTCTGCTTGTTACCGCGCGTTCCTAATCCACTATGATTTGGATATTTGATCCGAGGGGCCTCTGGCCTGATAGCACTAACCATCACGTGGGCATAGTTTGGGCGTTCTGTGTCGTATACATTAGCTGAAGCTTAATAGACGTCAGCGACTGAGCGGCATGCGTCGGGTAGGACTGCGTAAGCACCTGCTTTTTTGAAGGAGGTAGCTAGGTCTGCTCACCGGCCACGTACGCAACGTGTAGGAGTTCCCGGGGCGATGGCCCATGACCTCTGGGGGCATAGGTTTAGTCCGACGTGTTGACCTCTCTATTAAGTCTAGGTCGGGTTGCGGCGTATTGTTTGACCGAGGCTGGGCATGACCCAGGAAAGTGTGTCCGGCCGGAGTTAATCGAGCGTGGTGGGTAAGTTGGTGCATCCCTGCAGGGAAGAAAACATCTATCGATAGCCTATCCTACGGTAACGGGCACTTGGAGTTGTATCCCGATCGATACAACTAGAACTGGATACTTGAGATGAGAAATGGATAGTATCGATCTAGGATTGCTTTCTCGTAGGGAGTCGAGAAAGGATCTCTGGCCGAGGTTGATAACACTACTACTACTTTACTTTATGATACTCTACTCCCTCCTGTTTGCTGTAAGAAGGTGGTTTCCAGAAGATGCTAGTCTTCAATAGGACTAGGCCTTCTCTCTATTCTGGCATTTCTGCAGCCCAGTCCACATATACAACCTTCCTTTGATAATGTTGCATATGTAGTGTAGATCCTTGCTTGCGAGTACTTTGGATGAGTACTCACGGTTGCTTTGCTCCCCCTTTTACCCCTTTCTTTTTCTTTCTGGTTGATGCAACCAGATGTCGGAGCCCAGGAGCCAGATGCCACCGCCGATGCCTACTACTACATGGAGACCGTTGATGACCAGGAGTAGTTAGGAGGCTCCCAGGCAGGAGGCCTTGCCTTTTCGATTGTAGATGCTTTTGTGCTGGCCTTCTTAAAGCAAACTTGTCTAACTTACATCTGTACTCGGATATTGTTGCTTCCGCTGACTCTTGTGTATTCGAGCTTATGTATTCGAGCCCTCGAGGCCCCTGGCTTGTAATATAAAGCTTGTATTATTTTAATTTGTGTCTAGAGTTGTGTTGTGATATCTTCCCATGAGTCCCTGATCTTGATCGTACACATTTGCATGTATGATTAGTGTACGATTGAATCAGGAGCATCACAAGTTGGTATCAGAGCCGACTGCCTATAGGTAGCCCCCTTTCCAACTCCTTGGCCGAAGTTGAGTCTAGTCACTACAAAACTTTTACTAACATAGTTGTGTGTCTTACGGGCCCACGTCACCATTGGGTGGTATTAGGATCTTTTACTCCTCGTCTATACTCTGGGACTCTGAACTCTCTTCTACTCAGGTTAAACGGATTTACTAACTCTAACATTAGGATCCCATGACCACATTCACCCCAAAGTTGGATAAGCCATAGTTATTCCTTCGAATAGCCTCTTGAATAATACACACACCGTCGAGTTGACTACTATGTGGTATCCATCGTACCTCTTTCTTTATGCATGTTTCATCATGAATGATCCTTTGCCTTTGCAAATGCTCGATATTGAACTACCCCTGTTACATGTTAGCAGGATGGTTAGACCTGCTAGTCGTGGTTGTGGTGGCAACGATCCACCACCGCCCGAATTCTTTGCTAGAATGATGCAACAGTTTGAGCTGAACCGCCAGTTCATGGAAGGAATGATGGCTCAGTTTCCTTGTCCAAATATGAACAGCAGCCTGCCCCAGTTACTCTGCAGGATTTCATGCGCCTCAATCCGACAATCTACCGCAGCTCAACTCAGCCCCTTGATGCTGATGACTGGCTCCGCGACATCACATATGAAATAGAGTCTGCTAGTGTTGCCCCTACTAGCTATGTCACCTTCGCATCCTTCTTCCTCAAGGGTCCCACTGCTCAATGGTGGGACAGCCACAGGCGTACCCTACCTGCTGGAACGGTCATCACTTGGCCGGATTTCCAAACCGCTTTCCGTGCCCGCTTCATTCCTAGGGGAATCATGGACAGGAAGAAGCGAGAGTTCCGCAACCTCACCCAAGGCAACAAGTTTGTTGATGTTTATCAGCGGGAATTTCTGGACTTGTCATGTTATGCTGAAGAATACATTGCAACTGATGCTCGCAGGCATGAAAAGTTCCATGACGGACTTCACCCTGATATCAAGCTAGCATTGCTCGTTCATGACTTTGTCGACTTCGCCACCTTGGTGAACAAGGCTATTTAGGTTGAGACTGGTCTTTAGGAACACCAGGGACCCCTCAGGCGCAGTCGTCACCCTGGCTCATCTTTGGGCCCGTCAACACAGAAGCATCGGATATGGATACCCCACAACATGTATCGTCCAGCCGCACCTGCACCAAGACAGTCCTATGTTGCACCTCGTCTGCCTCCTCCACCGCAGAGGCAGCCTCTTCGAGTTTTACCACCCCAAGCTCATGCTCCCAACCCCAATGATGGTCTATGCTTCAAGTGTGGCCTTCCAGGTCACCTCTCTAGGAACTGTCCTCAGAATCAGAACCAACTGGCTCTTCTTGTTGTGGGTCGTGGTAACAATCAACCCCGCAACAACAATGCCCGACCTTATGGTCGTGGGCAGGCTAACAACATTGATCTGAATGAAGCTCAAGACCAGCCTGCTACTGTGATGGGTACTCTCCTTGTTAATTCGGTACCAGCTTCAGTTTTATTCGATTTAGGGGCATCACATTCATTCATGTCAAAAAAGATTGCATACACACACGACATTCAATGCGAGCCCATGAACACTCCGATAGTGGTACGCACCCCTGCGGGCCGACGTCAAACTACCATGATGGGTCGCGACGTTCCCGTTGAGATTGAAGGGTTGGAATTCCTTGTTTCTCCCATTATTCTAGAGTCTTCCAATATTGACCTCATTCTGGGAATGGAATGGTTGAAAGCACATACTGCCTCTATCGTTTGCGCCACAAAGGTCGTTCACCTCCTACATCCTTCCGATGAGATAGTAAGCTACCATGCTCAGATTGTTCAAAACGCCGAAGCACGACTTTATGTCTTGAATGCGTTAAACGCGGCACCTCTTGAGGGAATTGAAAAGATTCTAGTCATTCACGACTTCCAAGACGTCTTTCCAAAAGAACTTCCAGGAATACCCCCTGCTCAGGCTGTCGAGTTTGTCATCGACTTGAAACCAGGCACAATTCCTATCGCCAAACGACCCTACAAGATGCCGCCTCATGAGATCCTTGAGCTTAAGGAGGAAATCGACAAATCTCTTTGCAAGGGTTTCATTCGTCCAAGTTCCTCTGCTTGGGGAGTACCTTCTCTCTTTGTGAAGAAGAAGGATGGAACGAATCATTTGGTCCAAGACTATCGTCCTATCAACCAAGCTACCATTCAGAACAAATATCCCCTTCCTCGGATCAATGATCTGTATGATCAACTGGCTGGTTCATCGATATTCTCTAAACTCGACTTGAGGTTACCACCAGATCCGTGTTCGTGAAGAGGATATTCCAAAGACCGCATTCGTCACTCGTTATGGTTCTTACGAGTACACCGTCATGTCTTTTGGCTTGACCAATGCTCCATCCACATTCTCTCGTCTGATGAACTACATATTCATGGATTACCTCGACAAGTTCATCATAGTCTATCTCGATGATATCCTGGTATGTTCGAAGAACAAAGAAGAACATGCTGAACATCTTCGACTTGTTCTAGAGAAGCTTCGAGAGCATCAACTTTATGCCAAGTATTCCAAGTGCGAATTCTGGCTTCCCAAAGTCACCTACCTTGGTCATGTCATCTTCAAGGATGGTATTGCCGTCAACCCAAAGCGAGTTCAGGCTATTCTTGACTGGACCCCTCCAAAGACTGTCAAGCAAGTCAGAAGCTTTCTCAGACTAGCCAGCTATTGTCGACTCTTTGTCGAGAACTTCTCCAAGATCGCCAAGCCACTGACCAATCTTCTACACAAAGGCGTTAAGTTTGATTGGACTGAAAAGTGTCACGAAAGTTTCCAGTCACTCAAGGACAAGCTGACTTCTGCCCCAGTGCTTGCTCCCCCTAATTCTCGCAAGGACTTCGTCATCTATTGCGACGCTTCAAGACAAGGATTAGGCTGTATCCTAATGCAAGAGCGCAGGGTGATTGCTTATGCCTCCCGTCAAGTACGTCCTCACGAAGAGAACTAACCAGTTCATGACCTCGAGCTTGCTGCTATTATCTTTGCACAGAAGCTATGGCAACAGTACCTTCTCAGTAATCGTTGCGAGATCTTCACCGATCATCAGAGTTTGAAGTACTTGTTCACTCAGCCATATCTGAACCTCCGTCAGCAGCGCTGGATGGAAGCAATTGCTGACTACAACTATGGTATATCCTATACCCCTGGCAAGGCTAATGTAATGGTTGATTCCTTGAGCCGCAAGTCTTATTGCAATAATGACATGGTCTACAAAGCTCAACCCTGCCTTTATGAAGAGCTATGCAAGCTGAACCTTCAACTAGTTCCACAGGGTTCTCTGAATAACCTTGTACTGGAACCAACTCTTCTGAAAGCAATTAAGTCTGCTCAAGCCAAAGATGCTCACATTGATTTGATGAAAAAGGATCTTGCCTTAGAGAAATCTAGAGATTTCTCGCTTGTTGAAGATGGGACCTTATACTTCAGAGATCGTATTATAGTACCCCGGTTCGAGCTTATGACAGAGAAGGTGATGAAAGAAGCGCATGACACTCCTCTCTCTATTCATCCGAGAACTACCAAGATGTATCTAGACATCCGTCATAAGTACTGGTGGTCTAACATGAAGCAAGACATTGCTCGATATATCAAAGAATGTGACGTTTGCCGTCACGTCAAAGTAGAACATCAGAAACCGGCTGGACTTCTACAACCGCTTCCGATTCCTGAATGGAAGTGGGATAAGATCCAAATGGACTTCGTCACTGGCCTTCCCAAGTTTCAGAAAGGTAACGATGCTATATTTGTCGTGATCGACCAATTCTCGAAGGTTGCTCGCTTTCTGCCAGTCAAGGAGCTGCTAGTCAAATAGCAAACTTGTATATCTCCAGAATTGTGTCACTCCATGGCATTCCGAAGGAGATCAGTTTAGACCGTGGCAGTATATTCACTTCAAAGTTCTGGGATAGTTTCCAAGAGGCAATGGGAACTCATATAACCTGGAGCACTGCTTATCATCCCCAATCCCAAGGCCAAGTCGAGCGAGTGAATCAAATTCTTGAAGACATGCTTCGGTCTTGTGTTATTTCTTTCGGCAAGAAGTGGGAAGAATCTCTCCCTTTTGCAGAGTTCTCTTATAATAACAGCTATCAAGCCAGCTTGAAGATGGCACCCTTCGAAGTGCTTTATGGATGTAAGTGCCGAACCCCTCTGAATTGGTCATAAACTGGGGAACGGACGCTCATTGGTCCAGACATTATTCAGCAAGCTGAAGAGCAGGTTCGCATTGTCTGGGATAATCTTAAGGCGGCCTAGTCCTGCCAAAAGAGCAACTATGACCGGAAACATTGGGGTTCAACTTATCAACCTGGTGAACAAGCTTATTTGCGTGTCACTCCTTTGAGAGGCACTCATCGGTTTGGAGTCAAGGGCAAGCTAGCTCCTCGCTACATTGGTCCCTTCCGTATTCTCGCCCATCGTGGACTGGTGGCTTATCAACTGGAGTTTCCACCTTAGTTCTCTCATGTCCATGACGTCTTCCACATATCGCAACTTCGTCATTGCTTCAAGGACCTGGAACGTGAAGTGGATCCGGAATTGATTGAAGTTCAAGATGATCTCACATACAAAGAGCATCCTATCCGCATTCTTGAAGAAGCTGAACGTCGAACCCACCAGAAGGTTACCAAGTCCTCAAGGTGCAATGGTCGAATCATACTAAAGAGGAAGCCACTTGGGAACGCGAAGATAACCTCCGGGATAAATACCCCGACATGTTCCTTTCTACCTCTTAATTCTCGGGACGAGAATTTCTTTTAGAGGAGGAGAGTTGTAGCACCCCGGTGTAATGCTGCTACAGTAATCCCTAAGATCAAGCTAATCATTTTGCTATAATAGTGCTTAGTCACTTTGATCAATATTCCATTTCAAATTCCAGTTGAATTCAATTTCAATTTATGTGTGGAATTCAAAATTCTAAAGCATGAAAACTGAAATGTCATCTTGTGCAAATTAATGCATAATTAATATTGGTGGTGAACCAACGTTTTTTTGCAAAGTGTTTATCTGGCCTAAACTATTTGAAACAGAAGTTTAAAAGGTTTAAAAATAAAAACTAAAGGAAACTAAAAAGAGGAGGCGAGAGAGAGAGAAAAGGCCCCTAACCCCCCTCGGCCTAACCCCCCGGGCTAAGCCCAACAGGCCATGTGGCCCACTCCCCCTCCCGTGTCATCTCCCACCTCCCACTATTTGACAGACCGGGCGCCTCGGCGCCACCCGACCACCTCGCCGGCCTCGCCGGGAGAGGATAAGGGCAACGCCTCGGGCGCCTCTCCCACTCACCACACCACTTGCCCCGCTCCGCCTCTCCCTCTCCCCACCAGATTCCTCCTCGCCTCCCCCCTCGTTTCCCGTCCACCTCCAAGCGCAGTCGCCACCGCCCTCTATCATTGTCGCGGCCACCGACGGCCCCTCGCCACTGACCCTGATGGTGAGCTCTGTCGGGGTCGACTACTTCGACTGGCACCCTATGCTGGAACGGAGAAGCACCGCAGCCGTTGTTCGTCCTCGTCCCCATCTCCGGCCACCGCGACGCCGCCGTCATCGATTCGGCCTTCCCCTGCGCTCCTAACATGTCGAGGGCTTTTCTTAGCCGCTTAGTGAGCACCTCCCTCTCCTCCCCCTACTTCCCTATTGTTTCATGTGCCCGTAGGCCATCGTTGCCGCTGTGGCCGAACTCATCGCCGCTGCCGAGCCTTTGCGTCTCAGCCACCACCGGCCGAGCTCCCTTTCGAGCACGGCTTCGTGCCCGTAGCGCTGCCGGGAGGCCTCCCAGCCGTCCGCGCCTCCTCCCGTGCCTCCTAGCGTGATCCCCGTCCTCACCCGAAAACCGCCGACGCCAAACGTCGACACCGGCGATGTTCCGTCCATTCCCAGACCCAAACGTTGGTACCATTCGGCACGCGAGATCATCAGCTTCCGAACGCGCCCGACCACGGCTCAAATGATGCGTCGTAGCACGATTCCAGCCGTCTCCGGCGTTTGGACGCCGTGGATGGCCTCGCCGACGTTGCTCCGGCGCCGGTGCTGCCCTGGCACCGGCAGGGCCTGCCTCTGGGTCGCTGCCTGTGGGCCCCCTGGACCAAGTTGACCATGTTGATCATGGTCAACTATGTTGACTGGGCACTCAGTGCCACTGACACACGGGACCCCTGCCTAATTAACCTAATTAAAACATTTTGCTAAATAAAAATAATTAGCTAAACTAATGAGTCACTGACTGGTGGGGTCCAGTCACTAATTACTCTATTTAAATTAAAATGAACTGCTCTTAGCCCACTGCCAATGACAGGTGGGCCCTACTAGGCAGGTTTGACCTGGTCAGTGCGGCTGTTGACTGTTGACGTCACTATGACATCATGCTGGTGCAATATTTCTTTTCTATTAAGTCAAATAATTTCTGAAAATGGTTTAATCTTTGAAAATTCATAGAAAATAAACCATAACTCGGATCAAAATGTTTATATATGAAAGTTGCTCAAAAAAATCTAACGAATCCGGATGCGTGATCCGTTTACCTGTCAGATGCCTCTAACTGTCTGAACATGGAACATTCCCCCTCCGGTCATTTGTGTGACACGGGTCTGGAACCGGGAATACATTCCCGGTTGAATTCCCCCTTCACCTATATCGTGTAGCCATACGTTAGGTCACACCTGACACAACATATTGCCACGTTATGCTTTGTGATGCAATGTTTGCTTTATTTTACTGTTTCCTCCCCCTCTTCTCTCCGGTAGACCCCGAGACTGATGCTGCCCCTGTGATCGACTACGTGGACGACGACCCTTCTTCCCTTTCAGCGGAGCTTCCAGGCAAGCCCCCCCCCCTTTGATCATCCCGATATCGCCCATTCCATTCTCTCATGCTTGCATTAGATTTTGCTATTGTTCTTGTTTGCTCCTATTCTGATGCATAGCCTTCTTTTGTAACCTGCTTATTGTTACCTTACCTGCTTATCCTAAACTACTTAGTATAGGTTGGTTAGTGATCCATCAGTGACCCCCCCCCACCTTGTCCTTGTTGCCCCTGCTTCATCATTGAAGACCCGATCAACGGGATCGAAGACCAGGCCCCGACACCGCATATCACTTCGCCTTAGTTGCTCGACACTACTGGGTTACTATCGAGTGCCAAGGGTGAGACCTCATCAGCACTTCTGATGTAAACCCTATAGTTTAGCTATTCCGTCGTGGTCATCGAGGGTGATTTCCTCTTTAACCACTGCCGATATGACTCTGTCGTGCAACCCCTCAAGTGTGGACCTCGAGGGTGGATCCTCTTACATTCACCTTGATGATTACATCGAGTGGAATTCACCGGGGGTGATTCCTCGGGTTTTCCCCTTGATGTTTGGACACACAGATACTTGGACCTTACAACTGTTACTTGGAAAGGTGTGTCGACCCTGAGGGGTACCCGTGAGTGCTGTGGAGATGGGTTGACCTGGAGGGTGCCCGCGAGATAATTACGAGGCGTGGCCGGGCATTCCTAGCCCTTGCCGCAAGTCCTCGAGAAGGGGCAACGGGGTAACATCTTTCGTGAGTCTCTGCTTGTTACCGCGCGTTCCTAATCCACTACGATTTGGATATTTGATCTGAGGGGCCTCTAGCCTGGTAGCACTAACCATCACATGGGCATAGTATGGGCGTTCTGCGTCGTATACATCAGCCGAAGCTTAATAGATGTCAGTGACTGAGCGGCACGCGCCGGGTTGGACTGCGTAAGCACTTGCCTTTTTGAAGGAGGTAGCTAGGTCTGCTCACCGGCCGCGTACGCAATGTGCAGGAGTTCCCGGGGCGATGGCCCATGACCCCTGGGGGCATAGGTTTAGTCCGGCGTGTTGATCTCTCTATTAAGCTTAGGTCGGGTTGCGACGTATTGTTTGACCGAGGCCGGGCATGACCCAGGAAAGTGTGTCCGGTCGGAGTTAATCGAGCATGGTGGGTAAGTTGGTACACCCCTGCAGGGAAGAAAACATCTATCAATAGCTTGTCCTACGGTAACAGACACTTGGAATTGTATCCCGATCGATACAACTAGAACTGGATACTTGAGATGAGAAATGGATAGTATGGCTCTAGGATTGCTTTCTCGCAGGGAGTCAAGAAAGGATCTCTGGCCGAGGTTGATAACACTACTACTACTTTACTTTATGCTACTCTACTCCCTCTTGTTTGCTGCAAGAAGGTGGTTTCTAGAAGATGCTAGTCTTTGATAGGACTAGGTCTTCTCTCTATTCTGGCATTTCTGCAACCCAGTCCACATATACAGCCTTCCTTTGATAATGTTGCATATGTAGTGTAGATCCTTGCTTGCGAGTACTTTGGATGAGTACTCACGGTTGCTTTGCTCCCCCTTTTCCCCCTTTCTTTTTCTTTCTGGTTGATGCAACCAGATGTCGGAGCCCAGGAGCCAGATGCCACCGCTGATGCCTGCTACTACATGGAGACCGTTGATGACCAGGAGTAGTTAGGAGGCTCCCAGGCAGGAGGCCTTGCCTTTTCGATCGTAGATGCTTTTGTGCTGGCCTTCTTAAGGCAAACTTGTCTAACTTACGTCTATACTCGGATATTGTTGCTTGCGCTGACTCTTGTGTATTCGAGCCCTCGAGGCCCCTGGCTTGTAATATAAAGCTTGTATTATTTTAATTTGTGTCTAGAGTTGTGTTGTGATATCTTCCCGTGAGTCCTTGATCTTGATCGTACACATTTGCGTGTATGATTAGTGTACGATTGAATCGGGGGTGTCATAGTGGTTCAACCAATACAAGATCTTCGTGTAATATGTAGGAAGCAATATGGCCATCCAGGTTCTGCTATTTGTTATTGACCTAGAGGTGTCTCGGTCATGTCTACATGATTCTCGAACCTGTAGGGTCCGCACGCTTAATGTTCGGTGATGCTAGAGTAATATTGGGATACATGTTGTTGACCTAATGTTGTTTGGAGTCCTGGATGGGATCCAGGACGTCAAGAGGAGCTCCGGAATGGTCCAGAGGTAAATATTTATATATGTAAAGTTGTTTTCAGGGTTCCGGAAAAACTTTCAGTTTTTGTTTGGTATTGTACCGGGAAGCTTCCAGAAGGTTCCAAAAACTTCTGGAGGAGTCTGGAAGTCCACCAAGGGTTCCACCACATCCCAAGGTTCAGCACAGGCTGAGGGGAGGCACCCTGGCCTTATTGGGCCAGGCACACAAGTCCCTCAAGGCCCATGTAGCCCTGCCGGAATCACTCCACCACCATCATCATGCTGCTGGCGATCCCATCTACTTATCCTCCCTCGCTTGCTGGATCAAGGAGGAGTAGACACCATCGAGCCGTACGTGTGCTGAACGTGGAGGTGTCATCCGTTCGGTACTTCATCAGATTGGATCACAATTGGATCGTGAAGAGTATGACAACATCAACTGCGTGATATACACTTCGGTTTAACGGTCTACGAGGGTACATAGACACACTCTCCCCTCTCGTTGTTATGCTTCTCCTAGATAGATCTTGCATGTTCGTAGATTTTTTTTTATTTTCATGCAACGTTCCCCAACAATACTAATTAAGAATACCTTGTTTGAGCAAATGGCAGGGGCATATACTTGTTGTAGCTTCCATTGTGAACAAGAAATCATTCAACATCTCTTTTTCCATTATTATGTGGCACATATTGCATGTCATGATGTGCATTTACCATTTAACATCACCCAACCTTGTAGTATTTTGCATCTTTTTGGGTCTAGGTTATGAGGTATTGAAAAAACTACAATCCCTCTTATTTTGATCAGGGCGGGAACTATTTTGGTCTATCTGGCTATGCAAAAAATGATGTCTTTGACAAGAAAAAGATACATCTTTGGAAGCAAGTGCTACTCTCATGTACCAATTGGCAGCGGCTATGGGTGTTATTATTGAATTGGCAACTGCTACACTAAAATTAACTAGTGAGGAAGATACGTCTTCCCAAGCCGAGGCGGTTAAAAAATTGTCTCGCCTTTTGGGGGGGCAGCTAGTACGCGGCTACGTGCATAAATGGAAAGTTAACGACAATGGGTGATGACAAAATGATCTTACTCTGAACGAATAGTAGAAGAAATTATATATCACTGAAACAAAAAAGAAACAAAAACCGCCCAAGAAGGTGAAGGTAGCCCAGAACAGAGTTTACACATGAGAGGCATGTTTTGGAACAGCAGAGGTATCTCAAACTTGGCTAAACATAAACAAGTCAGTGACTGTATGCGTGAACATGATTTGGATTTTGTGGTGATTTTTTAGGCTGGTAAATGTGACTTCTGTGCACATGTCTTTGATCACCTATCTAGTGATTTTGACTACACATGTCATCATTTACCACCACGTGGAAGGACCGGAGGAATCTTACTTGGGATACAGACCACAACCATGGACGTATTTGCTTTTTCGGTTGGAGAATTTCACATCAAATTTCACCTTCGAAATAGAGCTGATAATTTTACATGGAGCCTGGTTGCAGTCTATGGGGCTGCCCAAGATGAAAATAAATTTGATTTCCTTCGACAATTGGTGAATCTGGCTAAGGATAAGCCGCACCCAATGCTTACTGGAGGCGACTTCAATATCTTTAGGTACCAGGAAGAGAAAAATAATGATCATTTTGATACTCACTGGCCTTTCTTATTGCTATGATTGACAGTTTGAATCTTCGGGAAGCCAGTATGTCAGGGCAATAGTACACTTGGCCCAACAATCATCCGGTGCCGACATAAGAGAAACTCGACCGGGTACTTATGGATACCGAATGGGAATTAAAATTCCCTCTGATAACAGTGTGTGCCCTAGAGCGTATAGAGACACTTTAGGACCATGCACCCATCATTCTTGATTCAAACTTTGCTAGCCCTCTCACGCTCGCCGCCCATTCAAATTTGAATTGGGATGGTTACAGTGGGATGGCTTTGTGGATATTATCAAGACAGTATGGGAGAGGCCTGACGTTGGTCGCACACCAATTTAGAGATGGAACTTCAAAATTCGTGCCATAAGGAAGTTCCTAACTGGATGGGCTAAACACACCAGTGGTATGTATAAAAAGAAAAAGAAATGCCTTTCCTCTATTATCGATGACCTCGATAAAACCGCTGAGATTCACACTTTGTCTCAACGGGAGATTGATATGAAAAATCAATCCAATGAGCAGATTGCGCGTATTTTTCGAGAAGAGGAAATCAAGTGGTACCAAAGATCCAGCACCCAATTCATTTTGTGGGGAAACGATAATACACGATATTTCCAAATGCTTGCCAATGAGCGACACGGGAAGAGGAGTGTTTTTAGCCTCCAACAGGATGAGGGACGGATCGAGGGTCAGGAAGAGCTCAAGCGTTATATTTCCCAATAGTATAAGTCTTTGCTTGGGTCTTCAGATGAAGGGAACTTCACTCTTGATGAGACCCGAACAAATGATATTCCACAAGTCACGGCAGAAGAGAATGATATCCTCACGACACCTTTCTATGGAGAGGAGGTGCGAACTGCGGCGTTTCAAATGGAACATAACAAAGCTCCAGGCCCTGATGGCTTCCCCATAGAGTTCTATGAGAACTTCTGGGATTTCACCAAGAATGGCCTGATGGAATTATTCGAATCTCTTCATGCTAGCCAGCTTGACCTATCCAGCCTAAATTTTGGCGAGATTGTTTTGTTCTCAAAGACTAAGGAGGATAACTGGATCCAGCAGTATAGACCAATCTGCCTCCTTAATGTCAGCTTCAAAATCTTCACCAAAGTGGTGACTAATAGGCTAAACACGGTTGCTGACCATGTTGTACGGCCATCCCAAACGGCTTTCATGCAAGGAAGAAATTGTTGGGGAACGTAGCAATAATTCAAAATTTTCTACGCATCACCAAGATCAATCTATGGAGAGACTAGCAACGAGAGAGAGGGGAGTGCATCTTCATACCCTTGAAGATCATGATGCGGAAGCGTTACAAGAACGTGGTTGGTGGAGTCATACTCGCAGCGATTCAGATCGCGGTCGCTTCCGATCTAAGCGTCGAACAGACGGCGCCTCCGCGTTCAACACACGTACAGGCCGGGGACGTCTCCTCCTTCTTGATACAGCAAGGGGAGAGGAGAAGTTGAGGGAGAACTCCGACAACACGATGGCGTGGTGGTGGTGGAGCTCGTGGTTCTCCAGCAGGGCTTCACCAAGCACTACGGAGGAGGAGGAGGTGTTGGAGGAGGGAGAGGGCTGCGCCAGGGAAGAGGTGCGGCTTCCCTCCCACCCCTCCACTCTATATAGGGGCAAGGGGAGAGGGGGAGGCGCCCTAGGGTTTCCCCTAGGGGCGGCGGCCAAGCAGATTGGATCTCCCTAGGGAAAATCCTAGGAAGACTTGCCCCCCAAGCCAAGCAGGTGGAGGATTACCTCCCAAGCCAGGTGGAGGCGCCCTACCTCCCCAAATAACATGGGAAAGGGTGTGGGGGCGCACCACCCCTTAGTGGGCTGGTTTGCCCCTTCCCCTTTGGCCCATGAGGCCCTCCAACACTTGTCGGGGCTCCCGAAACACCTTTCGGTCATGCTGGCCATAGCCTGGTACCCCCGGAACACTTCCAGACTCCAATACCCTTCGTCCAATATATCAATCTTCACCACCGGACCATTCCGGAACTCCTCGTGACGTCCGGGATCGCATCCGGGACTCCGAACTACCTTCGGGAAACACATACTATTTCCCATAACAACTCTAGCGTCACCGAACCTTAAGTGTGTAGACCCTACGGGTTCGAGAATCATGCAGACATGACCGAGACATCTCTCCGGCCAATAACCAATAGAGGGATTTGGATACCCATGTTGGCTCCCACATATTCCACGATGATCTCATCGGATGAACCACGATGTCGGGGATTCAAGCAATCCCGTATACAATTCCCTTTGTCAATCGGTATGTTACTTGCCCAAGATTCGATCGTCGGTATCCCAATACCTCGTTCAATCTCGTTACCGGCAAGTCACTTTACTCGTTCCGTAATGCATGATCCCGTGACTAACTACTTAGTCACATTGAGCTCATTATGATGATGCATTACCGAGTGGGCCCAGAGATACCTCTCCGTCATACGGAGTGACAAATCCCAGTCTCGATTCGTGCCAACCCAACAGACACTTTCGGAGATACCTGTAGTGCACCTTTATAGCCACCCAGTTATGTTGTGACGTTTGGTACACCCAAAGCATTCCTACGGTATCCGGGAGTTGCACAATCTCATGGTCTAAGGAAATGATACTTGACATTAGAAAAGCTCTTAGCAAACGAACTACACGATCTTGTGCTATGCTTAGGATTGGGTCTTGTCCATCACATCATTCTCCTAATGATGTGATCCCGTTATCAAGGACATCCAATGTCCATGGTCAGGAAACCATAACCATCTATTGATCAACGAGCTAGTCAACTAGAGGCTCACTAGGGACATGTTGTGGTCTATGTATTCACACATGTATTACGGTTTCAGTTAATACAATTATAGCATGAACAATAGACAATTATCATGAACAAGGAAATATGATAATAACCATTTTATTATTGCCTCTAGGGCATATTTCCAACAGTCTCCCACTTGCACTAGAGTCAATAATCTAGTTCACATCATTATGTGATTGTATTGAATCCAACACCCATGGTGTTTAATCATATCTCGCTTGTGAGAGAGGTTTATTAGTCAACGGGTCTGAACCTTTTAGATCCGTTTGTGCTTTACAAATATCTATGTCATCTTGTAGATGCAGTTACCAGGCACTACTTGGAGCTATTCCAAATAACTGCTCTACTATACGAATCCGGTTTACTACTCAGAGTCATCCGGATTAGTGTCAAAGTCTGCATCAGCATAACCCTTTACGACGAACTCTTTTACCACCTCCATTATCGAGAAAATTCCTTAGTCCACTAGTTACTAAGGATAACCTTGACCGCAGTGTTGTGATCCATTCCTGGATCACACTTGTACCCCTTGATTGACTCATGCCAAGGCACACTTCAGGTGCGGTACACAGCATAGCATATTGTGGAGCCTACGTCTAAAGCATAGGGGACGACCTTCGTCCTTTCTCTCTCTTCTGTCGTGGTTAGGTCTTGAGTCTTACTCAATATTCACACCTTACAGCCAAGAACTCCTTCTTTGCCGATCTATTTTGAACTCCTTCAAAATCTTCTCATGGTATGTGTTCATTTGAAAGTACTATTAAGCGTTTTGATCTATCCTTATAGATCTTGATGCTAAATGTTCAAGTAGCTTAATCCAGGTTTTCCATTGAAAATCACTTTTCAAATAACCCTATATGCTTTCCAGAAATTCTACATCATTTCTGATCAACAATATGTCAACAACATATACTCATCAGAAATTCTATAGTGCTCCCACTCACTTCTTTGGAAATACAAGTTTCTCATAAACTTTGTATAAACCCAAAATCTTTGATCATCTCATCAAAGCGTATATTCCAACTCTGAGACGCTTACTCCAGTCCTTAGAAGGATTGCTAGAGCTTTGCATACTTGTTAGCATCTTTCAGGATTGTCAAAACCTTCTGGTTGTATCACATACAACCTTTCCTCAAGAAAATCGTCGAGGAAACAATATTTTGACATCCTATCTGCAAGATTTCATAAATAATGCAGTAACTGCTAATATAATTCCAACAGACTCTTAGCATTGCTATGAGTGAGAAAGTCTCACCGTAGTCAACTCCTTGAACTTGTCGGAAAACATCTTAACGACAAGTCGAGCTTTCTTAATGGTGACACTTACCATCATTGTCTGTCTTCCTTTTAAAATCCATCTGTACTCAACAACCTTACAACCATCAAGTAGTTCTTCCAAAGTCTATACTTTGTTTTCATACATGGATCCTCTCGGATTTTATGGCCTCGAGCCATTCGTTGAAATCCAGGCCCACCATCGCTTCTCCATAGCTCGTAGGTTCATTGTTGTCTATAAACATGACCTCCAAGACAGGAGTACATACCACTCCGAAGTAGTATGCATCCTTGTCGACCTACGAGGTTTGGTAGTGACTTGATCCGAAGTTTCATGATCACTATCATAAGCTTCCACTTCAATTGGTGTAGGTGCCACAGGAACAACTTCCTGTGCCCTGCTACACACTAGTTGAAGTGACGGTTCAATAACCTCATCAAGTTTCCACCATCCTCCCACTCAATTCTTTTGAGAGAAACTTTTCCTCGAGAAAGGACCCGTTTCTAGAAACAATCGCTTTTGCTTCCGGATCTGAAATAGGAGGTATACCCAACTGTTTTGGGTGTCCTATGAAGATGCATTTATCCGCTTTGGGTTCGAGCTTATCAGGCTAAAACTTTTCACATAAGCGTCGCAACCCCAAACTTTTAAGAAATGACAGCTTAGGTTTCTCTAAACCATAGTTCATACAGTGTCATCTCAATGGAATTACATGGTGCCCTATTTAAAGTGAATGCGGTTGTCTCTAATGCCTAACCCATAAACGATAGTGGTAATTCGATAAGAGACATCATGGTATGCACCATATCCAATAGGGTGTAGCTATGATGTTCGGACACACCATCACACTATGGTGTTCCAGGCGGTCTTAGTTGTGAAACAATTTCCACAATGTCTTAATTGTGTACCAAACTCGCAACTCAGATATTCATCTCTATGATCATATCATAGACATTTTATCCTCTTGTCACGAAGATCTTCAACTTCACTCTGAAATTGTTTGAACCTTTCAATAATTCAGACTTGTATTTCATGAAGTAAATATACTCGGAATCTACTCAAATCATCTGTGAAGTAAGAGCATAATGATATTCACTGCGTGCCCCAGCACTCATTGGATTGCACACATCAAATGTATTACTTCCAACAAGTTGCTCTCTTGTTTCATCTCACTGAAAAACGAGGCCTTTCAGTCATCTTGCCCATGTGGTATGATTTGCATGTCTCAAGTGATTCAAAATCAAGTGAGTCCAAATGATGCATCTGTATGGAGTTTCTTCATGCATATATACCAATAGACATGGTTCGCATGTCTCAATCTTTTCAAAAACAAGTGAGTCCAAAGATCCATCAACATGGAGCTTCTTCATGTGTTTTATACCAATATGACTCAAGTGGCAGTGCCACAAGTATGTGGTACTATCATTACTATCTTATATCTTTTGGCATGAACATGTGTATCACTACGATCGAGATTCAGTAAACCATTCATTTTAGGTGCAAGACCATTGAAGGTATTATTCAAATAAACAGAGTAACCATTATTCTCCTTAAATGAATAACCATATTGCGATAAACATAATCCAATCATGTCTATGCTCAATGCAAACACCAAATAACAATTATTTAGGTTTAACACCAATCTTGATGGTAGGGAGCATGCGATGCTTGATCACATCAACCTTGGAAACACTTCCAACACATATCGTCATCTCACCTTTATCTAGTCTCCTTTTGTTCCGTAGCTTTTCATTTTGAGTTACTAACACTTAGCAACCGAACCGGTATCTAATACCCTGGTGCTACTAGGAGTACAAGTAAAGTACACATTTAATATAACGTATATCCAATATACTTCTGTCAACCTTGCCAACCTTCTCATCTCCCAAGTATCTAGGGTAGTTCTGCTTCAGTGATCGTTCCCCTCATTACAGAAGCACTTAGTCTCGGGTTTGGGTTCAACCTTGGGTTTCTTCACTAGAGCAGCAACTGATTTGTCGTTTCATGAAGTATCCCTCCTTGCCCTTGCCCTTCTTGAAACTAATGGTTTTACTAACCATCAACAATTGATGCTCCTACTTGACTTCTACTTTTGCGGTGTCAAACATCGGGAATAGCTCAAGGATCATCATATCTATCCCTGATATGTTATAGTTCATTGCGAAGCTCTAGTAGCTTGGTGGTAATGACTTTGGAGAACCACCACTATCTCATCTGGAAGATAACTCCCACTCGATTCAAGCGATTGTAGTACTCAGACAATCTGGGCACATGCTCAACGATTGAGCTTTTCTCCCTTAGTTTGCAGGCTTAAGAAACTTGTCGGAGGTCTTACACCTCTTGACGTGGGCACGAGCCTAAAATCCCAATTTCAGCTCTTGGAACATCTCATATGTTCCGCGACGTTTTAAAATGTCTTCGGTGCCTCAATTCTAAACCGTTTAACATTACGCATTGAACTATCACGTAGTCATCAAAACGTGTATGTCAGATGTTCGCAACATCCACAAACGACGCTCGAGGTTCAGCACACCGAGCGGTGCATTAAGGACATAAGCCTTATGTGCAGCAATGAGGACAATCCTCAGTATACGGACCCAGTCCGCATAATTGCTACTGTCAACTTTCAACTAAATTTTCTCTAAGACCATATCTTAAAATAGTAGAACTAAAGCGTAGGCTACGACATAATTTGCAAAGACCTTTTGACTATGTTCATGATAATTAAGTTCATCTGATTATTTAATGAACTCCCACTTAGATAGACATCCCTCTAGTCATCTAAGTGATACATGATCCGAGTCAACTAGGCCGTGTCCGATCATCACGTGAGACGGACTAGTCATCATCGGTGAACATCTTCATGTTAATCGCATCTGCTATATGACTCATGTTCGACCTTTCGGTCTCTTGTGTTCCGAGGCCATGTCTGTACATGCTAGGCTCGTCAAGTCAACCTAAGTGTTTTGCATGTGTAAATCTGGCTTACACCCGTTGTATGCGAACGTTAGAATATATCACACCCGATCATCACGTGGTGCTTCGAAACAATGAACCTTCGCAACGGTGCATAGTTAGGGGGAACACTTTCTTGAAATTTTATGAGGGATCATCTTATTTATGCTACCATCTTTCTAAGCAAATAAGATGTAAACATGACAAACATCACATGCAAATCATAGAGTGACATGGTATGGCCAATGTCATCTCGCGCCTTTGATCTTCATCTTTGAGGCGCGGCATGATCACCTTCGTCACTGGCATGACACCATGATCTCCATCATCATGATCTCCATCATCGTGTCTTCATGAAGTTTTCTCACCAACTATTACTTCTACTACTATGGCTAACGGTTTAGCAATAAAGTAAAGTAATTACATGGCATTATTCAATGACACGCAGGTCATACAATAAATTAAGACAACTCCTATGGCTCCTGCCGGTTGTCATACTCATCGACATGCAAGTCGTGATTCCTATTACAAAAACATGATCAATCTCATACATCACATATATTTCATTCATCACATCCTTTGGCCATATCACATCACACGGCATATGCTGCAAAAACAAGTTAGACGTCCTCTAATTGTTGTTGCAAGTTTTTACGTGGCTGATATAGGTTTCTAGCAAGAACGTTTCTTACCTACGCCAAAACCACAACGTGATATGCCAATTGCTATTTACCCTTCATAAGGACCCTTTTCATCGAATCCGATCTGACTAAAGTGGGAGAGACAGACACCCGCTAGCCACCTTATGCAACTAGTGCATGTCAGTCAGTGGAACCTATCTCGCGTAAGCGTATGTGTAAGGTCGGTCCGGGCCGCTTCATCCCACGATGCCGCCAAATCAAGATAAGACTAGTAATGGTAAGCATATTGAACAAACCAACGCCCCCAACTACTTGTGTTCTACTCGTGCATAGAATCTATGCAATAGACCTAGCTCACGATGCCACTGTTGGGGAACGTATCAATAATTCAAAATTTTCTATGCATCACCAAGATCAATCTATGGAGAGACTAGCAACGAGAGAGAGGGGAGTGCATCTTCATACCCTTGAAGATCATTATGCGGAAGCGTTACAAGAACGCGGATGGTGGAGTCGTACTCGCAGCGATTCAGATTGCGGTCGATTCCGATCTAAGCGCCGAACGGACGGCGGCTCCACGTTCAACACATGTACAGTCCGGGGATGTCTCCTCCTTCTTGATCCAGCAAGGGGAGAGGAGAAGTTGAGGGAGAACTCCGACAGCACGACGGCGTGGTGGTGGTGGAGCTCGTGGTTCTCCAGCAGGGCTTCGCCAAGCACTACGGAGGAGGAAGAGGTGTTGGAGGAGGGAGAGGGTTGCGCCAGGGAAGAGGTGCAGCTGCCCTCCCACCTCTCCACTATATATAGGGGCAAGGGGAGAGGGGGAGGTGCCCTAGGGTTTCCCCTAGGGGGCAGCGGCCAAGCAGATTGGATCTAGCTCCCTAGGGAAAATCCTAGGAAGACTTGCCCCCCAAGCCAAGCAGGTGGAGGATTGCCTCCCAAGCCAAGTGGAGGCACCCCACCTCCCCAAATAACATGGGAAAGGGTGTGGGGGGCGCACCACCCCTTAGTGGGCTGGTTTGCCCCTTCCCCTTTGGCCCATGAGGCCCTCCAACACTTGTCGGGGCTCCCGAAACACCTTTCGGTCATGCTGGCCATAGCCTGGTACCCCCGAACACTTCCGGACTCCAATACCCTTCGTCCAATATATCGATCTTCACCACTGGACCATTCCGGAACTCCTCGTGATGTCCGGGATCACATCCGGGACTCTGAACTACCTTCGGGAAACACATACTGAGGGAGTTCCGGACTAGGGGGTGTCCGGATAGCCGAACTATCATGATCGGTCGGACTCCAAGACTATGAAGATACAAGATTGAAGACTTCGTCCCATGTCCGGATGGGACTTTCCTTGGTGTGGAAGGCAAGCTTGGCGATACGGATATGTAGATCTCCTACCATTGTAACCGACTCTGTGTAACCCTAGCCCTCTCCGGTGTCTATATAAACCGGATGGCTTTAGTCCGTAGGACGAACAACAATCATACCATAGGCTAGCTTCTAGGGTTTAGCTTCCTTGATCTCGTGGTAGATCCACTCTTGTAACACACATCATCAATATTAATCAAGCAGGACGTAAAGTTTTACCTCCATCAAGAGGGCCCGAACCTGGGTAAAACATCGTGTCCCTTGTCTCCTGTTACCATCCGCCTAGACGCACAGTTCGGGACCCCTACCCGAGATCCGCCGGTTTTGACACCGACATTGGTGCTTTCATTGAGAGTTCCTTTGTGTCGTCACCGATAGGCTCGATGGCTTCTTCGACCATCATCAATGACGCAGTCCAGGGTGAGACCTTCCTCCCCGGACAGATCTTCGTATTCGGCGGCTTCGCACTGCGGGCCAATTCGCTTGGCCAACTGGAGCAGATCGAAAGCTACGCCCCTGGCCGTCAGGTCAGATTTGGAAGTTTGAACTTCACGGCTGACATCCACGGGGACTTGATCCTCGATGGATTCGAGCCACAGCCGAGTGTGCCGCACTGTCACGGCGAGCATGATTTAGCTCTGCAGCCGGACAGTACCCTGGAGGCCGCACTCGAGCCCGCCCCGATCTTCAATTCAGAGCTGGCTGCGCAGATCGAGGACGGATGGCTAGACACCACCTTGGGTGCTGCAACCTCTACGGCGATAGAGCCGAACACTGACCTTGTCCCTCATGAAGCTCGTGACTCCGAGGTGCCGGACTCCTTGCCGGACTCCGAACCTCCCGCGCCCCCTCCAATCAAATCCGATTGGGCGCCGATCATGGAGTTCACCACAGCGGACATCTTTCAACACTCACCTTTCGGCGACATCTTGAGTTTGCTAAAGTATCTCTCATTATCAAGAGAGCCCTGGCCGGACTGCGGTCAAGATGGTTGGGATGCGAACAACGAAGAAATTCAAAGCCCACCCACCACCCACTTGGTAGCCACTGTCGACGATCTAACCGACATGCTAGACTACGACTCCGAAGACATCGACGGTATGGACGACGATGCCGGAGATGACCAAGAACCAGCGCCCACCGGGCACTGGAAAGCCACCTCATCATATGACATATACATGGTGGATATCCCAAAGGATGGGAATGGCGAAGGAACAACGGAGGATGACCCCTCCAAGAAACAGCCCAAGCGCCGGCGTCAGCGGCGCCGCTCCAAATCCCGCCACAGCAAGAATGAAGATTCCGGCACTAGAGATAATAATACACCGGACAGTGCCGAAGACAACCCACTCCAGCAAGATCCAGCACAGAAGGACGGAGACGCCAGCCCTCATGAGAGAGCGGCAGAAGAAGAGGTAGAGGATTATATGCCTTCCTCCGGAGACGAGGCAAGCCTCGACGACGATGAATTCGTCGTGCCTGAGGATCCCGTCGAACAAGAGCGTTTTAAACGCAGGCTTATGGCCACGGCGAACAGCCTCAAGAAAAAGCAGCAACAGCTTAGAGCTGATCAAGATCTGCTAGCCGACAAATGGACTGAAGTCCTCGCGGCCGAAGAGCATGAGCTCGAACGCCCCTCCAAAAGCTACCCTAAACGCAAGCTGCTCCCCCGATTAGAGGAGGAGGCATATGAACCCGCATCACCAGGAGACAATACGGCTGACCGACCACCCCGTGGTCACGACAGAGAGGCCTCTAGGCCCTTCACTAGACCCGTACCCCGGCATCGCTCAAAAAGCACAAGGCCACAGGGGAATGCTCCGGACTTGCGAGATATATTGGAGGATAAGGCAAGACAATCAAGATCGATCTATGGATCGCGTGGGCGCCCCACGGTACGTGACGACAACCATCGCGCCGGACACAGTAAGTCCGGCCGGGCTGAACAAAACAGACAAAGCTCTTTTGAGCTCCATCGTGATATCGCCCAGTACAGAGGCGCCGCACACCCACTATGCTTCACAGATGAAGTAATGGATCATCAAATCCCCGAAGGGTTTAAACCCGTGAATATCGAATCTTACGATGGCACAACAGACCCCGCGGTTTGGATCAAAGACTATCTTCTTCACATTCACATGGCCCGCAGTGACGATCTTCACGCCATCAAATATCTCCCCCTCAAGCTTAAAGGACCAGCCCGGCATTGGCTTAACAGCTTGCCAGTAGAGTCAATTGGGAGTTGGGAAGACCTGGAAGCCGCATTCCTCGATAACTTCCAGGGCACGTATGTGTGACCACCAGACGCTGATGACCTAAGCCACATAATTCAGCAGCCAGACGAATCAGCCAGACAATTCTGGACACGGTTCTTAACCAAGAAAAACCAAATCGTCGACTGTCCGGATGCGGAGGCCCTCGCGGCCTTCAAGCATAATATCCGCGACGAGTGGCTTGCCCGGAACCTGGGACAGGAAAAGCCGAAATCCATGGCAGCCCTCACATCACTCATGACCCGCTTCTGCGCGGGTGAGGACAGCTGGCTAGACGCAGCAACAACCTCAGCAAAAATTCTGGCAGTCCGGATTTCAAGGACCGAAATGGCAGGTCACGTCGTAAAAAAAACAAACACCGCATCAACGGCGATAATAGTGAGGATACGGCAGTCAATGCCGGATTCAGAGGCTCTAAACCCGGTCAGCGGAAAAAGGCATTCAAAAGAACTACTCCGGGTCCGTCCAATTTGGACCGAATACTCGACCGCTCGTGCCAGATACACGGCAGCCCCGAAAAACCAGTCAACCACACCAACAGGGACTGTTGAGTATTCAAGCAGGCAGGAAAGTTAATTGCCGAAAACAATGACAAGGGGCTGCATAGCGATGACGAGGAAGAGACCCGACCGCCGAACAATAGAGGACAGAAGGGTTTCCCCCCACAGGTGCAGATGGTGAACATGATATACACAACGCACATACCCAAAAGGGAGCGGAAGCATGCACTCAGGGATGTATACGCGATGGAGCTAGTTGCCCCAAAGTTCAATCCATGGTCCTCCTGCCCGATCACTTTTGATTGAAGGGACCACCCCACCAGCATCCGCCACGGCGGATTCGCCGTATTGGTCTTAGACCCAATCGTCAATGGATTTCACCTCACCAGAGTCCTGATGGACGGCGGCAGCAGCCTGAACCTGCTTTATCAGGATACAGTGCGCAAAATGGGCATAGACCCCTCAAGGATTAAACCTACCAAGACGACCTTTAAAGGCGTCATACCAGGTGTAGAAGCCAATTGTACAGGCTCAGTTACACTCGAAGTGGTCTTTGGATCCCCGGATAACTTCCGAAGCGAGGAGTTAATCTTCGACATAGTTCCGTTCCGCAGCGGCTATCATGCCCTGCTCGGACGTACCGCGTTTGCAAAGTTCAACGCGGTGCCGCACTACGCATACCTCAAGCTCAAGATGCCAGGCCTTCGAGGAGTCATCACGGTCAACGGAAACACTGAACGTTCTCTCCGAACGGAGGAACATACAACGGCTCTCGCGGCAGAAGTACAATGCAGTCTCTTAAGGCAATTCTCGAGTCCGGTCGTTAAGCGGCCGGACACAGCTAAGTGCGCCCGGAGTAACCTACAACAAGACCACCTGGCATGTTCTGAGCACGCGTAGCAGTGCGGCCCCAACCCCAGCCCCTGTACAATGTCAAGACAGGTCCTCCGCGTACACCATTACGCTCTGAAGATACCATGGGCATGGGGAGAGGGGCACGACCACGATAGGCCCAGAATGCGGCTTAACCACACCAGGGGCTTTCAAGTGCGTCGTTCTTTTTTTATTTTTTTTATTTTTTACCCACAGGACTCCGTTCGACAGAGACCCTGTCCGGCAAAAGACCTGCCGAACTCACGATGCAACAGCCAGGGAAGGATAAAGGCTACAACAAATATCCAGGTGGTCTCCATTACGAGCATTAAATCTGTTTTATACACCATTCCGCAGCCTACCCCTAGAGGGGGACATGTTTAACAGTCCCGTCCCTTGCTTATCGCACTATTTGTATCGTTCTGCATTCATAGCAGCACTTCTTGAATAAAACAATGCAGTACCTTTTTGCTTATAATTGCATTTCCTTTTTATACACATGTTCATTTACGGCATGTTGCATCCGTACACGTTGGTATGGTTAAAATACACCAGGGGCTTATGTTCCCCGCATCATGGTGTGATAAGTCCGAGCACTTTCACAAGTGTGGCACCCCGAACTTATAGCATTATATGCATCGGCTCCAAATCATGTCTTGGGTCAATAGTTGGGTTTGCCCGGCTCCCATGTTTTGGTACCTTACGTTCCGTTGTATCGGCTAAGGTAGCACTGGGAGAACCACTGCGATTGCGCCCCAGTTGAGCTGGGTTAACGCCTCAGTGGAGAAAGCTAAAACTGACCGTCATGATGAGGCGAGAGCCGGTCGCTGTTCGAGAGGTTTTTTGCGAGTCCTTAAAGACTTATGCCGCTTAGAGCGAGGAGCCGGTTTTTGTCTGGCCAAGGCGTGGATAGCGCACCAAATTCGGCCTTCCGAAGACTAGGGGCTTCGCCGAAATTTAAAATTATAGAATTCTATGGCTAAGTGAGAGTGTTCAAGCATTATAAGTCCGGTTGCCTTGTTCGTTGTGTTGAGCGCCTCCCTAGATGGACCCAACAATGGGAACAAGAGTGCTCAAGTTTATCCCGAACACCCCAGCACTCGTGGCATGGGGGCTGAAGCCGACGACTTGCCATCTCTTAGAATTGATAAACAGCCGCACAGAAGGTAATATTTTAAATTAGCAAGCGTTGCTTAGCGCATATGAACTAAGTTTTCAGCGCACAGGATAACAAAATGCGAGTCTACTCAAATATTACATCTTTGGAGCACTCACCCGCAATAGTGCGGGCACCCTTCAGGACACTCTTATAATACATCTCGGGCATGCGGTGCTCCTTGCCCTGCGGTGGCGGGTCCGTCACAAGCTTTTGGGCATCCATCTTGCCCCAGTGCACCTTTGCGCGGGCAAGGGCCCGACGGGCACCCTCAATACAAGCGGAGTGCTTGATGACTTCAACCCACGGGCACGCATCCACCAGCCGCCGCACCAGGCCGAAGTAGCTCCCAGGCATGGCCTCTTTCGGCCACAGCCAAACTATGAGGCCCTTCATGGCCTGTTCGGCCACCTTGTGGAGCTCGACCAGCTGCTTCAGCTGGTCGCTAAGGGGCACCGGATGTCCGGCCTCAGCATACTGAGACCAGAAGACCTTCTCCGTCGAGCTCCCCTCCTCGGCCCGGTAGAATGTGGCAGCATCGGATACGCTGCGAGGAAGGTCTGCGAACATTCCTGGAGAGCTCCGAATTCAGGTAAGTAACAGGTAATTAACACTCACATGCTTACTTTGCATGAAAAATGCCTTACCCGCCGCTATTTTCTTCAATTCCTCAATTTCTTGGAGGGCCTTATAGGCTTCGGCCTTAGTGGCTTTGGCACTCTCAAGAGCCGTCGCAAGCTCGGACTTTCGAGTCTCCGAGTCACGCTCCAAACTCTCATGTTTCTCCATGAGAGCCTGGAGCTCTTGTTGTACCTCCGCCACCCGCGCCTCCTGCTTCTCTCGCTCGGAGCGTTCCGCAGCCGCATTACGTTCGGCCGCGGACACCGTCTCCTTCAGGGTCGCCACCTTGCTAGTGGCCCCTACAATACCCACGTTATCCTTGTCATTTTTCTTGCAACCAAAATCCTTTTCTGTAAGGTACAATTTTAATAAGGTGTTACTCACCTTCCTTGTCCTCGAGCCGCTTTTTGGCACGGCCGAGCTCGTTCTCGGACCGCTCGAGGCTTTCCTTAAAAGTATTGACCTCCGTAGTCAGTGCGGCGGAGGTCAGCAGCACAGCCTGCAATCCCATATTGACATATTTTTTATGACTCCTGCGTATATCTTTTTAGATCCTCAGTCCGACTTTTCTTTCCGAACACCCGAACCGAACATCAGGGGCTACTGTCTATGCAGTACCATTTTATCTATATCGAAATTCTTACCTCAAAGCCTGTTAGAAGGCTGCTGCAGGCTTCGGTCAGCCCGCTCTTGGCAAGCTGAACCTTCTGAATCACCGCACTCATAACAGTGCGGTGTTCCTCTTCAATGGAGGCGCCGTTGAGCGCCTCCAGCAAGTTATCCGGCGCCTCCGGTTGGACGGAGGCTGCCGGCGTCACGGTCTTGCCCTTCTTACGAAGGGGTCGCCCGCCGGACTCCGGAGCCACTGTTGGTTCCGGGGCTGAGTCCGGTGCAAAGTCCGGGAGGTTGTCCTGCGACACCTCCGAGGCCTCCTCCTCCTGGTGGGTCCCTTCCTGGGATCCCACCTCGGCATCGTCCGCATCCCGGGGGGTGGAGGCAGTCGGAAGGGAATCCATGTCCGACGCACCTAAGGACCCGCTTGACGAAGCGGGAAGATCATCCTTGGGCGGACTGCAGGGTTGTATGCGGCATTAGAAAGACATTATGTGGCGAAAAGAAAAACCATGAAGTTATTCGGGAATCCGGATACTTACAATCTCGCCAGGGGCTTGGCCCTTGGAGGCCAGTCCTCGTCGTCGTCTCTGGCGTTGGCTGAGCAGTCCGGGGAAAGAGTTTTTCCCTTCTTGGACCCTTCGGCCTCCCTTGTTGGGGAGGCCTTCCTTTTCTTCCCTCCCCCCGCTAGGGGAGAGGCTTTCTTCTTCTCCTCCTCGCCTTTGTGGGAGGAGTCGGCCTCGGATTCATCATCCGATAACACTTGAAAACGGGAACTCTTTCGAGTACCCGTGGCCTTCTTCTTGGCCTTCTTCTCCGGCACCACATGGGGTGCCGGAGCCAGCAGCCCCGTTAGGCGGGTGTCCGCTGGGTCCTCTGGTAATGGGGCCGGACAGATAGTCTGTTCGGCCTTCGCCAGCCAGTCCTATCAAAGGTAAAGGGAGTTTAGATCCCGCATAGAGTCAAACTATGGAAAACAAGTGGCAAAATCACTTACCTTGTCAGCTGGACGCTGCGAGCGGAATCCGCGATCTTCGGTAGCGGATGCGGGAGCCTCGGCGCCCTTGAACAGCACCTTCCAGACATCTTTGTACATAGTGTCGAAGAGCCCGCTCAGAGTCTGGTGCTGCGCCGGATCGAACTCCCACATGTTGAAGCCCCGTCGTTGGCACGGGAGAATCCGGCGGATGAGCATGACCTAGACTACGTTGAGAAGCTTGAGCTTCTTGTCCACCAGCTTTTGGATGCAGGCTTGGAGTCCGGTCAGCTCCTCCGAATCACCCCAGATCCGGCCACTCTCTTTCCAGGAGGTGAGCCGTGTAGGGATGCCAGATCTGAATTCGGGGGCCGCTGCCCAATCAGGGTCACGCGGCTCGGTGATGTAGAACCACCCCGATTGCCACCCCTTAATGGTTTCCACAAAAGTGCCCTCCAGGCAAGTAACGTGGGACATCCTGCCCATCATGGCGCCTCCGCACTCCGCTTGGCTGCCCTTCACAATGTTCGGCTTGACACTGAAGGTCTTAAGCCACAAGCCGAAGTGGGGCTGGATGCAGAGGAAGGCCTCGCACACGACGATAAACGCCGAGATGTTGAGGATGAAATTCGGGGCCAGATCATGGAAATCCAGGCCGTAGTAGAACATGAGCCCCCGGACAAAGGGATGAAGTGGGAAGCCCAGTCCGCGGAGGAAATGGGGAAGAAATACTACCCTCTCATGGGGCCTGGGGGTGGGAATGAGCTCTCCCTCGTCGGGGAGCCGATGCGCGATGTTGCTGGACAAATATCCGGCATTGCGCAGCTTCTGGATCTGCCCCTCCGTGACGGAGGAGGCCATCCACTTGCCTCCCGCTCCGGACATAGTTGGAGAAGGTTGATGTGAGAAGTGCGTACTTGGGCGCTGGAGCTCGAGTTCGTGGAGATGAATAAGCCAAGGAGGAAGAAGGCACAGGTAAAATGGTTGGATCTTTATCCCCTTATATGGGTGGACAAAAACATGTGTCCCCACCGGCCTGATAAAACTCGCTTATCCCCCAAGCGCCGCAATCAATGGCGCGGTTGGGTTACCCACGTCCATATTGATGGGAATCCCAGAATAAGGGGAACACGATCTCTGCTTCGACAGGACGTGCCAAGAAAACCGCTTCGCTAAACGCGTTGAGGTGGTATAATAAAAACGATTCTAGTAAAGGATTGGTAGTGGTGTGACGTCACGCCACAAAATACGTCAGCAGATTGAACTTGTGTCATATTATTCTCTCTACGGTGGTACGTGGAATTTATTTTTGCAGAGCCGTACACTATCCTGGTGTTCACAATCTTCTATAAATTATTCGGAGGAAGAACCCGCCTTGCAATGCCGAAGACAACATGCGCACCGGACTCGTCGTCATTGAAGCCTGGTTCAGGGGCTACTGAGGGAGTTCCGGACTAGGGGTGTCCGGATAGCCGAACTATCATGATCGGCCGGACTCCAAGACTATGAAGATACAAGATTGAAGACTTTGTCCCGTGTCCGGATGAGACTTTCCTTGGCGTGGAAGGCAAGCTTGGCGATACGGATATGTAGATCTCCTACCATTGTAACTGACTCTGTGTAACCCTAGCCCTCTCCGGTGTCTATATAAACCGGATGGCTTTAGTCCGTAGGACGAACAACAATCATACCATAGGCTAGCTTCTAGGGTTTAGCCTCCTTGATCTCGTGGTAGATCCACTCTTGTAACACACATCATCAATATTAATCAAGCAGGATGTAGGGTTTTACCTCCATCAAGAGGGCCCGAACCTGGGTAAAACATCATGTCCCTTGTCTCATGTTACCATCCGCCTAGACACACAGTTCGGGACCCCCTACCCGAGATCCGCCGGTTTTGACACCGACACATACTATTTCCCATAACAACTCTAGCGTCACCGAACCTTAAGTGTGTAGACCCTACGGGTTCGGGAATCATGCAGACATGACCGAGACATCTCTCCGGCCAATAACCAACAGCGGGATCTGGATACCCATGTTGGCTCCCATATGTTCCACGATGATCTCATCGGATGAACCACGATGTCGGGGATTCAAGCAATCCCGTATACAATTCCCTTTGTCAATCGGTATGTTACTTGCCCGAGATTCGATCATTGTTATCCCAATACCTCATTCAATCTCGTTACCGGCAAGTCACTTTACTCGTTCCGTAATGCATGATCCCGTGACTAACTACTTAGCCACATTGAGCTCATTATGATGATGCAATACCGAGTGGGCCCAGAGATACCTCTCCGTCATACGGAGTGACAAATCCCAGTCTCGATTCGTGCCAACCCAACAGACACTTTCGGAGATACCTGTAGTGCACCTTTATAGCCACCCAGTTACGTTGTGACGTTTGGTACACCCAAAGCATTCCTACGGTATCCGGGAGTTGCACAATCTCATGGTCTAAGGAAATGATACTTGACATTAGAAAAGCTCTTAGCAAATGAACTATACGATCTTGTGCTATTCTTAGGATTGGGTCTTGTCCATCACATCATTCTCCTAATGATGTGATCCCGTTATCAATGGCATCCTATGTCCATGGTCAGGAAACCATAACCATCTATTGATCAACGAGCTAGTCAACTAGAGGCTCACTAGGGACATGTTGTGGTCTATGTATTCACACATGTATTACGGTTTCAGTTAATACAATTATAGCATGAACAATAGACAATTATCATGAACAAGGAAATATAATAATAACCATTTTATTATTGCCTCTAGGGCATATTTCCAACAGAAATATGCTCAATGGAGTAGTTATCCTTCATGAGATCATTCACGAGATGCACCGGAAGAACATGAGTGGGGTAGTATTAAAAATTGACTTTGAAAAGGCATACGATAAAGTCAAATGGTCATTTCTCCAACGGACCCTCAAAATGAAAGGCTTCTCCGATAAATGGCGTGAGTGGTCCAAAATTTCGTTACTGGAGGTAGTGTGGCTATCAAAGTCAATGATGATGTAGGCCATTACTTCCAGGCAAAAGAAGGGATTACATTAGGGTGACCCTATGTCTACGATGCTATTAAACATTGTCGCTGACATGTTGACTACTTTGATAGAGTGCGCCAAACAGGATGACCAAATTGCATGAGTAGTGCTACATCTTGTGGATGGGGGACTTTCTATCTTGCAATATGTGTATGATACGATTCTTGTTATGGAACACGACCTAGATAAGGCTCAAAATCTGAAACTCTTGCTTTCAGCTTTTGAAAAACATTCTGGTCTGAAAATTAACTTCCATAAAAGTGAATTGTTTTGTCTTGGAGAAGCCAAGAACGCGGCTGCACAATCGCTGAATTATTCGGTTGTGCACAAGGCCAATTCCTGATTAAATATTTGGAAATTCCAGTTCATTACAGCGTCTAACTAATGCGGAGTGAAAACATGTTGAAGAGCTATTGGAGAAACGGTTGAGCAGTTGGAAAGGCAAGTTACTCTCCGTTGGAGGAAGACTATTTTTGACCAATTATGTTCTCACAAACATGGTTCTCTACATGCTCTCATTTTTACAACTTCCCAAAGGGGTTCTGCAAAGACTGGATTACTTCAGATCCAGATTTTTTTGGCAAGGAGACTATGAAAATAAAAAGTATAGGCTAACCAAATGTAGCATGGTTTGTCGACCAAAAGACCAGGGAGGTTTAGGTATTTAGGAACTCCGGGTCAAAAAATGTTGCCTTACTTAGTAAATGGCTATTCAAGCTACTTACTAAGGATGGTGTTTGGCAAACTCTACTGTGCAACAAGTATTTAGGCCAAAACAGCGATATCCCAGGCATATTGGAAGCCTGGTGACTCACATTTTTGGGTTGGTCTGATGGCGGTAAAGAAACATTATTTTTGCTTCGGATCCTTCGCGATAAAGGACGGCTCTGAGATACGTTTCTGGGAGGACAAGTGGCTAGGAAACACCACTCTTTGGGAACAATATATAGCCTTGTACCGCATAGTACGCGATAAGAATGATACTCTTGCACACGGCCTCAGCTCTTCCCCACCTAATGTATCATTTAGGAGGGATTTGATTGGCCCACGTCTTGTGTCATGGCAACATCTACTATCCGGGTTGGATTTGATTAACTTGACACATGGACGGGATGTGTTTCGCTGGAATCTAATTGCATGGGGGGTCTTTCACAGTTGACTCTATATATCGTGCACTATCGCACTCAAAGATTCCAGTGGACAATAATAAACTAATATAAGATTTTCATGTGGTATTTTCGGAGAGGAGTTGTGCTAACTAAAACAATCTTACTAGACACAACTGACAAGGAAGCAAGAAGTGTAGTTTTTTAACTCACGATGAGACAATCAAACACCTCTTCTTTCAATGCAAGTTTGCGCGTTCTACATGATCCATCATTCAAATATCGTCTAATTTGTATCGCCGACAAGTGTTGCGAATATATGTGGTCACTGGCTTGACGGACTACCAAATACGATTAGTACGCTAATTCGGGTGGGAGCGTCTGCCTTACTATGGTCGCTTTGACCATGTAGAAATGATTGTGTTTTTAATGGCAAAATCTCCTCTCCTATGCAGGTTATCTACTGTTGTACGCATTGGCTTCTTATGTGGTCTACGCTGCACCAAACGGAGTACCAGTCACTATTCAAGGTGGCGTGTATGCGGTTGGAGCGGGTGGTCAGGGAGGTTTTTACCCAACATGGATGGCAGCATAATCTCCGGATCGGTTCACCTCCTTCGTCAACATAGGCATAATATTGGTCTCGTATGGCTTTACTGTTGCCGAATTGTCATTTTTTACATACTTTGTCAGACGGTTCTTTTTGTGGTTGTGTGTATCTTAGTTATGCAGAGGCCCGGTGTCGCTCATCATGATCTGTATCCGCTTGATGCTATATTTTGAGATAATAAAAACGTCATTTATCAAAAAAAATATCATTAAGATATCATTGAGTGGACATGGAACAAGATTTAGCATATTGGTCTAAATGTAGTTAGAAAGCACATTATGTAGTTATTCCGCAATTTAGTTACAAAAGCATGGATCGATTCGGTCTCATGCATGTTTTCAAGTCTCATGTCTCTTGAAACCACGGTTGGGCAGGCAAAGCAGGTCAACACCAACAACATAGTGTTAGCTGTCGCCATGGTCCAAGGATGCCACCAGCCACCCAGTGTTGCGTAATTGATTAACATTAATCCAGGTAGTCTAGCAAGGCTAATGATTAAAAATGCGACAGCTCTGTCTAGTACCTCTGGAGTTTACTGCATATTATGACTATTATTATAATCTCAGTTGGCCGAGTTTGTATCATGAATGTGTAAAACACTGGACACTCTTTGGCCTGTATCCAGTACTTTTTGTCACATCTTACAAGTTCCAAAAGACAAAATTGTACGAGTGCTGAAACAAGCTGGTCCCAAACTAAAGAATTTAAACCTCGCTGTAACCAGGTACTACACTAATTAAGGTGACTCACCAGGGCCATCATGGAGTAGTGATTAAATAAGCATATACACCTATACAGCATCCAACGGGAAAAGAAGAGTCGATGCTTCTAAAATTAACTAGTAAGGAAGAACATTGAGTTCCATGGTTAAAAGAGGAGTTATATACTTCCTTCGTCAGGTTGCAAGGCTCATTGGTTAGTCTTCTAAGTCAAACCTTTTAAGTTTGACTGAGTTTATCGAGGAAAATATCAATATCTGCTGCTCATGAGGTATTTCATATTTTATTTCATAGTTTATCAAGTGATAATATTTTTGTTTCTAAGCTCAAGCAAAAAAAAATGGCTTAGGATAAACCTAAAAAAAAGAGCTCACCTAACAATGGTGGCTGTAATTATTTATTTTCTTACAAGTATACTGGCCCTTATCCTATATACCTAGGAGATCCATCCATACTAATTTATTTATCTCAATATGCAAGCATGCCACAACACCATACAATTATGGATGGGATAAGACTCACTTTAACATGCAACCATGCATGAGAAAAGACCCACCATCACATGCAACCATGCATGGGAAAATGTTTTTCATTATATTACTCTACTTATATTCAATAATAATTTTCAACTAATCGTAACCAAATATAATAAATCATATGTATTTTTAATTTTGGTTCACATGTTATTATTTTAAATAATTATATTTCACACAATCAAATCAAAAATATATTGCAACCGATTCTCGTAGCAACGCCCGGGGTATCATCTAGTAAGTTATAACTTCTTGGTTGAGAAACCATTTTTTAAAATATACCATTGGCGTCCATATTGAGTGATGCGCAAAATAACATTAATTTATTTGTATTTCTTACAATAGTCTGAGAAAATCACATCAAAAAGAGGCTGCCTACGACATCACATAGATTGCATAGCCTACTATACTACTGGTAGAGCGATGATTTTTGGCTCCTGTGCTCTGTGGAGCTCGAAATTAAGTTTCAAAAGAATCTGAAAAAATACGCACGCACATAGAGGTGTATATTACATGTGTGTGAAATTTGTGATGAACTACGTTTGATGTGAGTACACACAAAAAATCATGTACGTTTGTAGTGAATAGTACATATGCTAGAAATACATCATTTTTTGTGTAGCTTGCGTCAAAAAATTTCACCATGAAACTTACAAACAAGTAGTATACATCCTTATGTGTGTGTGTGTGCGCGCGCGCGGGGGTGTGTGTGTGTGTGTGTGTTCGCAATTTTTTGAAAAATAAAAGGAAGATTTTTGAAATTCCAAAATTCAGGCTTCATAGAGCCCCGGAGCCAAAAACAATTTCTGCCTCCTAGTATGCCTTCCAAACTGTTTAGCATATCCCTTACGACCATCGATCACCAAATGTTACACCCAACAAGGATAGAATCTCACACCTCAGCACAATCAGAAGGGGCCGATTATGAGTCAATGTTGATGATGACTCGGCTAGATGACAAGTCATTCGTCGGGCCGATCTTTCACGGTACCAGTAGCAGCAAATAAAAAAATTTGGTTGAGCAAAGATGCAAGACCGTAATATCAAAACTGGCGCCAAGCAGACAGAATCAACTCCACGCGTAGCAATGACAAAATCCAACACGGGTCAGCAAAAACAAACACGATATTTGATGTCCTCGACATGAGACGTTTTTTGATTTTTTATTGAACTCTCGTCAAAACAAATCTGGTACATCGGCTGTAGCCGGCCTATTTTATAGGCGATACAGATCTGACCAAACCAAGTCAAGTACCAAAAGCTGATACAGACTCTCTAGCCAATTCAAACTAATCAAGCACTTTAACTAATTAATTATCTGGCCACCTTAATCACCTAGGAGCCTAGGTAACCACGGAACTATACTAGACCAAAAGAACATAGATTTGACTCAACATGATACGCTATGTTCGCACCTACCAAAACGAATGAAACTTGACTTGTATATTCCTCTCATAACCCGTGCAACACATGGAGTTCTAAAAGTTGGCTCGACTTCATCCAGTGCAACGAGCTGAATATGAATTCTTCCAACACAAATAATCTGCTTTTTGTTGGCATGATCAAGTTTGCATGTAGTTGTTTTGGAACCCTCAGATATGCCATAGATGCCCACATCATCCCCTCCTTCTTGGAACGAAGCTATCCTTGGTTGCATGGTGGCTTTAGGGAGCTTCTTCTTTACTGAAAGAATATCATCCTCCTTGATAGCATTAGCAAACATGGGCTGCAACACATGTCGCCTTCCAGCGTCCCAAAAAGAATAAGTGTTGGACCTTCCCTCATGTGTGGCACGATGATCATATTGCCATGGCCTCCCCAATAACAAGTGGCATGCATCCATCAGCAAAACATCATAGATAACCGTATCGATATAGTCACCAACATAAAAATTGAGACACACCTTGTGAGTAACTTCCAGTCGACCTGACTAATATAACCACTTGATGCAGTGTGGTTGTGGGTCCTTCCATGTAAGCAAACCTAAAGCATCCACCATGTCCTTACTGACTGCATTGCATTGGTGTAGCTTCCACCATCGATGATTAGCTTGCAATTGGTGTTATTGATCTTGCACTGAGTCTGGAAAATATTCCAAAGTTGACCCTTATCCTCAATACGGTCATTTTGCACTCGCTGCACCATCATGGATGCACATGATTCAACGACTTCAAAACTCATGGCCTCTTTTTCAAGATCTCCAAACTTCCCACTAGATTTGTCATCAACTTTCTCTTCATCAATTTTAGCAACTAAACCGCCTTTTTTTTATTTTCAACAAGTATATGTTATTTCTTCTTTTTGAATTCAACTGCAGCTTGAGCAATATCTCACTTTCGACGGTCCACCAAATATTGGTCGGAAGTGTATGCTTCAAAAGGAAGCCACTGACCATCATGTAAATTTTCTCCAAGAAAAAACACTAGATCTGTCAATCTTCAATTGTTTCTTTAGTATCCATGGCTGGCCTAACACTAAGGAGCAGCATTCATGTGCTCAGGGAGAACATCACATACAACCAAATCCATAAGTACCAATAAATTGTATCGTGAGCAACCTCAACTCTGATACCACTTGATGATGACTCGGCTAGATGATGAGTTGTTTGTTGGCCTGATCTTTCACGATACTAGTAGCAGCAAAAAGAAATTCCGATCAAGCAAAGATGCAAGACCGTAATATCAAAATTGGCGCCAAGCAGACATAATCAACTCCATGCGTAGCAACGACAAAATCCAACACGGATCAGCAAAAACAAACACAATATTTGATGTCCCCGACATGGGATGTTTTCTAATTTTTTATTGAACTCTTGTCAAAACAAATATGCTACATTGGCTGTAGCCGGCCTATTTTATAGGCGATACATATTTGACCAAACCAAGGCAAGTACCGAAATCTGATACAGACTCTATCTCCAATTCAAACCAATCAAGCACTTTAACTAATTAATTATCTGACCACCTTAATCACCTAGGAGCCTAGGTAAACATGTAACTATACTAGACCAAAAGAACATAGATTTGACTCATAGCATGATACGCTATGCTCACACCTACCAAAACAAATGAAACTTGACTAGTATATTTCCTCCCATAACCCATTCAGCACATTGAGTTCTAAATGTTGGCTTGACTTCTTCCGATGCAACGAGCTGAATAGGAATTCTTCCAACACAAATAATCTGCTTCTTGTTGGCATGATCAAGTTTGCATGTAGTTGTTTTTTGAACCCTCAGGTATGACACAGATGCCCACATCAAACGTGATGCAATATGGATGACCTATAAAAAAGTTCAAAACTTTCTTTTAGTTAAATACAATATTATTCTAGCAGTTGCAAATAGAGCAGTACTAAAGTGTATGAGGTGGTGAAAGTGTAAAAACCATGAATACAATCTACCAAATGAAGCAAGGAGCATGAGATGGAAAATGTTGTATGCTTTCATCCTGATTGTAGATGCAACACCATTTTCTCCCCTTCATTTATGTATTGTCAATTTGTCTTAAGGATAACCGCTTGACAAAGATTGAACACAAATACCTTAATCTTATGGGCGATTTTTAGCTTCCAAACTTTCTTATGAAAAATTGACAATTTGTTTTGAGACCATACTAATTTGAACATGCTAGCTAGTTTCTTATGAGGAAAGAAGCACAATATACCCATATGGGTATATCAACTATTGTTGTCTTTTTTCTTAAATAGCAATTGAAGGGATTAAAATATCGCTAGTTGTTTAAGTAGTTGAAGTTTAGCTCATATTGTGAACAAAATAGAACTACTAACAAATTAATAACATCTTTAACATGTAAATGTGGCATGAATCAAGAAAGCGTAAAGGTTCTAGAAAATTCCAAAACATATGTAAAAAATTAAAAATGAAAATTTTGAGTTGTGGATTGTGTAATAAGAATAAATTTTCCGGATCTAAAATAGCAAATGTTATATCACTATAAACCTACATACTTCTTTTTCATAGTCCACGAATAAAATAGTTCGATAATAAAATTTATGGATACATAGCTCAAAATTGCATACACATAAAGCTTTTCTAGAATCATTTATAATTCAAAACATGGTTTTGATTTCCTTTTAGAATGGGACTCACTGGTGCATGGATCAATTGGCATTTTCACCATATAAACCACTTTAAAGTGGCATTTATTCGTGCCCAAATATTGATGTGCTTTATTCCACGAACAAAGTGAAGGAACTCACATATAATTTTTTTGAGAATGGGTTATGGCTCAAGATTGGTGACAACTTAATTATAGCACCTGTAGGAAATGTGGTATCATATGATTTGATAGAGTGAACAAATTCGTGGAAGTAATTTAGTAACCATTTTTTCGATGGATGTAATCATCACGTCGTTTGGGGCCATTTGGAACCTTAGAAATGCAAAGTCCCCCATAACCTAATATTTCAAGATTGAAAATGCCTGCACTAAAAAACTTACCCAAAAATACAAGTCCCCGTATGCTGACGTCCTAGACTATCTATTCCCTTAATTTCTTTGAGATTCATGCAAAGTTTTTCATCGAAGCCTCTTCAATTTAGTCCAATTTCAACTGCCAAGTCATTTTCCGTTTTACACAACACCCCATTGTTTATTCATGTTTCACTTAGGTTATGTTAAGGTTTTTATTCACTTTTAGAAGTTTTGTCATAAATGTGAGTGGAACTCAAACCAATACAAAACTACATACATATCTGTATGAGATAATAGAACCATAGTGAAACTCATTGGAATCCAAATGAAACATACATAAATATTAGTGGAACTCGTAAAACAAATATTAGTGGAACTTGAACCACCATGAAAGCCAAGCACGTACCAGAATAATATGAAACCATGGAACCAAAACAAAAACCACAGAAAGCCATATGAAACAAGCATCAACAAAAAATGGTTTCTAAAAGTTTCATTAATATTTCATTCAAGTTCCAAAACACAAAACAAAAGTTATTTCAAAAATCCAGTTAAACATGTACCAAAACTATACGAAACCATGAAACCACATTGAAGTCACTGAAAGCCAAATCAAACTTGCATAAAAAACTGTTCAAAAAGTTTCGTCAATATTTCATTACTATTTCAAAACATGAATTTTTTTTAATTTTCAAAAGCATATTCAACAATAGTTTGATTTGAAAATCTCGTCAAGACAAAGAAGGTGGTGAAAACAGATCTCAAATTGGTTATTTGGTTAAAAATATGGCCATTTTCAGTTGGAGAATAAAAATGTTAAATGCATGCATTAGTGGATGAGAGGGGGAGATTTGATTACTACAAATCACATGATTCTAAAGTAAAAATGTAAGGGCAAGAATCACATGAATCTCGTACTGTTTTGGGATCCTTGGATAGTCCTTGGGCCTCCAGATACATGTGGAAATTCCACATCGAGAACTTGCCACGGTTATCCATTTGGAAAATAAAAGACGAGCACAACCCATGATTTAGTGGGTACTACTAGACCATAATTTGTAATCAACCAACTCTTTCTCTCTCATTCTTTTGTTTTTCCCTTTTGTGTGGTCTTTTATGTACATAAGCTTTTTAGAGACATACAACAGGACACTCTCCTACTAGTTCACTTAAAAATATATTAACAAATAGTACCTATATTGTTATTGCACATAATTTTCCATTTTTAGCCCATGATTAAATACATCCTTGATGGAATTTACGGATACATGACTCACAACTACATATGCGCAAAGTTTCTTTTTGAGAATCATTTCCATTGAGGAAACAAATCTTTATTCGTTTAACAACAACCTGGATCTTTTAGCATTTTTACGTATGAACCACTTTAAATAAGTGGTATAGTCTATATATATGTACCATCATCTTTTAATGTGTATGCGTTTTTTCTTGTTGAAAATAAACCCCGACGCCCTTTCTATAGGAGTAGAATATATATGATCGATCATTTAGTATTTTTTGTGTGAAAGTATTAGTGTATGCTTAGAAAAGCAATCCGTGGCCTAAACAAACCTTTTACATTTGTGTCCAGAATGTTTGAAAAACCTTTTTTGGCCATAAATACCCACTCACCCTGCATGGGAAATGGTGCCGGGAATGGGTGCGACCAATCATTATTGGGTAGGCGGTCATTAAGGGGTGTGCTTCCTGGTGCAAAACGCGACTGCGACATTGGTACGAACGTGGGAGAGAAGGGGGGGGGGGGGCGGGGATTTCCCTCCCCCGCCGACGGTTGGGTTTGGAGCATGGTCCATAGCAACCCCGCCCAGCCTCCTAAAATGTAGGCTCAGGGAGCGAATATGGAGCACCCTTATATTATTTTATCGATAGTGATCCATGTGCCATTGATAGATTACTTTTCTGTTGTTGCAATGTCATATTAACAGTTATTAGGATGATCAACTACATATGACACATCCGGTAAACTTGCTCCAATTAATGTCAAACTATCCCTTTAGTATTCCTCACAACAAAGATCCATTGGGTATATCAAGTATGTCAGCATGATTTGCTATTCACCAAGCCCTGATGGCTTTCTGTTAAAGGTTTCCAATACGTCTCATCACTGGAAACATTAGCAACAATATTTCCGATCGGAGTTAAATGTCATCTAAAGACTGGCACCCCACCAGAACTGAATAGTTTGATAGATCTCTTTTCATGACTAATTTTGGAACATACGGAGTTTCACATGAACACAGAGCAACTCCAGCGGAAATCCGAACCAAGTTATGTATTGTCGTCTCATGTTTATACTCCCTCCATTTCTAAATATAAGTCTCCTTTTTTTTATATTTAGGAACAGAGGGAGTACATAATAATTAATGTTATAATTTGTTAGCAAAAAAAGTTGAACCGTGAAGAAACGAAAAAGCGGTTGAAGGCTTGAAGCACAGAGCACTGGAGAAGTGTAAGAATACGTCGGCGTGTCAGATTTCTTCACTTCCCTCCGCAAGGGCATATTCCACATACTCCCAGCTTGTTGTCCCCACCACACACAGCGCGGTGCATGCGTAGGCTGGTCCCATGCGCCGCGTCTGTCAAGAGCCGTCGATGCGGCGTTGGACGGCTCATCTCCTTTTCTGTGAAGAAGAACGTTGCTTGTGTGGGCAAAGCCGCGTGGTGTGTGGCCAGTCTAGGACTCGTTTATTTCGAGTCACCTGTAGTTTTAGGGAGTTTTGCACTTTGAGCCTCGAGGTCTGGGTAATTGACGATTTCACATGCTACTTTACTACTCCACATTTGGAAAATGGTTGTGTTTTTGTGGTAAGCATTTGCTTCTCGGTGTCTAAATCATCTCATACTTTTTCAGCGTTTGGACAATCATTCCTTGCTTTCAGAAAAAAACACGATCATTCCATAAAACCAAATTGAAGAAAATGTCTTGCCAAAAGTCATGATAGCAAAGTGAACACGGGCTTACTCTTATTACCTTCACAAAATTCCATAGTGGTGGATGTTTTAGTCTAAACCAAATTGCCATATATAGCACTAAAGGGTCGAGCTTTTTCCTAATAGGCCGAGCCTTTCCCCTGACATTCCAATAAAAAGAATGTTTTAAAATGTGAAAGTTATCATGAAAGTACGGAAAAGACCCATTCAATCCAGGAGCCTAGAAAAATCCACCTACCACCACAGACTAAGTCCCTTCACCGATCCAAGCCAAATTTCATGATATTGGAAGTGTTGTTGAGGAACCTAAACATTTAAAAATGAATATACAAAATATTAAAAAAAATGCCATGAATTGGTATTGAAAATGTGTGATACCTATTATATCTAGAGGTACTCTAGATGATATCACTATACATGTTTATGTACATACCATTACCAACAATTAGTTTTTTTATGGAGCACTATATATAGCAACTAATGATTTTATGCCTTAATTGGGTCCTACATTCACTTAATAAGTGGACAAGGGTGAAAAAATTGTAGCGCGCAATGTTGTAATTGCTTTCGTGTCAATCAAATCCCATAATGATTGAGAGCACACTACTACATAAGGCGACCGAACGGTGAAAATTGGCGGTGTCCGTAAGAACTAACAAGTATGATGTTCCTAGCCATATACTCTATTTGTCGACACTCAAAACTGCACAAAATAATCATAGCACAAAAGCTCCAACAATAATTAATGACAAGAGGAATCAAGCTCTCTTAGTCAATTGATTAGGACTCCTAACTAAATAAAACTTAACACAAATAGGTGTTTCCACGAGGGCCCGGACGCACAAGCTCCCCTCCCCTTAAAATTCTTACTTTGTTCCTCCGCCTTGCTTTTCCCTCCCGCTTCCGACTCCTCCCCCACCGCTCCCCATGTCGGCGGCGTAGGCGGACACGGCGGACCCGGCGGCGGAGTGCAGAGGCAGGCCAGGGTCGTAGGCGCTCGCGAGGAGATGGCGGCGCCCTCCTCTTCAGCCGGGTTCGGGGGCATGTCGTCGGACAACGCCAAGGGCCTGGCCCTCGCGGTGTCGTCCAGCGCCTTCATCGGCGCCAGCTTCATCGTCAAGAAGATGGGGCTCAGGAGGGCCGCAGATTCCGGCGTCCGCGCAGGTGAGTTGCGCCACTCGGTGGCTGAGGCCCCACTGCTGCCTTGCTTGCTTCCTCTGGCGTCTGGATCTCGCCGGTACGGGTTGGTTGGCCGGCGAGGGGGTCGATTGGGGCGGCCGATTTGGAGTGGTGGGTAGCGGAATCGAGCGGAGTTTGGTTTTGGTTGCTGTTCTTTGCTTGGTTGGTGGGAGGGATCTGCGTGCGGTAAAAAACAAAAAGGAGCAGCGCGGTTTATTCTTCTCCGGTAGATTGGCGGTCCAGACCAGTTGAATCGAATAGATTCCTCGGAACAATGGAGCTTGCTTATCATTGCAACTTCTCTGGAACTTTTCCTTGCTCTCGTCGGTCAGAACAGAGGAGTGGAGTTGACGCTGGAAAAAAGGGTAAAATTCGGACAGGGGGGCGCGTTCTTCGCGGTAGATTTGGCCGCGTGGGAAGTCCAGTTGAGTCCAGAACGAAGACTCGCCTCTTTCCGTTGCAATTGGATGGCTTGATTCTCTTCTCTTTCGGCGGTGTGAAAAAAGTTGCAATGATTTGGTTTCGTCGTTGACAGTTCTCGCTGCTTCGCTGTGCTGTTTTGGTCCGAAAGCTTCCTTGAAAATGCAGTCCATGATCTCGCATTTGTTTCATGTCTTTGTTTCTCTTGTTGGAATTGCGACGAGTGAGTCTGAGGAAGAGTTCTTCCATGGCTAAATATGCTTATGAATGGTGTCCATTATCGGTGGGCTCGTTGGGAGAGAATACTGTTTAGATAGAAACTCTTGCTTGCAATATGCTTATGGATGACGTCCATTATCGGTGGCTCGTTGTGAGAGAATCACTGTCCACATAGAAACTCTTGCTTGCAATATGTCTTGTCGCGAGCTTACAGGTCAAACTATCTGATGGGGTCACTGATCTTTATCTGGATTTCTGTTTTGTTGGATTGATTCATGTCAAATTTTGCGTTGTTACTTGCATAGAGCTTCCTCAATCATGAATAGATCTGCGCTAGTTGAGATCTTTTGCATGATTGAAGTGGTTTACTGGCACATTCTGTTAAAGAGACAATGACTTAAACGTGCCCTTTTCGAATATGATAAGGAAACCAGTAAATCTTAGAGCAGCCTGTGTTTTATATCGTCTTGTTGATCAGTGTGGCTATTTAGTTTGTTGGGTACTCAGGTTAAAATGATCAATTTCCCAGCTTACTACTCCCTCCGTCCGGAAATACTTGTCATCAAAATGAATAAAAGGGGATGTATCTAGACATATTTTAGTTCTAGATACATCTCTTTTTATCCATTTTGATGACAAGTATTTTCGGACAGAGGGAGTATTTGGTATACAACTTTGAATAGTTTTGTTATTCCTTGCAACGAAGTCTGCTGGTTATTTCAGTTCATTTACCATGAAGTCTGACCAATGCACCTATATCCTTCGTATCATAAATTATTTAATCATACTTCCTACAAATTTTAGTGCTGAATATAATAAGAGTGTTTATGCACATGAAACAGGTTATGGAGGGTATTCTTACTTAGTGGAGCCACTTTGGTGGATAGGCATGATTTCTAGTAAGTCGCTTTCCATTCTTTCTAAACGCTATGCCACTTTTTAAATTTTTAATGTATTCCTTTTTTTTTGCTTTATCACATATTTGGGATCCGTGTTCTCCGTCCAATCGTAGCATGTCTTGTCTGGTCATTTTCCCACTATTATTTTTCCTTGTTAAATGCCTGACCATGATGAGATTTCTGGTGGCTCTCACAGTCACCTCACATTGGTCGTGATGTCCATTTCCTCAGGGACGCAGACACACACGAAGATTATTTTGTGTTTAAGAGTTGAGGTTGATATTGGTAACTTATAATAGGAGAGACTAACAATTTGCAATGTGTCAGATGATAGTGCAGGGAAAAAACATTTTTTTGATAAGGTTTAGCTAGATGTAGCATATTGAAACACAATACTCATGATAGTGGCTAGAGAGCAAATGAATTCTTGTCGTTGGAATGTGATGCTTCAGTATGAATGCCCTTTAATGCTGTTTGCTGTTCTTAGGGAATAGATATCCATTTTTTCCTCATTTTTTTGGGAAATGTCACTTGTACTTTTGACAAAAAGAAACTTGACTAACATTTGCTCACATGGTCTCCTATGAACAGTGATTGTTGGCGAAATAGCTAATTTTGCTGCTTATGCATTTGCTCCTGCTATTCTTGTCACTCCTCTTGGAGCACTCAGTATAATCATCAGGTACAGTCATAGGAGTTCCTTAGAGAACTCTTAATGCTTTAGCTTGCTGCTTATTGAACTGAAATAACAGACCATTCTAAATGTTTGCAGTGCTGCACTTGCTCATTCCATTCTACAGGAGAAACTGCACACCTTTGGTATACTTGGTTGTGTTCTTTGTGTAGTCGGATCGATCACAATTGCACTCCATGCTCCACAAGAGCGTGATATTGATTCTGTAAGGGAAGTTTGGGATCTTGCAACTGAGCCAGGTATTTACAACTGAAACGTAGTGATGACAATGCCATTATTAACTTAATTTATATTTCACACGCCAGATGGATTCAATATTGTTTTCTTTGTTTTCTCAGCTTTTCTTTCATATGCGTCTATAGTAGTGGTGGCAGCCTTGGTTCTTATATATTTTGTTGTCCCTCAACATGGACAAACAAACATCATGGTGTACATTGGAGTCTGTTCTCTTCTAGGATCTCTCACCGTATGCCTTTTCCCCAAACAGATAACTCTTGCCTATAGCATACTTCATCGTGAGATTTCTTTATGGGATTTTCACTGAATCCCATTTTTTATCTGATAGTGAGAATTTAACAGGTTATGAGTGTAAAGGCTCTCGGAATTGCATTGAAGTTAACATTCTCAGGAGTGAACCAATTATTCTATCCTCAGACCTGGGCTTTTGCTCTAATTGTTGCTACCTGCGTAAGCACCCAGATAAACTATCTGAACAAGGTAAATGTTTCAGTTTCTGTTATTATTGATGCCATAGAGTTGTGCGTTGGTGCATCAAGCTGGATAGGGAACTTGAGGGAGCAAAAGTGTTTTCTGTTACAGCAGACTCAACAGTGCATTAACATGACAGTTATCACATCACCCAAGATAATATAGATGACTATTTCTGGCATTTGTCCACACGATGTCACATGCACATTTGGTGCCAACAGGGCATCACCTCACCTTTTGCCTATCATGTGGAAGGCCTTCTCGCTAATTGAGTGAATATTTTTTCTTGTAGTTTTAGCTTTGCTTATCTCTCCCTCATTATGTTGATTTACAGTAGAATAGCATATACACTATATGTAGTAGCGCTTGGTCCTTGCAAAGGAAAGGTCATTACCTTCTGCAAGTGATTCTCCTCAATATGTGATAAAGTTTTTAGTGCATGAGATGGAACTGGGCTTCAGGTTAATAAGGAATGTTCTAACAACCCTCTAATGCATGCTGCCTTTTGGCATTATATGTTTTCTATTTGGCACTCAAAAGTTCTGTTGAGCCACTAACATAAGCAAATCACGTTTGTTGTTAACAACAACATTTTATTTTGTCTGTAAATTGCAGGCACTGGACACCTTTAATACAGCAGTTGTTTCACCAATATATTACGTGATGTTTACCTCGCTAACAATTATAGCCAGTGTGATAATGTTCAAGGTAATATTTTGCATCGCTTTCAGTGCACCCTTATTGCCAACTGAACTTCCTTAAGTAAACTGTTGTAAACATTGCTGCTGAACTGCGGCGTGATTCTACTTTTATGTCTTGCTCTTCTTATTAGTTGCTCCTAAGTGGCCTGGTAGAGGTTTACCTGAAAATAACTCTCACGAATCACGATCATAAGGTCATCTGAGCATATAGTGCCACTGAAATTGTAGCTTAGGGTTATTGGCTTTTTCTGAATGCAAGCCACATGACCATTGTAATTGGACCACTATGATAAGTATTTAACTGTGCATATTTATGGATGTTGAGGTGCTTTAAGTTCTAGTTGCATACCCATTTACTGAGCAATGTTGCTGTGGTTCTTTTTATGCATGATGACTTGTGCTTTTTATCTTGATCAACATACCTTATTTTTCATTGATGCTGTTACTTCTCATAGTCATAGAAAGATAGCTTCATTATGCCAGAATTTTCTCCTCAGCTTGTAGCTCATTGACATGCAGGATTGGGATCGGCAAAATCCAACCCAGATTGTCACGGAAATGTGTGGTTTTGTGACCATCCTTTCTGGAACATTTCTCCTTCACAAGACGAAGGACATGAATGACAGTATGTCACGAGCTTAGCCAATTTATGCATCTTTATTAGAAACAGAATCTCACTATGTCTAATGAGATTTTGTTCTGAATAGGTACTGGGCCGACTTTGTCTACACGACGCTCAAAGCATGCTAGTCAGACTGCATTTGCCATCGAGGTTCTTCCACTGAAATATCAAGATTGTGTGGATGACGAGACCTTGCCATTATCACTTCCCAAGGCTGATAATCACTACCTAATGCAAGAGCTTCCTCTTAGATACAAAGACTTGAATATCGCCTGATGGACATTCCTTTGCCCACATGTGCTAGGAACCTCTTAGCAAAGTTTGCCGTGCACAGTTTCAGGCAGGATTGGTTGATGAGGAACTGAACTTGGAGGTTTTATCTCAGCTTTGCTGTTGGATAGAATGAGGTTATGGAAATTACAAGTTGATAGTATTATCCTTGACAATTTCACCTTTTATAAGGAGAAACGAGGGATGGTGTCAAACATGTGGTCAGTCAAGGGATGGTTACTCGGGAATACCTACCAGTTCTGGAAAACAGGATGAAGTGTACTTACATACAGTGGCATCATTTATTATACTTTTTTTCTTTTCATTTTTAGACAGTCAAGCAGTTATGCTGCAATTTGGGCTTATCTGATTTCTAGGAAGATGTTATATAGGAAAAACAACTCATTTTTTTTCTTGTACCTATATCATAAATTGCTGCCCATTTAGGTGCCAATTGTTATCTGTGTAATTATCAATTCATATTTTTTGGTAGACAATCGGCGAGCCTAATTTGCATGTATCCATAAATATTTCTTGAGGATGGGTCACTGCGTTATGACATTTTTTTTCTTTTCATTGTCTTGAAAATGTAATTCAGTTAATTTGATTAAAGCAACAAGCTGTGCATGAGAGAAAAATTAAAGCAAATAATGAAGTGTTCTTACAGAGGAATATTAAATCAATATTTTTACAGCAGGTATACTGCTCTATCATTGAGATTATAGTCCTTAGAGAGTGTATTTGAGATAGATGTAGGCTTAATTTTAAAATGCAAGAAGTGTGATGTTACAAAAGGTGAAAATTACAGATTGGTAGATATGATTATGTAAATGTTATGAACAACAGAATTAATGTATCGTTAGGCACTGATGCAGCAGTAGGTATAATATGAGTATGAGCTGTGGCTTGAAATATGTATGAAATGAGTATATTAAAAGATTTTCAATGTGAGAAAATAGTACAGTGAGCATATTGAATAATGAGTAGTTTACAAAGGAAATGTATGTTGGACTAATCAGGAAATTTTTGCAGCCATGAACAAATAATCAAAAGCACTGAAATGAATGTTTCATATGAACAGAATTGCACATAAGTTGGATCCACATCTTACTCAGTCGACAAGGGTCCATATAATTATGAATAATCTATAATGAACTAACAACTAAATAAGACATCTCATGATCAAGATTTGAATACTTATTTGAAACTTGTTGTTCTTTATCTGCAGTGCTCTCAAAAAAAGGAGGGGGGAGCACTTGTTCTTCACAACTTTGTCACCGCCACACAAGCCTCTGAGGTCGTAACAGATTGAGCACTAGAAAGTTAGATTTAATGCAAAAATAGGCATTCGTCCCTGATTTAGACGAGATTAAGAGGGAGACATGGTAATTTATCTCCATTTCATGAACTGCATTTCATGTCCATTGGGGTTTTCTCACCTAGGGAGAGTTGGGAGAGCAATGCAAACGACCAACAGAACTGGCGGCAACAACGTCTGTTAGGAGTTACTCCCTCAATCCCATAATATAAGAACGTTTTTTACACTAGTGTAGTGTTAAAAATGTTCTTATATTTTGGGAGAAAGGGAGTAGAACATAGTAGATCTACAAGATGACAGTACAAAGGAAGAAAACTAGGGGAAAGAGTAGGGGAAACGAAGTTGATGCGTCTGCAGACTCTGCAGCGCAAAATAAAATGTTTGGTAAATCAACGTGACAACCTATCGGATGCATGCAATGAATAAAATATTAGAAAAAAATTGACGTACAAATATTAGAATTTTTAGTAGGAGAACAAAACTGATAGAGACGATCGTGTGCTGGTAACACCATGCCGCCACGAGAGGCCTAGGCTTCACCTGCCACCACCTTTCAGGGTCACCGCCCCGGGTCGCCACCGTCGCGAAGTCCTCCACGCTGCCGCATCACCCACGCAGGCACCCCACGCCGGCAAGCCGCCTTGTCGCGGCGCCTTGTGCTGCGCCCAGGCCCGAGGAGGCCCGCCCGCGCCGCCCATCGCGCGAGGGAAGAAGATGCCCCGCCAGCGCCGACGCCTGTCGGGCTTCGCCCGGCCGTGCCCTTGGGCGGCGGCGAGGGATGGGGAGGCAGGTAGAGGCGACTGCGGCGCAGATCAGAGGCCCCTCCCCGTCGCCTCGCGGAGGAGGAACGGGAGGCTTAGGTTTCAAAAAAAGAAGAAAAAAGTATCACACATTCAAATATATCATCTGAAAACCAGAGCATCATTATTTTAGGCGAATTAAGAATCACATTCATCTGATCTGGTGAGATTAGTGGCAGAAATATCTATAAATTGTTTTTTTAAGATAATATCTATAAACTGTTTACACTACATAGATCTCAATAAGAGTGCTAGATACACTAGTAGAAAAAGGGTCAAACGTGAAGCACATTAGTGCCGGCACAAATGTATACATTAGTGCCGGTTCCAACGGCTAGCCGGGCCGCTCTCATTAGTACCGGTTCGTGGCTAACCTTTAGCACCGGTTCGTGCCACGAACCGGTACTAATGAGAGTGGTGGCAGGATGTTGTCAGTCTGGGCCCCCTCCAGCACCTTTAGTACCGGTTCTTGGCACGAACCGGTACTAAAGGTCGTCCTACATAAACCCTTCGTCCACCCGAGCTCGCTCTGTTCTTCCCCTTTCCCCTCTCCTCTCTGTTCTTCCCCTCTTCCTCTCGAGCTCATCACACATTTTGCCCAAAATTTGTCAAGATTTGAAGGCCCCATTCCATTCAAATGATCATAAAGGTTAGCAACTTTGTCCTTTCATCTCTCATTGCTATATTAGCTCTTGCAATGCTTTATATAGTTATTAATTTGTGAGTTTAGTAATTTGGGAGGAAATATATATATGTGCTAGTATTTGATTTATATGCAATTTGAGGTTAAAATAACACTTAGTTTGCATATGTAGGTGTGGTTTACTTAGTGCCTTCTAAATCTCCATCGTAACCACCTCGATCGCCCGCACCGTCCCGTCGCCGGCACCACGTTGTGGTGAGCCTCTTGTTCATGAAATTTTATATAAAAAATTGATATTTGTGTGATTTGGATATATAGTTACTCGTATAATAATTATCTTACCCGTACGTTGTTTGTTATACATAGTGCCATGGTTTTGATATCCGTCCCCGTCGGCCCTCATCCTTGTTATGATTCGGATGTGGTATATTCTCTTTTAAAACTATTTGTTGCATTTCGTGTTTATGACAAATTATGCCCATCAAGTTGACATAGATATTTTTATCTAGGAGGTATGTGAACCGGAAATTCCAACCGACCCTATTGTCGAGAGGTTAAATTTAGTTGAAAGAGAAAACGAGTACTTGAAAGAAAAATTGAAAAGAATTGAGGGGGAGAAGATGGAATTGGAGTTGCATGTTGCCGATGTCGTCGATGATCACAAGATCAAGAAGGAAAAAATGCGCTTGAAGATTAGAAAGATTAGAAAATATGCCATCGATAGTGAGGCTTGGTATCATTATGCTGTTGGATCAATTGTTACCTTAGTTGCGATCTTGATCGCATTTGTTGTTGCATTTAAATGCTTTAGCTAGAGAGTTATTTGTTTGTTGCATTTAAGTGTTGTATGAACTTTATGTATGAACTTGTATTAATTTGGTCTATTCGGTGTTGTGTAATGAAGATGAGCCGGCAATGGATGTACGATGACCGATGCTCTCCCCAGTTCGTTGAGGGTGTGCATACTTTTCTGCTTGCGGCTGAGGCAAACAAGCGGGCGGATGGTTTTATGCCTTGTCCATGTGCTGGCTATAAGAATGGTCGCAATTACTCTACGTCAAGAACCATTCACGTCCACCTGTTTGAGTCCGGTTTCATGCCCCACTATAATGTTTGGACCAAGCACGGAGAAAGAAGCGTTATGATGGAAGACAATGAAGAAGAAGAGGACGACGACAGCTATCCTGGCCATGGGTTCCCTGAATACGATGATACAACAATGGGGGAAGAAGCTGAGCCGGTAATGCGGGAAGAAGCTGAGCCGGCAATGCGGGAAGAAGCTGAAGAAGAGGCATCAGATGAGCCCGTTGATGATCTAGGTCGGGCCATTGCCGATGCAAAGAGAAACTGCGCAAGTGATTTGGAGAAGAAGAAGTTGCAGCGCATGTTAGAGGATCACAAAAAATTATTGTACCCGAATTGCGTAGGTGACAAGAAAAAGCTGGGCACCACACTGAAATTGCTGCAATGGAAGGCAGAGAATGGTGTATCTCAACAATCTTGCGTATGCAGACGAACCATTCGTCCTAGCCAATGATGTGGCACAGGTTTTCTATGTGAAGGACATGTCTACCAAGCCAAGAAAAATAAAAGATAAGGAAGCGAATGCATCGTACGATGAGCCAAAGCGGCACATAGTTCTTTCTGGGAAGAGAAACATCGTGGGAGTGGATGACAAGACAGACAAGTCAGAAGATTATGAAAAGTTTGATGAAATTGCTCCATTCACAGTGAATATTGACCCGAACATCCCGTTAAGTGATGAAGATTTTCCATGGTTACAGCGCAAAGGGACACACGCGAAGAAAAAGTTTCACACCCAAAGATCTGGGATATGATCGGCTTCACTAGCTATCATCACTTTCTTCTGTGTTTCGCACCGAGAGGGGAATCTCTGTAATAGTTAGGGTAGTTATGTGTTTTGGCATTTGAAACGCGAAGAAATTTTATGTGCAAACAAATTCTTTCATGCCTTTACTGATTTTTAAAGTTAAGTTATTCACAAACTAGTGATTCACACTAATTTCAAATAATTCAAAATTTAAACTATTCAAATTTGAAAACTACGGGCACTAACAGAAAGTTTGTAATTTTTTGTACCTAAAACAAAAATGTTCCCAAAGAAACTCTAAATACACAAAAAACAACACAAAAATAAATAAAGCAAAAAAATAATAAAAAAACCCTAACAGAAAGTTTGTAATTTTTTGTACCTAAAACAAAAATGTTCACAAAGAAATTCTAAATACACAAAAAAAAACAACACAAAAATAAATAAAGCAAAAAATAAAATAAAAAAAGCCCGCCTACTAGGCCAGAGCGGCCTGCATACGACTAGAAACCCAACCTATCGTTGGGCCAGGATGCAGGCCCGCAAAGGCCAAGTGGGCACACAGGACTGCAAAGAACACGTAGGCCCAGTAAGCCTGCTTTGGAGAGGAGCTCGAGAGAGCGACCGCACGGGGGTTTATAAACCAGTGCGGTCGCCCCTCGGCTAGCGAGGTGAGACTAAACTTGCCGCACCGCACCTGCGCCAGCGCACCCCCTTTAGTACCGGGTCGTGGCACAAACCGGTACTAAAGAGGGGGCCTTTAGTACCGGTTTGTGCCACCGCCCGGTACTAAAGGGGGTCGCTTCCCGCCGCTTGGCCTAGCCAAAACAGGCCTTTAGTACCGATTGGTGGTTCCAACCGGTACTAAAGGTGCCTTCTATATATACAACGGCTACGAAAATTTCAGTTTCCCTCTCTGTTCTTTCCTCTGTTTCCGTCTCCGTCGCCGTCGCCGCCGCCCTCGATCGTCTCCGTCGCCGCTCATCTCCGTCGCCGCCCCCGTCCCCGTCGCCGCCCCCGTCCCCGTCGCCGCCCCCGTCCCCGTCGCCGCCCCGGGCCCGTCCCCGTCGCGCCGTCCCCGTCCCCGTCGCGCCGTCCCCGTCTCCGTCGCGCCGTCCCCACCGTCGCCTCGTCGTCGCCTCGCCGTCCCCATCGCCTCGCCGTCGCCGTCGCCCGCTGTAAGCCCTCCCCGAGCCCGTACACACACACACAAGCATGTTTAATTAGTTTAGATAATTAGTCTTTAATTAGTTTAGATTATTTAGATTATTATTTTGTATGTTTAATTAGTTTAGACAATTCGTGTTTAATTAGTACACACACACACGTATTTTGTATGTTTAATTAGTTTAGATTATTTAGATTATTATTTTTTCACTATTATATATGTATGAATGCATGTTAGATGGATATAATTAGTGTTTAATCAGTTAGAAATTAGTGTTATATAGAAATGTTAGAAATTAGTGTTATATAGAAATGTTAGAAATGTTAGAAATTTTAGTGTTATTTAGATTAGCATAATTAGTGTTATATAGAATTGTTAGAAATTTTAGTTATCAAAATCCAATCATTAAAAAAATGTTACTTTTTGCGGGCATATAGCTAGTATTTGTTCTCGACGATGCCCGGCCCGCATCCTCGCCGTCGACCCGTCCGCGACGACGTCCAGCCGACCCATGTCCGGGACTGGGCTCCGCCGGGCTGGCACTAGGAGGTGCTGCCTGGAGGGGCGCGCCGCTTGATGAGGAACCCGGCCCCGGGTCCCGTCGTCGACCCTGATCTCGTTTGGTGGCGTTCGCGTGGGCCAGTTTCGGTGCGGAGGGACCTAGGCCCGCCGGAGGTGGTACGTCGCCGTGTCAGGGAGGAGGACGAGCACGTCCATCGCTACATGGTTGCGTTAGAGGGCGGCAGGTTCTCCAATACCTGGCAGTATCTTTGGGGATCTCACTTCAGCTATGATCCTGTGAGGGTTCCTTCTCTTTGGGTGTCCACCGCCCGCGCCGCAGGAACCTCGAGTGTCCTAGATTCTTCTGTAGTATTCGATTTTTAATTAGCTAGCCAGTGATGTACTATTCAATATTATATATTATTCGAGACGATGTATTCGAGATTATATCTATTATTCTAGACGAAGTAGTCGAGATTATATCTATTATTCGAGACGATGTAATTTGAATACTAAATTGTTTTATATTTCTTTTGAATTAGTTAAATAAAAGCTATGGCAGACAATACCGACAGAGAGGGAGAACAGACCATGTTCGATATGATACGCGGGCCAAATGATGATCAGAATGAAGAAAATTATGACGGCTCCGAATTTCTAAACAACACCGGAGAGGGTGATATGATATTCGATCGCGACGACCGAATTGATGAAGTCATGAACTACGATTATGACGATGACGAAGAACATGTTGATCCTGAAACAACAAAGACCGGCGAGGTATATATATTTATATAAGCAGGTATCTGGTGATCATCACATGTTTTAAATGACTTAAAGATATATTAACGAATCGATCTTTGTTCTTTCAGCCATCCGGATCGAGCAAATCTTCAGGCAAAAGGACGAAACGAGGCCCGAACAAAAAGTTGAAGGAGGGCGTAAAGTACAATATCGAGGCAGTAAGACCTAATGGCGAACCATTAGCGCCTAAGAAGATTGCGGACAAGTTCATTCGTCAGTGCGGAGTTCTTGTGAAGGACCAACTCCCGATCTCCCTTAAAGAATGGAGAGAGCCAGCAAAAGACAAAAGACAAAAAGGCAAAGAGGACGCTGCTCCACGTTCAGATGTTACTTTTGTCGACAAGAATAAAAAAGATCTGCTTTGGGATACTCTCATGGAACATTTCACCCTACCAGATCATTTCACAAAAGCAGATGTGCAGAAAGTCAAGGACGCTGCTCTTAGGAAGATGGCGGTTGCATTCAAGAACCACAAGAATCGTGAATGGGACAAGTATGTCAAGGGAGGAAGGAAGACTCCAGTATTCGAGGGAACACTAGAGAACCAACGTGCTCATTGGGACGATTTCGTGAAATTCAAGGATTCGGAATTAGCTAAGGAACGGTCGAGAATAAACAAGAAGAATGCCGAAAAAAAGGATAAGTTCCATAAGCTGGGGCCAGGTGGCTATGCGATGGAAATGCCTAAGTGGGATAAGTCTGAGAAAGAGATGGAGGATGCAGGTGCCACTCCGGTTACTAAGAGCTGGCCCCCCAGGGTCAGGACTTGGTTCTATGCGCATGGGGGGGAGTTGGACCCGAAGACAGGCAATGTTTCAACGAGGGCAAGTCTGAAGGGAGCCGACGATGCGATACTTGTTGCAATAGAAGAGACACGATCGGGGGTGTTCCAGCCCAACAGAGAGAACGACGAGCTTACGCGTGCCCTGGGAAATCCTGAACACCCGGGAAGAACATGAGGCAAGGGCGCTATTCCGTGGTATGAGGGGTTCTCAGACTGAAACACCGACTACAGAACCCGTGCGAGAAAGAAGATTGCGGAGGAGAAGAAGAGGAAGATGGAGGAGGAGCAGAGGAAGCGGGACTATGAACGCCTTCAAGGCCTAGAAGCAAGTCAAGCGGAATTGGTAGTCAAATTCCAGCGGCAGCAGGAGTAGATCGACTCACTTACCCAGCAAAGGGGGTCTCAGCAGCTGCAGCAGCTAGCGAATGATCCAGCATTGGATAGCACCACCCCATCCATGCCGAGAAGCAGCGTGGGTTCCGCCCCGGACGATGCAATGCTGGGTAGATACCCCGTGGATGACATCACGGAGAACACTAGCTGCGAGCTACACGTTAAAATGAAGAACATATCCATGAAGGTGGCGGACGCCGTTGCTTTTACAAATCCCCCCGAGGCAACCTTCCATTGCAACCCGATTCCAGCGGGCTATGCTCGTGTCTTGGTTGATGAGGTGGTGGACCCATATTCGGAGCTAGAGCTTGACTATCCTGGAGGTGACGACGAGCACTTTCTCGGAGACACCAAACATCGTATCATCCTATGGAAAAAGGATTGCATCATCATTCGAAGGCCACCGACACCGCGTCAGCCGACTCCTCGTCAAAGTCCGCCACCGAGTCAGCAGTCTCCCGCTCCTGCAAGTCCACCAAGTCCGGCAAAGTGTCAGGCCACTCCTCCTCCAAGTCCGGCAAAGTGTCAGGCCACTCCTCCTCCTCCAAGTCCGCCACAGCGTCAGACATCCACTCCTCCTCCAAGTCCGGCACAAGCTCAGGCCACTCCTCCTCCAAGTCCGGCACAGCTTCAGGCGGCCACTCCTCCTCGTCCAACTCAGCCCCGTCAGCCGTCTCCGCCGTCTCAACAATCACAGAAGAGACACCCCGCAGCTATGGTGTGTAGCGGTACGAGTCGAGGTAGTACAGGAAGTACAGGCGGAGGCAAGCGATATAAATATGGTCCAAGCCTCACGCCTCTTCCGCAGAGGGCTTATGACAGGTCCGAGAAGGAAATCGCAGCCATATCCAAGTCCGAGGTGGAAGCCCATTTTGCACCGAAACCGCCAACACCGCCAAGGGAGAAAGTGCCTGAGGAAACGATTGACCACTTCATTCATATGGCTCAACCACCAGCTCCCGAGCCTGTTGACACAGACTATGAGCGCCACATCAGGAAGTTAAATCGAGCACGTGTACGTAAGGAGGCGAGCTCGGGATCGAGCAAACAAGAAGCAGCTGTCAAAAAATGCGGGAAAACCATTCCCCAGCTAGGAGAACAGGCGGCGCAATCGATCCCCTCGCTTGTTGTGCCAACAACACGTGACAGTACGCGCGTCCAATATTATTGTGGGCAAACAGTTTACGTTCCTGAGGTGGGCAATGTGGTAATAACGGAGGAGCATATAATGCAGGCTGAAGTTCTCAAAATCACTGTTGGACAACTCCTCGAGATCGAGCCCATGCCTGTGCTTAGAGAGGATGAAATAAAACGAAAATATGTCCGGGGCCAACCTTTGGTCGAGCCAGACAAGGTCAAGAACCTCCCAACGAGAATGTATGAATTGCATCAATGGTACATGAACATTACCAAGATTTCCGATCGATTGTCCCTCATGGTGAATGTCAAGGAGGATCATTACTACCATGAGAAAGTTGTGTCCGTTGAGTATTCTGAACTGTTTCATTTATACAATCAAGACGCACTCGACAAATCTATCATCAGTTGCTATTGTCTGTAAGTGATTTCTTTCTATAATTTAAGTCTCAAGCTAGCTGTAGTGATCCTTATCATTACCTGTAATTATCCTCACTATATTCTTTTCTGTGGTATTATATGCAGGATGAAGATGTATAAAATGAGAAAAGGTGGACGCTATGGCATTGGGTTCATTGACCCAAACACCGTTAATGAATACACATGGAAAATAGATGAACGTCATCAAAAGGCCGTAGAGGACAGCATGCTAGAGTTCTTAAAGCGCCTCAAATACAATGAAGATATACTACTTCCTTACAACTTCCAGTGAGTCACACTGTCTTGTACTACAAATTCTCTGTTTTTGCCTACTAGCTAGCTACATGTTTTTGCTTACATATGTCCGCTTAATTAAGACATGCAAACGTGTGTGCATGCAGATTTCACTGGGTCTTGTGTATCATTAAAGTTGACGACGGAACAGTTGAAATACTGGACTCACTACTCAAAGTTAAAACTGACTATAACATCTTGTTTGGGATAGTCAACAGGTAATTTCAATCATTATTAACTATATATCTCGGCCTATTTAGTTCGTCATTTCATGATATGAACTATTTAATAACTCCTTTATTCATTTTCTTTGTCGGCGGGCAGGGCTTGGGCAAGGTTCATCAGCGTCACGGATGGCGAATGGAAAAAAAAGCTTCAATGGTTTCGACCCAATGTAAGTAATTAAGTAGTGCTAGCTAGCTAGCTGCCATCTCTTTAATTATCATGCTTGATTAATTATTATCTGATCAAATTCCATTCTCGTAAAGGCCCTGAAGCAGGCGCAGGGGACTGATCCGTGTGCATTCTGCGTTTGCGAGAACATTCGCATGATGGCGTTCGAAAGGAGCAGATCTCAAAGACAGGAATGGGTACGCTTGTCAGAACACTATTCACAATTTTTACACCATTATCGATATCTAGTCACACAATTAATACACATGCATATTGATCTCCTTCTTAACAGTTCAGAGAGGTGCGGGAGAAGCTCCTAGAAACGCAGCGCGTAGAAGTACTTCAAGAGGAAATAGCGGGATTTTTGCTCGACCAGGTCATAAATCCGAAGAGAGAATACTATTACCCGCTACCGCCCCCATGAAAACCACTTCCAATTGTCATCGTGCTTCGAAGGCACCAATTAGGCTAATGCCACTGGCTCCGAAGGCAACATGCATATGTAGGAGAAATTGTATATAGCTAGCTATACATTTGTGTATGTGTGAATTAATTAATATGGTGGTTCGTGAGACATTGATGATATATATATATGCATGATTGGTTCTACTAGAAATTCTATATATATATATATATATATATATATATATATATATATATATATATATATATATATATAACGTGTACAATGTGTAGTATCGTAAAATACCAGCAAACGAAAAAGAATTAAAATGGAAACACAAAATTAGATGAAAAAGAAATCATAAAACTAAAAAAAACCCAAACCTTATAGTACCGGTTGGTATTACCAACCGGTACTAAAGGGCTCCAGCCCCCCGGAGCTGGCTCGTGCCACGTGGTTGCCTTTTACCACCGGTTCGCGCTGAACCGGTACTAAAAGGGGGGGCCTTTAGTGCCGGTTATGGAACCGGCACTAAAGGGCCTTATGAACCGGTGCTATTGCCCGGTTCTGCACTAGTGATACTACCTCCGTCCGGGTTTATTGGTCCCCATTATTTTTCGTGTTAAATTTTGACTATAAATTAAACTAACAAAATATTCACGCATGTCACCAAACATTATATTTTTAAAAACTATGTTCAAATACAAATCTAATGAGATAATTTTTTGACATGCATTAACATTTTGTTAGTTAAATCTTTAGTCAAAATTTGGCACAAACTACAAAGGGAACCTATAAACTAGGACGGAGGTAGTAGCCCTTAATGGGAGTGATGCGTGTGTGCGTACACCATGCATGGCATGCGCGAGGGAGCAAACCACCCCATAGGAATTATACGTGGGTTTCAGTCTTTCAGACCTAAACGCTATGGTTGATGGCGTCTAGCATTTACCATGTCGTGCAGTCAAAAAACTGACCAGAAAGTGGGCCATGGCCAGACGCTGGAGACCATGGCATCTTCCATGTAACCAAAACACCATGGTTACTGGCGTCTTGAAATGGGTTAGATCTAAAAAAAGTTTAAAACTAGGCTCAAATCGTGTTAAACTTTTAATAATGGGTCAAAACAGTAAAAAAAGTTCAAAATGGGAGGCGGGACGTAGTGCATGGAGGCGCCGCCGCTGCCGGACAAAATAGAATGGAAGGCGAGACATAGTGGCTCGAAGAAGACGAGCGGTGCGGGAAACTGAGCGGCCTGGCCCCGGCCACCACGTCCACGTGCACGCTCGGGATAAGGGGCGAACTGTGGAAGCCGCCGACGTGAAGTCGAAGGCGGAGCCGCGGAGGGGACGCCTGTAAAGGCCTGTTCGGGAGTCTCAACTCCGCTATTGGAGCCGACGGAGCCGCACCGAACGCCTCGACTCCGAGGATTTCATAATCCAGAGCGGAGCGGCCCGTAGTACAAACTGATGGAGTTGGGAAAGTGCCGCTCCGCGCGCTCCGTCTCGATGCTTCGTACAGCTTTTAGCCCCCACTTATACCGGTTCGAGAGAAAAAAATAGGAAACAGAATCCCACATATCTCTCGTAGTCCCCACTTGCCCCGATTCTCTTTCTCCATGCGCACGCGTAGAAGAGCTGGAGTTGGGGGCCGAACGTTTCGCAAGAATTCTAAAATAGCAAGTAGAGCTGGGAGCTGAGAAGTAAGGAGTGGAGTTGAGAAATTTGAGGAGTGGAGTGTTGCCGAACAGGCAAGTCTCCAAACTCTTCGTGTATCAAGCTTCCCGTTCCCTTGTCGGTGTCTTGGGTCGCGTTCCAGCGATCGATTCATGTCGTCCCAGGCATCGACCCTGACGCCCTCGATCCGGCTCAGGGGACGCGGCACGGCTCCGCGTTTCCCGCTACTAGCCCTCGGAGCGCAGGAACGCCATCTTGTGGTGACTTCCGTTTGCAGGGGTTCGGAATGAATGAATAATCGAAAAGCACATGTAGATTATCGATACAGCAACTGCAACTTGCAGCCATTTGAAAATCCAAGGGTGTGGACTCCAAAATATACTGCGACGACTTGATGAAGGTCCGTGTGTCATCGATTCCTATTATAAGGCGATGGTCAACCAAGCGCTTAGAAGACACAAGAGCTGTACACACACATCATGCATTTTTCACAAGCAGCACTGCACCTTGTGAAGATAGATAGATAGCTAGCCAGGCTGCAAGATCTACCTACCATTCGCTTCGCCGCCGATTAGAGCAACATTCCGGCCAAGCATGGCCTTTCGGGAGCAAGAGTCTTCCGGGACAACATCTGGTCGGAGAACTGCCTCTGCTCGGAAGAAGCGCAGATCCAGCCAACTGAAGCGGTTGCGGCCAGAAGAGAGGTCGCTGAACAATTATGTGCTCTGGCATACATACGTTTTGATGGCCGTAACAGGCTTGGGCTACCTGGCGCTCCTATGGTCGACTGTAGTCCTCCTGGGGGGCTTCGTCGCCGTGCTGCGGAGCAAGGATTTCTGGTGCCTCACAGCCATTAGCATGTTACAGGCATCCAGGTTAGTAATGGCATATCGCCACCTTCTGGATCCCGTTTGACATTAGGCTAATCTCTAATTTGCCGTCTCTTGCATGTTTCCCTATGTTTCCATGGAAGTAGTAAGATATTCACATCCAGCCATTTAGTACATATTCAATTCATGTTTATTTTCAAAAAACAATGTTTTTGCACTTGCATTGGGTAATAGTAATAGTAATACTATCTGTTAAGTGGCGAGGCAATGTTTAACCTTGCTTTTTTCTGCCAAACTTAAGCAGGGTTCCTGCAATTTAATCTAGCAGACTAGAACTGATTTTTTTACAAGGGAAAATGGACCACAAACCTTGCAGATCTCAGTTAACTAAACAAAAAAAAAATCCTAACTAGTCGTGCATTTTCAATTAGGTTTGCATTTATCAAGTAGTCTAACTAATGTGCAATTAGTGACGGAACTTGCAGAATGAGTTTCGCTTCGGTACACCCCCTTTAAAAGTTCGCACAAATCTTGAAGTTACTTAAAAGGGTTATTGACATATTAGCCTGCAGATCAAACCTATTGAATAGATTGATTTGGATACAAAAGAATATATTAGTATCATTTTTGTTAGAATTAATCCGAGGCGCTCCGTCGATCTACCGAGGACCAAGCAATCCAACGAGCACGACACCGAGATTTGTTAACGAGGTTCATCGATATGGCTACATCCCCGGGGCATGACTACGAGCGCTCCACCCCATGACACCGTCACAATACCGCACCCCGGCCGCCCGACCGCCGGCACACGCCGCCGGCTCCCCCGCGTACCCGTGCTACTATGTTGGCATAAGTTACATCGTGTGTCTACCCCCGATATATACGAGAGGCCTAGGGTACAAGTGTCCTATTAGGACACAACTCCTACCCTGTCTACACACAGTATGACTCCAAGTCCAACTGTAACCTAACTTGTACAATAATATTCGACACAACTCTAACAAACTCCACCTTGACGAATATTCTTCACCACCTTGAATTCATTCATGCGTCGAACCTCCATGTACATTGGACTTTGAGATACGCGATGAGCACCGCTGCTACTCCCAGACTCCTTGTGACTCCACCTGCAACTGTAGTCCCTTCTCGTCTTCTTCACAGTCAACACTCGAGCAAAATTAAGTTTTTCATTACTCTACTTTGTGCTTCCAACTTCCGGAATATCCGTTCAACGACATCACAACGACCACTGTCTGCGCGAAAAATGAACATATCACATATTAGACGCCACATGTAAGAGTTACGTGAACTCAATGTCACCGCTCTTTCTGTACTGCTTGTCTGAAACTTGAAGGAATTTCACCGTCGCCCTGTATCACCCTGAGTCAAATTCACAGTTGTCTCACCCTTCTTCCGGATAGTCTCTGACATGTCCCACCGCTATAGCACTCCACCTCCTTCTGCCTTGTCATCCGCACTTTGTCATGTGCACTGAACACCACAGAATATACGGCCATGTACTCTCTCAGGTTTTGACAATTTTAGACTTTCCGCCACTTTCTCAGATTCTCCATGGTCAACTCTTGTCCATCAACTAGCATCGATAGACCCAATCACCAACTTGAATCTGGTACTCGTCAACACTGCTTCAGCATCCTTGCACACTTTGTCTGACCACATGTCTGACCACTAGTGCCTTGGTCTGTCGCTGTGTCCCGTGCTTACCACACACCTTGCCGCTATCACTGAGTCGAGTCTCTGCTGTCCTGGTCGAGTCTCTAGGGCCGCGAACCCACACCACTCAAACCCCTACTATGGAGAACCATCGATCATCACCGACCGATGCCGAGTATGACACCTTCATCAGACCACTGGTACCCAGTCCGATCCACGTGTCTCTCGCTATCCCGCTGAAATAGGCTTCGATTCTCCGATATCTTACACCGTAGCCCCTCCATCAGCACAGAGCATAGTCATCCATCAGACTCCAGCTCCACCTTCAACATGACTCCATGTAGCTGCGCTATGCTACCCCTGCGCTCCGTCGATTTCAAACTCTCATGTGTGCACTGCCTTGAATCAACCCTGCACCATAGTCTTGTCGAAGCCGCATAAGCCCTCAGGCCTGCACCACGCGTTTCCACGCCCCAGAATGTCGGTCACCATCAGCATCACGCTCCTATGTTGTCGTCGCTGAAATCACCGCCGTCTTCTGCTTTGACCGACATCCACGTCGATCCATCAGACTGTCCAGTCCAAACCCAACCTAAATTATCCGACTGCAACCATGCTCTACCCTGCATCGTGTCCGCCCCGCACATCTACGTGCATTGTTTGACGCCCTGTGTATGCATGATCCTTGCCATGACGTGCTCCAGACTCCTCCGAGCCTTATACGCACGTCGCTAGCGTGCCTCTGCACGCTCCAAGCCCCCTTCAAACTTGTGCCCACCGCTTTGACAGATCCACAATTACTTCTAACCTCGCCTAGAGTTTTGAAAAACTTTTGCGCCAATAAACCAATTTACTATCGATTCTCCATGGAACACCTTATTCTCAGACGTCGAGTAGACCGTAATCACGCTTAGGCAGTGCACAATATCAACGGCAATGCACACAGTGTATACATAGATTTGGTCCCTGTATGGCGCTATGAAATTTTTTTGCCCCCCGCCATGCCTTTTTGTCAAGCTTCGCCACTGCACAATATTCCTGCAACCTTCCATGTACCCTTTTTTTTAAAGCAAATGACTGCTTTATTACTCAACGACGTGGGCAAGATCGCCCGATACAATCACAACAAGTTCAGCTGGTACATCATCATCATAGACATCCACACACCCCAACATGGAGTTTAAACCTAATTTTGCTAAGGAGTGAGCCGCATGATTCACCTCACGTGGACAGTGTGTGATTTTGCAATGTGAGAACCACAAATTTCTCTGGACCTTGATATCCTCAATCAGCTGCACCTCCTTGGAGAAGTCTGTCTTTCTCCGGTTCACTGCCTGCGCTACCAGCAAAGCATCCGTCTCGATGTGCATCCTCACCACACCCAGTTCGGCAGCCACTCCCATAGCCATCTCCACAGCTCGCAGTTCCGCGCCAAAAGAATCAAAAACTCGAGGGATCCGTCCTGCCCTAGCCGCAACAATGTCACCGTGTTCGTCACGTGCAATCACTCCCCATGCTACCGTTGCTTGATCAGAAAGGAAAGCCGCATCGACATTAAATTTTAATGTGTCAGCTGGTATGGATCAATTCCTCCTTTTAATCCACCTCAACGCTCCTGGACACTGGTGCGCCTTGGGGCTCGCACCTTTTTTTTCTGTAACAAATCACGTGACTCCAAGCTTATGCAAGGCCTTGGCAACCTCCTGTAGTCCTAGCGCACCAACTACAACAACAGTAGTCGCTGATTGCCACCACGCCTTGGGCCTTGGCTTCCTGCAGCCCACTTGCCTGCGGCCCCTTGGGCCACACGCCCTTCAAGCTGCTAGCCTCCCCGCGCCGGCCTGCACGCCGCTCCAGCATCGTTGATGATCCGGCCCCTCGCCTCCTGTACGTGCGTGTGCCACGCAACCCTAGCAGCTCTGCACAACCGCCGTACGCTAGGACCGATTTCGATCTGTTGTTGCTTGCCGAAGACTCCACGGCTCCATGCATCTGCTAGCTTCCGATCGCTTCCATGAAAGAAATCCTTGTCACCGATCCATCTTGCTAACCGCCACTGATGCTGCTCTTCTCGGCTCCCAAAACCGACGCAACTTCTTCGTAGTTGATTCCCGCACTATGAACTTGACAAAATCTTCCGTTTTCTTCCTCTAGATCAACTATCAGCAGTCTCCTCGTAACCTTACTCATGATACCACTTGTTAGAATTAATCCGAGGCGCTCCGTCGATCTATCGAGGACCAAGCAATCCAACGAGCACGACACCGAGATTTGTTAACGAGGTTCACCGATATGGCTACATCCCCGGGGCATGACTACGAGCGCTCCACCCCATGACACCGTCACAATACCGCACCCCGGCCGCCCGGGCGCCGGCACACGCCGCCGGCTCCCCCGCGTACCCGTGCTATTATGTTGGCATAGGTTACATCGTGTGTCTACCCCCGATATAAACGAGAGGCCTAGGGTACAAATGTCCTATTAGGACGCAACTCCTACCCTGTCTACCCACAGTACGACTCCAAGTTCAACTGTAACCTAACTTATACAATAATATTCGACACAACTCTAACAATTTTATATTGAAGTGGTACCTTCTCACTAGTAGAAAACATGGCATTTGTCCCGGTTGGAGAGGCCCTTTTGTCCCGGTTCATGAACCGGGACTAAAAGGTTGTTACTAATGCCTCCCCCCTTTAGTCCCGGTTCTAACATGAACTGGGACAGATGGGTCTCCACGTGGCCACTGCGAGCAGCCCAGGCAAGGGGGCGTTTGGTCCCGGTTGGTGACATGAACCGGGACCAAAAGGCTTCCACGTGTCAGCAGCTGGCTGGAGCTGAGGTTTTTCTTTCTTTTTAAAATAAAAAGTGGCTGGTTTAGGGGTTTTGGGGGTTAATTTTAGATTGTTATTAGCTAGCTAATAGAGAGAAGTGTCCTCTCTTATATAGCCTTTGGTCCCGGTTAGTGGCACGAACCGGGACTAAAGGGGGTCATTGGTCCCGGTTGGTGCCACGAACCGGGACCAAAGGGTGGCATTGGTCACGATTCGTGCCACCAACCGGGACCAATGGCCTTGCACAACGGCGTGGTGGTGGGAGTTTAGTCCCACCTTGCTAGTTGAGAGCGTCGACCACCTGCTTATAAGCACTGCTACCTCCTCTCTCTTGAACTCCTCTGAACTGCAGGCCTATGGGCCTAATCTGACACTGCTTTGCCTGTGGGCCTGCTGGGCCTGAATCCTGGCCCATGGTAGGGTTTCTAGTCGTATTCAGGCCGTGGGGGCCCAGTAGTAGGCACTTTTTTTTGTTTTCTTTAGTTATTGTTGCTATTTATATTTTTTTCCACTTTTTTGTTTTGTTTTCTGCATTATTTTTTTTGTTTTTTACTTTATTTTTTAATTCCTTTTGCTTTTAGTTTTAGAAAAATTATAAACTTTCTGTTAGTGTCATTAGTTTTCAAATTTGAAAACACTTTTTTTGTTTTTTTGTTTTCTTTCTTGCTTTATTTATTTTATTTTGTTTTTACTTACAACAAAAAGTGAAGACTTTCTCCACAACTATTATGATGATACCATGCCAACTTTTAACCTTTTTGTAGTTTATTTGAAATGCATGTTGTAACAGACAAGTTTCCGTATGCAATCCTGATATTTCGAAAGAGATTGTCCGTTTTGTACACGAAGTGCATCCAGTTTTTGCCGTAACCCTCTCAACTTTCTTGCATATGCTATGTGGGTGAAATGATGATACCATGCCAAAATAAAAGAGAGGCGCAATGCTCACCTGCACGTTGCTTAGCTTCAGGCCAACGTGCAGTGAGCACTGCGCTTCTCCTTCATTGTCTCTACACTCAGGGCTTATAAACCGCTGCGAGTGCCTCTCGCTTGGCGAGGTGGGACTAAAAAACAGCTGCAGAAAGAATCAACTAAAATACTCTTTTACCGGTTCATGCCACGAATCGGTACTAAAAGGTGCTCGTGGGGCCCCAGCCTTAAAACCTGTACCAAATAAAATGCCTTTGTAACAGCCTTAGAACTGGTACTAAAGGAATCAACTAAAAAGCTTTTATAAACCTCTAATATTATTGAAACTAAAATTATATAGAATTTTGTTACAAACTTTAATATCAAAAAGAATTATCATAAAAGAAAATAAATAAGTAACTGCAATTTAGTTCAAAACATTAAAAGCAAAAAGAATTATCATAAAAGAAAATAAATAAGTAATTAGAATTTTGTTACAAACTTAATAGCAAAAAGAATTATCATAAAAGAAAATAAATAAGCAATTAGAATTTAGTTCAAAACATTAAAAGCAAAAAAAATATAATAAAAGAAAATAAATTAGTAATTAGAATTTTTTTACAAAGTTTAATAGCAAAAAGAATTATCATAAAAGAAAATAAATAAGTAATTAGAATTTAGTTCAAAACATTAAAAGCAAAAAAAAATATCATAATAGAAAATAAATAAGTAATTAGAATTTTGTTACAAACTTTAATAGCAAAAAGAATTATCATAAAAGAAAATAAATAAGTAATTAGAATTTTGTTCAAAATATTAAAAGCAAAAAGAATTATCATAAAAGAAAATAAATAAGTAATTAGAATTTTGTTACAAACTTTAATAGCAAAAAGAATTATCGTATAAATAAGTACTTATTGTTGCTATTTTTATTTTTTTTTCCAGTTTTTTTGTTTTGTTTTCTGCATTATTTAGCTGTTGGTCCCGGTTCGAGCCACCAACCGGGACCAATGGTGGTGGGCCAGGAACGAGGCCTATTGGTCCCGGTTCGTCCCACCAACCGGGACCAAAAGGTCCAGACGAACCAGGACTAATGGCCCACGTGGCCCGGCCGGCCCCCGGGGCTCACGAACCGGATCCAATGTCCCCATGGGTCCCGGTTCTGGACTGAACCGGGACTAATGGGCTGACCCGGCCTGGACCTTTGCCCCCTTTTCTACTAGTGTCTACTTCTAGTTCCCACCTTTAATCTCCATCGAAATCCTTAAACTTTTCTAAAGGGAGTGGGGATTTTGAGTTTGTGATCCAGTAATTGGTGATTCGGTTATTAGATTATTCCCAGACTTGTTCAATCTGTGATTTGTTTTTTGTTGTTACATCCTACTCCGTGAATCGGTAAATGTTGGAGATTGCAGTTGATTAACATTACAGGTGTTCATCAAAACAAGTCACATCCTCACTCAACACTAGCGTTGTTATTTCATCATACTAGATGACTCGTTGCGCCAAATGGCGCAAAGACCTGTTTGAAAACCATGTTCGTGTTGATTTTTTTTACATTATTTGATAACTTTATGTTTGAGCAAGAGTAAAGATCATGTGAAACCATAAGTGTTGCTAAAATTAGGATTTAGCCAAGTAAAAAAAAGGTTTCACCAATGATACCAATTTTACCTATTTTAAAGGCAAGTCCTGAGGTAGATAGCACAAAAATTTGACAAAGGAAGAATACATTCAACATAAGATACTATTTCTAAAATCGAAGGACATCATATACATGAACAACATCAGATTAAAGATAAGTATGGATCTTAATCTTATAGAACCAAATTAAATAGAACAAAATAAAAATGGGGACCGTATATCCACACTGAGAACCAAAAAAGGACAAAATATATGACCAAATAGAAGTGTACACCACAGTACTATTCTCACCAGCATCGTTCAATTTTAAAAAGTAAAAAAAACATCAAACATGGGAAGCTTACCGCCCATCCAAAAAATCATCATACTCATGGCTATCATACATCATATAACATTTTTACTGAGAAGCCACTATTGAGAAGCCATGTGACAATTAACTACTGCATTGTATTTCCCATCACACAATGGACATACATAACTATCCCATATAAACCCAATCACTACTTTCTCCAGTGGCTATTCCCGACAAAATTGGAGCTTCTCATGTACACCGGACAAACAAATGAAACTGTAGTTTTAGAGGTATTTTGGATTGACTGAAGCAAACACTCGTCATAGCACAAAGATCTGTTCCAGCCTCTTGCTGCAGCCTAACACATCTGAAGTGCTTTGAAATTACATAAAAACTGAGTCAATAAAAAAAAGAGCTATAAAGGCAAAATATTCACAATCTTTTGTAACACCCAAAACACTTCGACTTTGCTCACTTCTATATGCAAGTAAATAGGAACACAATGAAGCAAACAAAAACATGAGAAAGCAAACAATGACGGGAAGTGCTTAGGTTTTGTTGCTTAACTACTACTGTATGTTGTGGTGTTATTCTAGGCTGAGCATGGTCGGTTGAAGTATAATCATTCCTGCTTCTAGAGAGAGTGACTCAGATGGGGATGCAGAGTATGGAGAAATAACAGTGCTCTGCTTTTTCATTTTTTGTATCTGCAGTTTATTTTGTACAGAGGTAAGCCAGGCGCACAAACTCCTTGCCTTCTTGTCCCGCAGCTGCAATGATGGCGAGGACCTCCACGTGGATTGAACCAATAATGCCAAACACCATCAACCTAGATTATAAGTCAGATGCTCAAACCTACCAAACCTCCTGCAAACAAATAAAAGTGAGTTAATGAGGACATTGTGGTTGATTTGATCTAGATGAAATAGATAAAGAAAAAATGGCACATGCCAAACCGAGTAATTATTCTGCTATGCGTAATGTGGGATTTAATATAAATGGACCAAATTTATTTGAGCCTACAAATCAAAATCCTGATATATGTCACACAAATTACACAAATCAATACTTCTTAAAATACAAATCTCAACTTAAAACATATGGATTGCATCTAAATACAATAGTTATTCACAATAGGCAAAGTAATCCCAGAGTCACACAATGCCTCATGCATAAGGATATAAACAACCAATAAAATTCTATTGTTGTAAATAACTTCTAGTTATGCTCCCAGATTTTCGGCAACAATCTAAAGCACTGAGCAACTGCACTCTTCAGTTGCATTGTCACAGTCTCACAGAGTTATTTATCGATGCAACATCTAAACCGGAAGAACATATGCTTAACAGACAAAACCGAGCAAGAACAGCAGCCTATAACAGAATGCAGGAGACAAGTAGACAACAACACTGACCTAACAGTGCAGTCCTCAGGGGATCTACAAACTCTGGGAACTCGATCTCATCGAGCGCCTTGAAGACGTCTTCAGCGTTGATCGACTGCCTCTTTCCGTCCTTGCACACATCATTGGCCCTGCAAAAAAGACCACCCTCGTGTAACCATCATCATCCCAAGAGTACCACATCACATGGAGAAGCCTAATATTATGCTGAAACTATCGACTCCTTGTGCATTGATTGGTTCTCTCTCTGGCGGCTCCCCCCTCGACCGCAGAGCAGAGCAATTAGCTGAAGAACTACCACAACGACGCATATCAGCCAAAAAACTTCCAAACAATTCACATAAGTATCAAATTTGTCAGCCAAATCAGCCAAAAAAATGTCACCCTAATTAACCAAATACATCAAATCAATCAGGATTACTCCCAAGAATCAGAGCAAAAACGAATGGATATGGAGGTCACAACCTCTACATAAATGTTACTAAAGTATCCTTCATTCATATTCTGGTCCATGCACAACCATTCAGGTCTAGAAGTCACAAACTCCCCAAATAAAATGTTACAGGAAACAGAAATCCCAAGTGTGTTTCGATACTTCAGTCCAGCCCACAATTTTTTTTCTGAAACAGAAAAGTAAGGAATGAGTATCAGAAACCAACATATGTGGGCTAAAAAGGGGAACAAGCATACATTTGTTCCGACCAGAGGCATGATGTAGACTATTCGATCTCAGTGCACAGCCTGGAACAAATCAGAAAATCACAATATAGACACAAAAGGGATTCAAGAAGAAGGTAGAAATAAGTAACAAGATAGAGGGATCCTATCCAAATAGTGAACTGCATTTTGATAGTTTAGACTTTAGACCAACAGGAAATGGGGAATATTGCCTTGACTAAGGATTTGGTACATCGTTGTCAGGTAGCAGGGGTTGTGGATTGATACTTTTTGCATGGATGTCAAAAGAAAATTTAGTTCATGCACCTGTAAATATCGCCATGGCGGCTATTCCTGTCAGCATTAGGAATCCAGTATGCTACAATCAATCGCTGGTATAGGTCTGTAGACAACCACAACAACAAAAGCATAAATGGTAGGACACTACACCAAAACAAACATAAGAGTGCACAATAGAGAATGCAGAAATACCATTAGAAGTTGTGGTTATCTATCCCTTCAGTCTTGAAGCTCGGCGGATAGCATGTTTGTTCATTTGATTGAGAAGTATCCATTATTTGGCATGTCTTCTAACCTTTAACTGAAAACAACCCAATAAAAGAGTGAGGCCATCCAGCACATGAAATATATTTCTGAAATCACAAAACGATGGCAGCTAATGTGCTAAAATCTGAAATACGTTGTGGCCATCTTAAGGTGGATATATGAGCAATCAATCTGCTCGTCGACCTCAAATTATCTTACTGAACTGATTAACCACTTCCAAAGCTTCTCCTCACAATAGAACTAACTTGTAAATAAAAGATAAAGAAAACATAGGAAGAGTACTATCATATTTCAAAATCCTCAGTGGATGAGCTGGTAACGCAACATGTTAAGAAGCAAAATCTTAAATAAGGACATTTTGTAACTCAAAACCAAATAGGGTTGTAACCAAAGGTTAATTCCATATCAATATTTAGAAAAGTGAGTGATTTGGTACATGGTAGATAGGATCAATGTGAACCAATAGTATTACTTGGATGCAAAAGGTGACACTTCAAATTCATGCTAAGATGAGAAACACCAGATGCGGCAAATAATAAATCAGGAAATCCTTATACTGAGCCTTGGATTCATCATATAGAGTAAATTTGTGTCAGGACAGTAGAGAAATCTCATGAGCTGAGATAAAAAATAAAAATGGTAACCGTCAATGTTGAAGACTGCTCTGCCAGAAAATACATATCAGCATAATGTGAAGGTTTCAAAATATTCATGAAGGAAAGATTTGTAAACACGCATATCATATTTAATCGAAGTTCAGACTGACTCGGTCGGTGTATCCTTTGATTCTTCTATTCCAAAAGAAAAACGGTCTCGCATCTTCTTTGCTTCCTTGCACATGAAACCTCAATTGTTGCATGTATCTGTAGACCATCTACATAAGAAGGAAGAAACATGTTAGAGTATACTACAGAGGAGTTTTACAGCAGGCAAAATATGACTAAAGATTTCTGAGTACGGTACAAAATTTCCACTAAAACTGCAGGGGAGTTACCTGCCCAACTATAGAAAAAATTCAAGTTTTTTTTCTTCCTACCTAACAATGGGAGTGTTAAAGTGAAAAGAAAGCAAAGTGTTCAAGTGTTCTAAGTTCTGAATCCTAACAATCATTCCTCAAATAAGAAAAAAAAATCTTAACAGGCTAATTTCTAAAATGTAAGTTCAAGTTCAGATCAGTGTTTCACAATGCATTCACTGACATGGCTTCCTTGGGCAGAGCGGCACCATGCAAACCCTATATAATTTTCATCATCTTCAAGTTCGGACCACTGTTTCAACATACATCCACAAACTGTAGGTTTCTCTGAGGGAATTTGTGTACAAGTGTGTGTGCCTTACCCAATTAGATTGAACCTAAATCATAGCATAGGGGAATCGATCCTGTTCTTGGAACGAATCACCATAAATCAGTGGAATCCATCAAACCCTAGCCTAATTTACTGAACCAAATCTGAACCAAACTAATCTGGGCTTGAGCAAAGGAAGAGGTAGAGGAAGTAGGTTAATACCTTGAGCTCGAAACGATGTCGTCGGCGGGATGCTCAACCTTCTCCTCTCGTTCGCGCCCTGCGCCTTCACTGCCCTGGTTCGCGCCCTTCACACGGACGGGGGACGTAGACCTCCTCTCCCTTGAGGCTAATGCGAGGATCTTGTCGAGCGTGGCCGCCGCCGGCCGGCCTCCCTTCTCGGCTTCTTCCCGCGGTCTGGGCACGGCAGAGGAGTGGCAGATGGCGACGAGGACGATGAGGGAGATCTTTCTCCCTCCTCTCCTTCCTTGTCTCTCTTCCTCTCTCATCTTTTCTCTTCAGCAGATCGGATCGAGCGCCGCCGTTCTTTGCCGCCGCTGGAGAGGGCAGTGAAGAGGAGGAAGAGGCGGCACGGTGGATAGCAGGGCAGAAGGGGAGGAGGCGGCGGCGCCGTGGAGAGGGAGGGGAGCGGGGCGGCTAGGGTTGGAGGGGAGGGGATTGGGGCGGACGAGGGAGGGAGGAGCGAGGGGCGCGATGCCGTTTTCTACCTCGCACGGTGTGCTCGCGTGGTGCGCTGCAACCCACGCGCGGCGCGAGGCGGCCTCCCTTCTCGGCTTCTTCCCGCGGTCTGGGCACGGCAGAGGAGTGGCAGATGGCGACGAGGACGATGAGGGAGATCTTTCTCCCTCCTCTCCTTCCTTGTCTCTCTCCCTCTCTCATCTTTTCTCTTCAGCAGATCGGATCGAGCGTCGCCGTTCTTTGCCGCCGCTGGAGAGGGCAGTGAAGAGGAGGAAGAGGCGGCACGGTGGATAGCAGGGCAGAAGGGGAGGAGGCGGCGGCGCCGTGGAGAGGGAGGGGAGCGGGGCGGCTAGGGTTGGAGGGGAGGGGATTGGGGCGGGCGAGGGAGGGAGGAGCGAGGGGCGCGATGCCGTTTTCTACCTCGCACGGTGTGCTCGCGTGGTGCGCTGCAACCCACGCACGGCGCGAGGCGGCCTCCCTTCTCGGCTTCTTCCCGCGGTCTGGGCACGGCAAAGGAGTGGCAGATGGCGACGAGGACGATGAGGGAGATCTTTCTCCCTCCTCTCCTTCCTTGTCTCTCTCCCTCTCTCATCTTTTCTCTTCAGCAGATCGGATCGAGCGCCGCCGTTCTTTGCCGCTGCTGGAGAGGGCAGTGAAGAGGAGGAAGAGGCGGCACGGTGGATAGCAGGGCAGAAGGGGAGGAGGCGGCGGCGCCGTGGAGAGGGAGGGGAGCGGGGCGGCTAGGGTTGGAGGGGAGGGGATTGGGGCGGACGAGGGAGGGAGGAGCGAGGGGCGCGATGCCGTTTTCTACCTCGCACGGTGTGCTCGCGTGGTGCGCTGCAACCCACGCGCGGCGCGAGGCGGCCTCCCTTCTCGGCTTCTTCCCGCGGTCTGGGCACGGCAGAGGAGTGGCAGATGGCGACGAGGACGATGAGGGAGATCTTTCTCCCTCCTCTCCTTCCTTGTCTCTCTCCCTCTCTCATCTTTTCTCTTCAGCAGATCGGATCGAGCGCCGCCGTTCTTTGCCGCCGCTGGAGAGGGCAGTGAAGAGGAGGAAGAGGCGGCACGGTGGATAGCAGGGCAGAAGGGGAGGAGGCGGCGGCGCCGTGGAGAGGGAGGGGAGCGGGGCGGCTAGGGTTGGAGGGGAGGGGATTGGGGCGGGCGAGGGAGGGAGGAGCGAGGGGCGCGATGCCGTTTTCTACCTCGCACGGTGTGCTCGCGTGGTGCGCTGCAACCCACGCACGGCGCGAGGCGGCCTCCCTTCTCGGCTTCTTCCCGCGGTCTGGGCACGGCAAAGGAGTGGCAGATGGCGACGAGGACGATGAGGGAGATCTTTCTCCCTCCTCTCCTTCCTTGTCTCTCTCCCTCTCTCATCTTTTCTCTTCAGCAGATCGGATCGAGCGCCGCCGTTCTTTGCCGCTGCTGGAGAGGGCAGTGAAGAGGAGGAAGAGGCGGCACGGTGGATAGCAGGGCAGAAGGGGAGGAGGCGGCGGCGCCGTGGAGAGGGAGGGGAGCGGGGCGGCTAGGGTTGGAGGGGAGGGGATTGGGGCGGACGAGGGAGGGAGGAGCGAGGGGCGCGATGCCGTTTTCTACCTCGCACGGTGTGCTCGCGTGGTGCGCTGCAACCCACGCGCGGCGCGAGGCGGCCTCCCTTCTCGGCTTCTTCCCGCGGTCTGGGCACGGCAGAGGAGTGGCAGATGGCGACGAGGACGATGAGGGAGATCTTTCTCCCTCCTCTCCTTCCTTGTCTCTCTCCCTCTCTCATCTTTTCTCTTCAGCAGATCGGATCGAGCGCCGCCGTTCTTTGCCGCCGCTGGAGAGGGCAGTGAAGAGGAGGAAGAGGCGGCACGGTGGATAGCAGGGCAGAAGGGGAGGAGGCGGCGGCGCCGTGGAGAGGGAGGGGAGCGGGGCGGCTAGGGTTGGAGGGGAGGGGATTGGGGCGGACGAGGGAGGGAGGAGCGAGGGGCGCGATGCCGTTTTCTACCTCGCACGGTGTGCTCGCGTGGTGCGCTGCAACCCACGCGCGGCGCGATACGGTGGACTTTTTTTCCTTCGCGTGGTACCGTGCGCTCGATGCCTTCGTTGTGACTACCTACCCCTTCATCCTTTATAAGTTAGATGTTCTCATTGTTTTTCTTTAACCAAACACCATCTGACTGTCAACGAGGGTGTCTGGGCCCTGACTATGCATTTGCTATGGCGACACAGGATATTCAACGACTTTGAGGACATCCTGTCCTCTCATTTTCTTGAACTGTGGCTCAACGCTTGTGGGTGGTGGGCGAGAATCAATCAGGATCTTAGGAAGAAAGTTGATGCTAAAGAGCTGCCTCGGAGTTGCTACACTGCATTTTCATGGAGTTTTATCCTATGCCTTCCTGTTATCTTTGTGATCCTGGGCTTAGTGTACCTTATACAGCTCGTCTACTTTTTTGGGCATTTTGTCTGCGTCGTCCTCTCATGGTGGCGCATAATACAGCGTGATTATGGAAGCAACGATGGAGATGGCAGCAAAGCAAACCTGATGCCAGCTCTAGACATATTCTATTCTTTGGTTCTCTGCCAAGGTGCATTCTTGTTTATATGGCTGTGGCTCCATCATGGGGAGATGTGGCCTGTCGTTTTTCTGCGACGAGCATGCAAGTTCCCAGAGAAGTGGGGCAGCAGATCGGTCTCAGAGTACCTCTTGGACACACAGGCGAAATGCTGGCGGGACCCTGCGTCCATCCATGGCAGGAAATTGATCCACTACGCCGTCGACTTGCTGGGCTCTGAATCACAGCAAGACTATCTCTCGGGGGCAAGGATGCTCGACACCTTCATTAAGCTGGATGCAGATGTAAGATCACTTCTTCTTCCCTCGAGGCCAAAGATTGTGAAGCTGATCGATACACTGGGGTGGAGAAGCAGCGATAGAGAGATCAGGGAGCTCGCCGCCAGGATTGTCGCCTATCTTGCAGGTGAGATCCATCTAACCCAGTACCCTGGGGCAATACGGTGTCCCTGCTCGATACTAGCCTGCCATATTGGAACAACCAACAAGGACACAATCATTGCTCAACTCAAAATAAGTCAGAAATGCCTATTAATGCTAAAGAAAGATTGATTCATTATGTCAGAAATATAGAGGAGCACAGAGCAAAAAGGATTGAACTCAGAGCAAAAAAGGTTAAAACCCAAGCGGGTGACGCCCAACAAGATGAAGCGGATATCCCAATTCATGGCAGCAAAGGAGATGGCTGGAACGAGTTAATTCTGCAAGGCATGACAATTCTTGAGAAGCTCGCGACCGACCAACAGAACTGCAGCGACATCTGCAGCACCCCTGATCTCCTCCCCAAGATCATGGCGCCTCTTCACTCTGAGACACTAATCCAAGATATCAGTATAGATGCATGGGCAGATATAGTAAACGGATCGTTGATAGTGGTTCACAGGCTCATCCATGCTCCTGAGTGGACAGGCAGAAGGGTGCACTCTGAAGTATGTTCTAGCAAACATGCCGTGAGCAACCTGGAGGAAATTCTTGATGAGGGCAATGGAAATGTCGTAGAACTGCAGATGCGGGCCATGGAGATCCTGACAGAACTGGCTATGGATATGCAAACTGATCTCAGCAGTAAAACAATAGTAAATCTCATCAAGAAGCAGCTGCAGATCTTCCTTGCTGACGGTGAACCGGAAGAACAAGACACCAAGCTCGTCACGAAAAGGCTGAAAGTAACGGCTGGTAAAACATTGGCACTATTATCCAAGACAGTAACTATATCTGCGCTTGTAGGGAGGGAATATGAGAACATTGTTGAATTACTTGATGCTAAGAACACGATTGTATACAGAACAATAGCAGCAGAGATCTTGGAGAATTTGTGTAGTCACCATCAAATGGACAAGGAACATGTGAAGACTATCTTGCTGCCAAAGGTAACGGTTTCAACCTGTTTATCTAATTCAAACATCTTCTAGAGCAGCACAACACTAGCAAGTTCAAAACATAAAACTGTAACTATGTACAATTGAGTTTCGCAAAAGGAAAATATACTAATTGAAAAGTTCCCGCTGCCTCACATTTACCAGTCTCGTGCTTATTATTGCAGCTACTCACACAAGTGTTGAACAGCCAAAGAGAACCCACAACTGAAGCATCTCAAAGCAATGTTTCTGCATCGGGCGATGATGCAGAGCAGCAACAGCTTTCTATACTGGGAAATGATGAAGAAAAACAACTTTCGGAGCACAAGAGCCAAAATAAGTCCACCGATCAAACAATTGAGGAGCGAACTGCTATGATGGAATTGCAAGAAGCGTTCTTATCTCTTATTTTGGTGATATGCAGCAAACAGATCAGTGCAGATGACCTCAACGTCGTGGCTCTAACGATCGTCACAGCAGAAGGTGAATTTGTGGCGAAGCTCAAGACTATAGTAGAAGAGAACTGTGAGGCCACGGCTAACAGCCTAAGAATTGTCAAGCTTTGCGGTCAGATTGCTCTTACAATGATGCGGCGCGGCCAGTACAGCGCACACTTCAAGGATCAGAAATTCATGGAGACACTGTCTAAGGCTTCGACAATCATGTCTAACCTTGAAAGCTGCATGCTCTTTGCTGGTACTGACTGTGGAGCCAAGAAGACTGTCAGGCCCCTCTTCTCGGATCTTGTGAAAGAGGCACAAGCGTTGGCTGCTTAAAAAATGTATTTTTAATCATTATTTTCTACCATTGTGATGCCTTATTTCTTTATACTATATCAAACAATTGTGTCGTCTCTATTTCTCTTTGCCAAAGAAGATTGCGTAACTGAAATTGTACACACATTTTATGGAACAAGTAATTTGCTATGTTACAGCCAGTTTGTACCTGAAGAAGATCAATGCTACGTACCCATTTTGTTTCTATCCTGAAACGTACCCAAATCTACCAGCCTTGATGACAAGGCGCCATAACAAGAGCAAGGACGTTGGGGACGGGGACTCACCGACGGATTTTTCTCCGGAGAGTGCCGCGACGAGGCGGCGATTCCGGCTGGCATCCCCACCGGAAGAGGATAGATGGAGTGCGTGGGGCGGATGGGTTTGGGAGGGAACAGCGCCGCCTTGCGAGTTCTGCGGCTCGTCCGGCGGCGGCTAGGGTTTCCGTCATCCCCAATTCCGGTATGAAACCCCAACTCCGCACGTGGCACGCACACTTTCGGCCTTCCTTTCCACCGCCACGCCCTTGCCTCTACGCGCCGCTGCCTCGGCCGCCCTCGTCACCGATGCCGCCGCCTACTCCTCACGCCGCGTGGCTGTGCTCACGCCGTCCTGATCCGGCGACGTGCGGCGGGCAGGATGAGGTAGGTGCCTCCTTTCTTAGCCTTCCGTGTGTGCCCCCGAACGGCAGATCTGCGTTGCTCGTAGCAGTCGTAGGTACCATTCCTCTGATTGCTTCAGGTTGCAGGGGATTTTTTTTTTCTCAAAAAGAGGGGAAAAAATCGGCCTCTGCATCGAGTGTCAGGTTGCAATGGATGATTGGCCAATAGAGCACCAACATTCAAGCATCTCCTGGATCAGTCTTGCCTGCAGTCTTGATTGTTCAAGATCTACAACTGCGAGAATACCGAACGATTGTTCTTAATTGAAGTCCAATGCGTTGTTGTTCGTTGAGTGTTCTTAATCGAACTCTTCCTAACCATGTTCCACAGGACAATCTGAATACTCTGCTTCAGTTCAACTGTTTTGCGGAGAAAATGCCTTTCAAAACAAATTATAGGGAGAAAAATATAACTGTAGTTTAGTTTTTATTTCTTATTACAACAGCATTGTTATCTTTAGTCCTAACCACAAAAATATTACGTGCATCCATGGCTTGGCGTTGGGTTTGGCTTGCAGCACGAATTAATCAGCTAGTTGCCCATTCAACCTGTAAGCCACCCGTTTCTGATCCCATCCCCATAGAAAGAGATGACGAAGCCAACCACAAATGAAACTGCCGCAACCCATATAGCCGAGCTGTGATCTTCGGTGCTTGTCATCACGTCTGAAGCGTTGGCGGTACTGTTAAGAAGATCTGGATTTCCTGTGGAATCGACTGCCACAGATGATCGAAATGCTGGAAGGGATCCTGACAGCTGATTATAAGAAAGCACTAACTGTGTCAAGCTTTGCAAACCTTCGAGCGAGGATGGTATCGGGCCAGACAAGTCGTTGTAGGAAAGATCAAGGATCTCCAGGTCCTTCAAAACACCAATATTTGAAGGAATAGACCCACTGAGATGGTTGTGACTTAGATTCAGAAGTGCACTCAAGCTGGTCGGCATTGTGGGGATGACACCAGTGAGCTCATTATCCCCGAGATGAAGCTCAATAAGAGATTGCGGTGAACTGATTGAAGTTGGAATGACGCCAGTGATCTTGTTGCCTTGCAAATTTATGTTTGAAAGCCGTGGTAGCTGGAAAATTTCATGTGGTATCTCTCCAGTAAATGAGTTTTGGCTAAGGTTCAGTAGATTCAAGTTCACCAGATTGACAAGTGTGCTTGGTATATGTCCATCAAAATTGTTTATTTGGAGTTTCAGAACAGACAGGCTATCAAGTTTGCCGATCTCAGTGGGCACTGCACCATTCAACTGGTTGCTTGCCAGATTCAAGAGAGCCAACTTACTGCATCTGCCAACATGCCGGGGTATGCCTCCCACCAAGTAGTTATTGTTCAGCTCAAGATAAGACAAGCTTGAGGCATCACCAATCGAGCCTGGGATGCTGCCACTGAGCAAGTTCCCTCCGAGACAAAGGCGATAGAGGCTGCGAGAGAATCCTCGCGGGATGTGCCCTTCAAGCCTGTTGCCGGTGAGATCAACGGTATGCAAACCAGCAGCCAAGAACAGATCAGAAGGTATCTCACCACTAAGCTTATTGTAACTCAAATCCAACATCTCGGTATTCATGGTGATTTCACTAGGTATCAAGCCACTGAAGCTGTTGCTAGATAACACCAGTTCCTTCAAAGAGTGGACCATAATTGTTGGGAGGCTACCACCAAGTGTATTGTTACTAAGGTTCAAGCTTCTTAATCTGGGCAAAGAACTCAACTGTTCGTCTACATTTCCACCCAGCAAACTGAAGGAGAAATCAAGAACCTCCAGTTTGCGGAAACCAGTGAAGTCGCCGAGCGGTCCAGGCAACTGAGAGTAGCTCAAATTGAGCGTGCGCAATCTAGCACCCAGGGGGCATGAGGAGAGCTGCCGTGGCAGATCGGTGAACCTGTTTTTTGAGAGATCCAGAGATTCCAAGGTATCAAGGGAGCATAAGCAGGCAATTACGGTGGAGTTGGAGAGGCCAAAGCGAGACATGGAGAGGTGGTGCACAACTGCAGATGAACCAGGGCAGTTAGACGGCACAGAGCAAGTGACCCCACTCCACAGGCACGGGTTCGGGTCGGTTGTGTCCCAGTGGCTCCACGGAGCCATGGCGGAGACCATGCTTGAAAGGTTTCTCATGGTGCTTTCCTGTGCTTTGTTTAGCCGCAGAGGTTGCACACGGGCCATGGGCAAATCAAACAGCAAGAAAAACAGCAGCGCTAGCAATAACCCATGGTGAGAATATGAGCCATACCTGCTCTTCTCCATGGCTACCTCTTCTCTTCTGTAACCTATCGGGTCAGCTGTTTGCAGGTGTGGTGATGGTGGTGTTGCAAAGGGCTTGATCGATCCACTATCATATGTGGAAGAAGATGGGTAGGAGAAGCAATGGTAGAGAAAGTAGCAATGGTCAGATTAGTGGCGCAAGACCCCATCTGCGGCGTACACGAAGGGGGTCAACTTTGACTCAAAGTGATGTGGCGCCTCACAGCATCAGGTTGGTATCAATCGTCATCGTTACCTCGTCAGCTTGCAAGTTTGAACCGTGTTCTATTCATCGGCAAGTGGTCTGATCTGTGGAATAGTACCACTAGCATTTACTCATTTACCAGTAAGAATGGTGGAATGGTCTATTCTAAGAAGACCGTAAGTCAATGCCAACACTAAACATAAAAATAAACCACAAATATGATGATTTTGTGCTCAAAATCTGTTGTTCTGGAAGTAAACCTATGTTTTGCACAATTATTTCGGCGTTTCTACATATTTTCTTATCATGCCTGTATTTTTAAGCAACTATTTTGAGCTAAAAATTCGTTCAAGGAAATTAAGCAATGGCTGATGAGATTAACGTTGCTGACATGCCTTGGGGCCTTAATCCGCCAATTTAAGATGCGTCCACCATTAGGATTATTCGGCACCACGTGTATCCTTTCACTCATATTACTATCATTTTCCTCTAAAAGAAAAAAAAATTAACGCATGTGTTTCCCAACAGGTTTTACTTTATTTACAGTAGAATATCTTAATGCAACTTTTGCAAACTTTGCTACTTTACCTTTGAACTAAAGGAAAGAAAATGAGCTGTTTTCAGCACCCTTGTGTTGGCTTATATTGGTAAATTTGAATATTGATGTACATTTATGCTATGCAGTGATAGCTTAAAACTGAATAACTGTTTAGTAAAGGCACTGAAGATTAAGGGCAGCCCCAGTGCATGTAGCTCCCGCTTGCGCAGGGTCTGGGGAAGGGTCCGACCACTTTGGGTCTATTGTATGCAGTCTTTCCCTACATTTCTGCAAAAGGCTGTTTCCAGGACTTGAACCCGTGACCTCTTGGTCACAAGGCAGCAGCTCTACCACTGCGCCAAGGAAGATTACTGATAATTTTGGTTCTAGTTCCCTGGAGATCGTATGACAAATTGCTGGACTCATGAGATGTTTCATTGGCTAATACTCATGAGACCGTGTGACAGATTGCTGGATTTGTGCAATATGGATTCCCTCCTCACACAATAAGTTTGAAGCATATACTTTCAGAGCCTTCTTTAAATGTTTTGGCAGCAGAGAGTTGGTTTTACTGTCAATTTATACAGAAGTAGTGCTAATTAAAATTAGCATTTTTTAATACTTGTATCCACTATTTCCGAACTAGGCTTTCGTCCCGCTTTATAGATAAAGCAAACATCCATACAATCAAGTACCAATCACGATAGCAAATAAGACGGCTGGGGCCACAGCACAATCACACCCAAGAAAGAAAGAAGAAACATAAAAAGGCCACCGGGTGGCAAACTAAGAAGCCGTCGTACGGGTGGAAACAAGGACCTCACTTGTATCCACTATTGGCAACCACTTATCATTTAGTTTTATGAGAAACACAACAACCTGAGCATTTGTAACATTCGTACGATCAGGGATGCTAGATAAGTGTCACTCATCTATTGGAAAAGACTCAAAGAGGCCTAGAAGCAAACCTTTTCAGCTTAGCTGCACATCACATGTTTGAGGGCTAATCCATTCCGTTATTACTTCAGCAGGTTGCAACATCAACAAAAGGCGCTGTACCTCCGTTGGTGGCATGTAACATTTGCCATCTCAATCAGAATCATGTCTCTGGACAGTTTGTTACAAGGCTCCTATCCCCCTTGGAAACTGCATGCCAGAACTGAAAAAAAGAGCTATCATTTCTCTCAACCACTCTCATGACACCAGAATTTCTGTTCTGTTCTGTGCTTCTCTGACAGCAGTTGTTACCGTGCTCGTCTCCTTGGAGCCAGACAGATAGCCAGCCAGACAAGAGTGCCCAGAAAGCTAGCGTCCCTGCTTCAGCGCCACTCCTGCAGATTTTTCTACGCGAGCATTGTGAGTTTTCTGTAACTTCTTTTAGGTGGCAAGTCATTGTTCTTGCTTGTTGCTACTGGGAAACTGGTTGCTTGGGGCTAGCTGCTGGTGGCCAGTGTGCTATTGAAGTGGAAGCAAAGAAACCAGCGGCCTCTCACCTCCATATAAACCTCCGGGAGCTTGTGAATGTTTCTTGCAGCCCAGATCCTTGAGGAGGCAGAACGTCCATGGCATCTGATCGCGTCGAGGTCGACACCGCCCGCCCTTTCCGGTCCGTGAAGGAGGCGGTGGCGGTGTTCGGGGAGCACATCCTCGTCGGCGGGAGCAACTCCAGATACAGCAGCAGTGCGGTTGCCATTGCCGATCCGCATGCCAATGCCACCCCTAACGCCAAGCACGAAGATTGCAGTAGGAGCAGTACCGCCACCCTTTCTCCAGATGCAATGGCAGAGGTAGATGCGGAACCGGTGCATGAGGCAACGGCAGCTATTGTGCCTATGTACTCCGCGCACTCCTCGCCGTCGTTCACGTCGCCGCGTTCGGCGTATGGCGACGACGGCGAGCTTGGTTGCCAAGACGACGAGGCCGGGCTCGCGGTCGTGAGCTCCATCAAGAAGCTGGAGGCGGAGGTGGCCGATACGAGACGGGAGGTGCTGCAGCTGAGGAAGAGGGGCACCGAGATGGAGATGGCCGTGGCCAGCCTCAACGCGCAGCTCCACCGAGGCCTCTCGAGGCTGGCCGAGATCGAGGCCGACAAGGCTGCGGCGGCGGCACGGTGCAGCATCCGTGGGGACGCCGACGTGATGGCGGCGGCCATGGTGCGGAGCGAGCGGTGGGCGGAGAAGTCCAGCACGTACAGCAGCGAGTACCTGCCGTCCTTCAGCCACGCGCTGAGCCTCGGCGAGATCGACGACGACCTGCTCGGCGGCAGGAGGAGGAAGGCGCAGAAGGTGAAGCCCATCGTGCCCCTCATCGGTGACATCCTCTTCTCCAAGAGTTTCTCCAAGAGGAAGAGCGGCAAGGACAGCGGGGATCTCTCCGGCGTGTTAGGGTGATCATCACTTGCTTGCTTCGTGCTCAGGTTGTGGCTGCTTGCGTTGCGTGTGGTTTGGATGGAGCATGTGCTTTCTTTGGTCCTTTCTTTCTCTTTGGTTGGGGTTTTTCATTTTTCTTTGTGCGAGCCTGTAAATGTAAAATATTGATGAATGCTTTGTATCTACCCCTTCGTCTCAAAATGGAAGATCATTTCTTACACTATCATAATGTAAAAAATGATGTTATATTTTGAGGATGGTTTCAGTGGCGGAACTAGCATCAGATCACGCCTAGGGCTAAATTAGCTTGAGTGTTGCACTTGAGTGATTTTGTATAGTATTTTATAAGAAGGAACTACAAAGGCAAATGTTGCTAGGCCTAGGGCTATAGCCCCAACTGCCCTAGGCCTGTCTCCGCCACTGGACGGAGGGAGTATGTTTTAGGTGATGACCGTTATCTGATTTGGCTAGCTGTTTTAGAGTAGAGTTATTCGGCTTGCAATCCGTTTGCCATGGTTTATAAAAATAAAGGCATGTAAATAAAAACACGACAAAACAAATCAGACATGCTAAAAAGCACAAAAGTGTACAACTAGACTTCGCGGCACACCGCCAAAAATAAGCACATGATATAACCTGAACATGGAAGGGAAATGACACACCACGTCGCTGTCGCGTCTGCCTTAAGAGAACAAGAGTTACCACCCTTGGTGCTGGCAAAAAAGGGTTGGTAGAGAAATCAAGGCAACACCCCCAGAGGGACACTAACACTCGCAAGCATTGTCACCATCGGCACCTTGCGCGAAGCTTTCGCTCGATACCTCCCGCACACCTCTCTGAAGGGACCCAAACCACCATGTGTTAGAGATATGACGGGCAAAACAACATGATGAAGAACAAAAACAAGCAGGAGACACAAGATTTAACGTGGAAACCCCCTCCAACGTGAAGGGGGGAAAACCACGGGCGCCAGCCAGCAAATTTTCACTATATCGGGGGAGGTTACAAACGCCGGGGATTATCAACTGATCAACTCATCTCGTGTGGCGTCTTACAAAGGATATATATAACACAGGTGAACTAGGTCAATACAGATCCGTACCGCCGGGAGGGGGGGCAGGCATCCCTGTTGGGGGCGGCCCACCAGCCACTAGGGCTAATGAGTTATACCAACTAAGCTAAGTCTAAGCAAACCTCAAACTTAGCGACAAGAACTGGCTTTGTTAACATATCAGCAGGATTATCAGGAGTACTAATCTTGCATACCTTTAGTTTACCTTACTCAACAATGTCTCCGACATAAATGGTATTTGACATCAATGTGCTTTGTTCTCTCATGGAACATCTGATCCTTTGTGAGGTATATGGCACTCTGACTGTGAAAGGGCATGTAGCCCCTAAGTGTGGTTTTGGTAATTAAATGACAATCTCTATGGACTAATGTTTTCAGTGAGATATATTTGAAGGTTTTGTCCATAGATAGTGCCTCAAGGATATTGGACGGAATCAAGGATGAAGTCCATATATATGAAGATAGTGCCTCAAGGATATTGGACGGAATCAAGGATGAAGTCCATATATATATATATGAAGATAGTGCCTCAAGGATATTGGACAGAATCAAGGATGAAGTCCATATATATGAAGATATATTTGCCCTATGCTTTGGTACTAAATGACAATTCCTATGGAGCATCAAGTGCATTTAATCTTATATGAAGATATGTTCCATAGTGATGCTTGAAGTGCATTGGGCTGTTTTGTGAAGTCTGCCATCAAAGCATCCGAAGAAGTCCTCATGGTATCCTTCTTTGGATACCCCGTGCACACGGGCTTGTACCATGCGCACGGGGTCGAGTGTCAACTCTCTGGATACCCCATGCTTACTGGGCCTAGGTGTTGGCTCTCGAGATCCCATATCCAGTGAGGTTTCAAGTTGGTCTTCGGGTACTTCTATTGAAGCCATCAATATTGGTTTCAATGCCTAATCTAATTATGTTCATGATGGAGTGCATTGGAGGATCTCAAAGATTGATATATTTGGGCTTCTGAGGATCAAGGCTTGAGAGAGTAATCAAAGAGAAGAATTCAAGTTATGGTCTCAAGACAAGATCATGGTGAGATCATGTGTTGGGTTTCGGTTGATCAAGTCTTGAAGCAAGCAACTAGAGTGACGAATTCATTATGCCTCTCAAGAGATTGTGATGGAGTTTTTAGAAGGGCAAGTGGTGACCAAGATGATATTCATAGTGGAACTTGATATGGTCATGGAAGAGTCTTTGGTGATATAGTCTTGAAGCAATGAAGGGAAATGAAGAGTTCATTGTGGCTTTCAAGAAACCAAGATGGAGCTTCGAGTAAAGATGTTGGTTGACCAAGATGAAGCTCAAAGATTATATCTAAGTGGTCAACTCTCAAAGCACAAACATTGTACCACGTGAGATCAAGTGATCTAGTGGTATGGTAAGTAATTGTGAATTGTGCTTTGTTACCTAACCCATGCTATGTGTTTGGTATGTCTATGTGGGTTAGGTGTTTCTCATGGGCTTGCATCAAAAGGAAAGATCTCAAGTAGCCTATGTGTGGATGACATCAAGTGGTGATGGTCATCGGGTTCGAGGATTCCAAGTGCAAGATGAGAAGCCGGAGGTTATATGCTTTGAAGCTTGCGGTCCACATCATGATAATGCTCATGTGAAGATGGGCTTAAGTTAAGGCTTCCCTCATTGCAATATGAGGAATCAATTCAAGCATCTTCACCAAGTGGTTGTGGACAAGAAAGGGATTCCAACTTGAGACAAGCATTGGAGTCATCACCAAGCTCAAGTTGAATATGCAAGGCAAAGGTATACCTTAGCTAGGTTTTCCTAGTTTTGCCGGTCTCATGGTGCTTGGAGGGAGACCGGATTATAGGTTTGATAGCCGTACTATCAAGAGGGACTCTCGGGCAAGTAGCTTGATCATGTCGCATGTAGAGAGCTCAAACCTTTGCATTACTTGCATCATTATTTATTGTTGATCTTGGGTGGTTCTCTATGTGAGGACCTTGGGCTTTTCCATAGCTTCAAAACAAGCCCAAGATCATCGAATTCGGAGTCCGTATGCCAAAGTTATCACTGTTTTAGTGGGCTGCTGCAGGCTGTTCTGGGTACCCCGTGGACACGGGGTTTTTGACCCCCGTGGGCACGGGGCCCCGTGCACACGGGCCTTTTGTGACGGCCCCGTGGGCACGGGGTCTAAACCCCCGTGGGCACGGGGTGTCCAGGAAGTGCCCGTTGGAGCCCCAACGGCTAGTTTTGGAAGTTGGCTATAAAAGAGCCCTTCCTCCCCACCGGTTTGGGGGTTGTTCATTCACATTCTAAACATCATTTTGAGCCTCTTACCACCTCTCCCAAACCCCTATCTCCCTTCTAAGTGAAGGGTGATTTGTGGATGGATCTTGGAGTCATTTGTTGATTTCCTCCATTGCATCCCCTCTCTTCAATCTCCCACTTTCTTGAGTTGCATCTTGTGAGATTGAGAGAGTGAGTTGAGCATTTGTTGCTTGACCTTGCATTGCATTTGTTGCATTGGTTTGAGCTCCCCGCATCGATTTGTTCGTGTGAGAGCCCGTGAGTTTATTACTCTTGGAGGCTTCGCCTCCTAGACGGTTTGGTGATATATTGAGAAGATTGTGAAGAGGCCTATGTGGCCAAGGTTCTCCCGGAAGCTTCCTTTTGTGGTGTGCTCCGAGGAAGGGTGTTCAAGTGGCCTAGGTGGTCAAGTTCCTCCGGAAGCTTCCGTGGTTGTGGTGTGCTCCGGAGAGGTTTGTAAAGGTGTGGTGGTCGCCTTCAAGACCAACCCCGAGTGAATCGAGGCTCATCCGTTGGGGGTGACTCGAAAGGGAGAATACGGTGAGTCACTTGGTGACGCCCCGGAGCTTTGGCTACGGCACCGCTCTAACGGAGATTAGCACTCTCACGAGTGTGAACTTCGGGATAAATCCGCGTCCCCGACTCACTTGTGGTTATCTCATACCCACACCCTTTACTTTCCGCAATTCATACTTGCCCATATTGATATATCTTGTGATAGTTGAATTGCTTAGTTGTTCCTTCATTTCCATATCTTGTGATATAGTTTGTGCTTGCTAGTTTGCTTAATTGCCTATCTTGTTTAGCATAGGTTGTTGGTGCACTTAGTTGAGCCTAGCATTTTAGGATTTGTGCTTGAAAAGTATCCGTTAGTTTAATTCCGCATTAGGATAAAGCCAAATCCGTAAAAGTTTTAAAACTCCTATTCACCCCCCCTCTAGTCGTCATCTAGATCATTTCAATTGGTATCAGAGCTTTGGTCTCTCCTTGGTAGGCTTCACCGCCTAGAGAGTAAAGATGTCGACTAGTGGTATAGTGCACGATGACACCTTTTGTTTTAGTGGCACAAACTATCACTTGTGGAAAATTCGCATGCTTTGTCATTTTCGGACCATGGGTCCATGTTTTGTGCGAATTGTTCTTGTAGGGGCTTCTCCGTGGAAGGACGACCTTTTTCCAACTAGTGAGGAAAATGATGATATGCTTTGTGGATATAGTGCTAAGAATGCCATAATCCGGTTTATATCCCTCGAAGTATTTGAGTCTATCATGAATTGTGTGACGGCTCATGATATGTGGACCAAACTTGAAGAAATATATGGTGGGTCTAATCTTGTTGATGTTCATCATCTTCCGGAGGAGCTAATCAAGGAGGTCTCCACATCTTCAAATCATGAAGATCTCCATATTGCTTCTTCCTCCGTGTACTTGGACATTTCAACTTCTTCCGCCTCACCATCATGTGGCATGTCCCAAGGTAATGACATGGTGAGTGAAAATATCATTTGTGATGATTGTGATGATGTGCTCAACATTGATGATCTTACATGTATACATGGTAGTGTTGTAGATTCTATGGACTTGAGCATATCTAGCAAAAATGACTTACATTCTTGTGCTGATAGTCCATGCATATCATTTGGAGATTCCTTGAATACCTTTTGTGATGATATGCTTGATACTCCTTGTTTCCATGGTCTATGTGCTTCTATTTCCTCTTGTTGTTGTTTGACTAACCATGTAGAGGAAACAAGAGAAAATAGTGCACACATCATTAATGAGGAAATTGCTAGAGGAGCAAAGAAGGACATCACCTTGTTGGAGAGGAAATGCTATGAGTGTCAAGACCATGGACATGGATATCCTACTCTTGATGATAAAGAAACTCCCTCTCCAAAAGAATCATCATCAACCTCCGATGTTCACATGGGCCTCATGGCAAGAGGTAATACTGAGGTATCATCTAATCTTTGTAATGATATTGATGAGAGTAATGATGAATGTGATAGGGATATGAGTCAAGAAATATATGAAATTGGTAATTCTCTTTGTGGGGTAAATAAGAACACTTATGAGATGTTTAAAGATCTTATCACTCATTTTGGAAAGTGTAATGATTTACTTCACAAAGAGCAAGAACAAAATGAAAAACTTGATTGTAACCTTCTTGATGCTCTAGAAACTCTTAGAGACTTAGAGTCTTCTAAAGAAGAGATTGAAGTTGCTCATGATCAACTTAAAGAGGATCTTGAGCACCTTGACCTTGTCTACAAGAATGTCAAAGGAGAGCTCACCAAACTCTCTAAGTCTTATGAGGAACTTCAAGCTACTCATGTGAAGTCTCTAGTTTCTTCTAGCTCCTCTCATATTGTCAATGATGCTTGTGCTACTAACTCTACTTCTTGTGAAGCATCTATCTTGAAGGAGAATGTTGAGCTAAGGGCTCAACTTGTTTTGCTAACTAGCAATTATGGGAAATTAGAAGAAAGCCATGAAAAGCTCTCGGGCTCTCATGATGACCTTCTAATCTCCCATGAAAGGCTAAAGTTAGCTCATGAGGATATTGTGACTAAGGTAACATCTCGTGAGCCTCATGTGGACATTAGCACTATATTTACTCAAAATGATTTATTGACATGTGCTAGTCCTAGTAATTCATCTAGACATATTATAGCTGATTCTTGTGATGAATTGCTCTCATTGCCTTGTTGCTCTAATAATGAAGTTTCTACTTCCTCTAGTACTTTTGTTGATACTAACCTTGTAGAGGAAAACAAAGAGCTCAAGGCTCAAGTCACTATTTTGAAGAAAGACTTGGAAATGTGTCATGAAGGAAATTCCACTCTCAACAATATTTTGAGTGGTCAAAAATTCCCTCATGACAAGGGTGGACTTGGTTTCATCTCCAACAACAAGAAGTCCGAGAAAAGGAATAAGGAACAAGACCAAGTCAAGAATCCGGCCAACATCACATGCTTCAAGTGCAAGAATGTTGGACACCATGTGAGATCTTGTCCATTGAAGAAGAAGGCTTCAAATGTGAAGCAGCAAGGGAAGCGGCCTCAAGTCCAATCTCAAGGTCAACCTCAAGTTCAATCTCAAGGTCAACCTCAAGCTGAAGAAAGGCCACTACCAATAATGAACCAAGGAAATGCTCCCCAAATTGAGAAAGTAAAGAAGAAGAGAAGGGGGAGCACATGTTGCTATATTTGTCGTGAGAAGGGACACATATCTTCATCTTGTCCCAACGGTAACATCCCTAAGCCTCCTCTAGTCAATGATCATTATTTGCTTAGGAAGGATGTTGTTGGCAATTTTTTTGCCAAGTTTGTTGGCGCCCAAAGTGGTTTGGAAATGGAAGAGGCCATTTGGGTTGCCAAGCCTATTGTGTCTAACTTCTTAGGACCCAACTTGGTTGGGGACCATCAAGCTCAACCTTGATCAATAGGTGTGTGGAGGACATTGGAGATTTGGCTAGTTCATGAAGAAAAGAATATTCACCATTTATTTGTTCGAGCCAAGTCATGTGGATTATCTTCATATTATCTATCTAGTGTTCATCCTTGTGGTAACTTGTATTTGTATTGCTTACATTAAAAGTTACTCGCCCCTTGCTTGCCTAGGTTTTGTATCTAGCATGTGCATTTATATGTTGTGCTTCCTAGTATGCTTGATTTGTGTTTTCTAGCATGTGTAGGTTGCATTGCACATCATATAGTGATGCTTGTTGTCTTGAGCCTTATCTGTATGTTGTTTGGCTCTTGCGAGATTTTAGTGGATCATCACATTATGGGGGAGTGTTATGTTTTGTGCACATCACAAACCCAAAATGTGAATATGAGAAATACCACATAGTATTGATACTCAATATTATCTAGTCACTATGTGGTATGTCAAGCTCATTTGAAATTCAGTTTCTCAGAGTATCCATTAGTTATCTCTTTTAGGTGGTTATTTGCCTCTGTTGTATGCCTGCCGTGGTATCCAGAAAGTTGCACCAGAAAAGTTCTGGATACCCCGTGCGCATGGGGTCTTTTGACCCCCATGCGCATGGGGTGTTGCATAACTCTCTGGGTACCCCGTGCGCACGGGGTCTTTTGACCCCCGTGCGCACGGGGTACTGCGTAACTCCCTGGATACCCCGTGTGCACGGGGTCTTTTGACCCCCGTGCGCACGGGGTGTTTGTTGATTATGATCTTGTGCTTCTTCGGATTCTACCACCGAGTGTTAATTCCAAATACCAATTGGTATTTCTTCTTGTGGTAGAATTTTATGATCATCTTCTTCTCGGCTTGTGCTTCAACTTGCCTTATCTCACTCCTTGTACTATCTATTATCTACTTGAGTGAGATAAGCCTTTGAGCATGTGTGTAGTGTATATCCTTTATGCTCTTTGTTTTTTTCTTAGTTCATATGTTGTACTTTGTGTGCGGTCCTGTGTGGATTCGTCACTTTGATATAATTTGGACAACTTGAATGTTGTATGTCATTATTGGAGTATTCATCTTTTAAGTGTTCTTTTGCCCAAATTATATCTCTTTGGATCTTGGTAGGCATGTGCATGCATATTTATTTATATACTTCTTCATGCCTTGCTTGCTCTCTTGATCCTCTATATAGGGTAAACTCCATAATATCATTAATGGTTAAAGGTGTGCATGAAATTCAAGTTCATATCCTTTTGCACATACTTATTGTGGAGTTTGCCCTATGTATTGTGGTTGTGCTTACTACTTCGGACCCAATAAGTTTGGGGACCAAATTGTACCTTAATGTGTTTTAGGTACATTGGAGAAGCATTGGATGATTGGCTTATTCATGAGGAAGGTGGAGACACCATGGAAAATTATTAGAGCCAAGCTTGGTTGATTCATTGATTTGAGAGAGAAGATAAATGAAAACCCGGTTCGGTTGTAAGTGTTTCATTCTCACCATGTAAACCCGGTTATACAAAATTTGGGTCTTTTTGTTGGATATGCATCAAACTCCCACACTTACTATATTCTCAATAAATCCACGGGATGTGTTGAGGAAATGGTGAATGTGGAGTGTGATGAGAATAACGGCTTCCATGAGGAGCAATTTGTTTCAAGTGTTGTAGGTGATGAGGCTCCTTCCCAAGCTACAAGTACAATGGGGATTGGTCATATTCTTCCACAAGAAACACCCCTCGTCCATGTAGAAGAAGAAGGAGTAAGAGCCCCTCTTGTGGATCGACCATAAGGGAAGTCATCACCCCCAACACAAGAGCAAGATGTTATGGGAGATCATATACCTATCCAAGAACAAGATCAAGTCCCTCATGTTCGCGTACTAGATCAAGGGCCTCTTGAACCAATGCTTTCTCTCTTGGTAACAAGTACTTACTTCATGCATTTATTCAAGTTAGAGTCAACATTGTGTGTGTTGCATCATGGCATGATTAGTACTTGTTGAGTGAGTGCTTGTATGTTTTGCACATATGTTTGCACTCATGAGTTGTTGGATATATTTTGGACCCATGCTTAGCATGATTATCATATTGGATATCTCCATTATCCCTTGTCCAAAATATGTTCTTTGGATCCTTTGAATGTTTGATTCTATTGTCATATCATTTTGGTGCATTCTATGGATGCTCAATATAGTGTGAATTTCTTCGTTTGTTCATAACTGGATATGTGCATTTGATTCCACTCATAATATGAGAAATGCACAAATTAAGGAGGAACTCATACTATATTGGCCGTCTAGATTTTTCTTCCATTTTGGCACTTGTTGCCAATGGGGGAGAAGTTTAGATGGTTTAGGTGAAGTGGGTTGGTTCCTGTCATTCATGCTTATCAACTTTTGTTGTGCTTGCTCATTGCATGGATGTGTATATAGAGGAAACTCCACCAAGTTATTTCCTGTGCATATATTTTGGGGGAGTTTTCTCTATATATTGTGGTTCTACTAGCATCAAATTCTTGTGTAGTATTTCGACGCTAGTACAACTGGTTTGATAACATCAACTATCTTTGTGATGTTTGAGGCTATCAAAACCACCTCAAGTATACAATTTATTCTCGGATAGATTGCATACTTGTCTTAAATTCATTATATAAACCCTCCGACATAAATGGTATTTGACATCAATGTGCTTTGTTCTCTCATGGAACATCTGATCCTTTGTGAGGTATATGGCACTCTGACTGTGAAAGGGCATGTAGCCCCTAAGTGTGGTTTTGGTAATTAAATGACAATCTCTATGGACTAATGTTTTCAGTGAGATATATTTGAAGGTTTTGTCCATAGATAGTGCCTCAAGGATATTGGACGGAATCAAGGATGAAGTCCATATATATGAAGATAGTTCCTCAAGGATATTGGACGGAATCAAGGATGAAGTCCATATATATATATATATATATATATATATATATATATATGAAGATAGTGCCTCAAGGATATTGGACAGAATCAAGGATGAAGTCCATATATATGAAGATATATTTGCCCTATACTTTGGTACTAAATGACAATTCCTATGGAGCATCAAATGCACTGAATCTTATATGAAGATGTGTTCCATAGTGATGCTTGAAGTGCATTGGGCTGTTTTGTGAAGTCTGCCATCAAAGCATCTGAAGAAGTCCTCATGGTATCCTTCTTTGGATACCCCGTGCACACGGGCTTGTACCATGCGCACGGGGTCGAGTGTCAACTCTCTGGATACCCCATGCTTACTTGGCCTAGGTGTTGGCTATCGAGATCCCATTGTTGGAAATATGCCCTAGAGGCAATAATAAATTGATTATTATTATATTTCCTTGTTCATGATAATCGTTTATTATCCATGCTAGAATTGTATTGATAGGAAACTCAGATACATGTGTGGATACATAGACAACACCATGTCCCTAGTAAGCCTCTAGTTGACTAGCTCGTTAATCAATAGATGGTTACGGTTTCCTGACCATGGACATTGGATGTCGTTGATAACGGGATCACATCATTAGGAGAATGATGTGATGGACAAGACCCAATCCTAAGCCTAGCACAAGATCATGTAGTTCGTATGCTAAAGCTTTTCTAATGTCAAGTATCATTTCCTTAGACAATGAGATTGTGCAACTCCCGGATACCGTAGGAGTGCTTTGGGTGTGCCAAACGTCACAACGTAACTGGGTGGCTATAAAGGTACACTACGGGTATCTCTGAAAGTGTCTGTTGGGTTGGCACGAATCGAGATTGGGATTTTGTCACTCCGTGTAAACGGAGAGGTATCTCTGGGCCCACTCGGTAGGACATCATCATAATGTGCACAATGTGACCAAGGGGTTGATCACGGGATGATGTGTTACGGAACGAGTAAAGAGACTTGCCGGTAACGAGATTGAACAAGGTATCGGTATACCGACGATCGAATCTCGGGCAAGTACCATACCGCTAGACAAAGGGAATTGTATACGGGATTGATTGAGTCCTTGACATCGTGGTTCATCCGATGAGATCATCGTGGAACATGTGGGAGCCAACATGGGTATCCAGATCCCGCTGTTGGTTATTGACCGGAGAACATCTCGGTCATGACTACATGTCTCCCGAACCCGTAGGGTCTACACACTTAAGGTTCGATGACGCTAGGGTTATAAAGGAAGTTTGTATGTGGTTACCGAATGTTGTTCGGAGTCCCGGATGAGATCCCGGACGTCACGAGGAGTTCCGGAATGGTCCGGAGGTAAAGATTTATATATAGAAAGTCCTGTTTCGGCCATCGGGACAAGTTTCGGGGTCATCGGTATTGTACCGGGACCACCGGAAGGGTCCCGGGGGCCCACCGGGTGGGGCCACCTGCCCCGGGGGCCACATGGGCTGTAGGGGGTGCGCCTTGGCCTACATGGGCCAAGGGCACCAGCCCCTAGAGGCCCATGCGCCAAGATATAGGAAAAAGGGGAGAGTCCTAAAGGGGGAAGGCACCTCCGAGGTGCCTTGGGGAGGATGGACTCCTCCCCCCTCCTTACCCGCACCCCTTCCTTGGAGGAGGGGGCAAGGCTGCGCCTCCCCCCTCTCCCCTGCCCCTATATATAGTGGAGGGGAGGGAGGGCATCTATACCTGAGCCCTTGGCGCCTCCCTCCCTCCCGTGACACCTCCTCCTCTCCCGTAGGTGCTTGGCGAAGCCCTGCAGGATTGCCACGCTCCTCCATCACCACCACGCCGTTGTGCTGCTGCTGGATAGAGTCTTCCTCAACCTCTCCCTCTCTCCTTGCTGGATCAAGGCGTGGGAGACATCGTCGAGCTGTACGTGTGTTGAACGCGGAGGTGCCGTCCGTTCGGCACTAGGATCATCGGTGATCTGAATCACGACGAGTACGACTCCATCAACCCCGTTCACTTGAACGCTTCCGCTTAGCGATCTACAAGGGTATGTAGATGCACTCTCCTTCCCCTCGTTGCTGGTCTCTCCATAGATAGATCTTGGTGTTACGTAGGAAATTTTTTGAATTTCTGCTACGTTCCCCAACAGTGGCATCATGAGCTAGGTCTATTGCGTAGATTCTTTGCACGAGTAGAACACAAAGTAGTTGTGGGCGTCGATATTGTTCAATATGCTTGCCGTTACTAGTCTTATCTTGATTCGGCGGCATCGTGGGATGAAGCGGCCCGGACCAACCTTACACGTACGCTTACGTGAGACCGGTTCCACCGACAAACATGCACTAGTTGCATAAGGTGGCTGGCGGGTGTCTGTCTCTCCCACTTTAGTCGGATCGGATTCGATGAAAAGGGTCCTTATGAAGGGTAAATAGCAATTGGCATATCACGTTGTGGTTCATGCGTAGGTAAGAAACGTTCTTGCTAGAAACCCATAGCAGCCACGTAAAACATGCAAACAACAATTAGAGGACGTCTAACTTGTTTTTGCAGGGTATGCTATGTGATGTGATATGGCCAAAAGGATGTGATGAATGATATATGTGATGTATGAGATTGATCATGTTCTTGTAATAGGAATGACGACTTGCATGTCGATGAGTATGACAACCGGCAGGAGCCATAGGAGGTGTCTTTATTTATTTGTGACCTGCGTGTCAACTTAAACGTCATGTAATTACTTTACTTTATTGCTAACCGTTAGCCATAGTAGTAGAAGTAATAGTTGGCGAGGCAACTTCATGAAGACACGATGATGGAGATCATGACGATGGAGATCATGGTGTCATGCCGGTGACGATGATGATCATGGAGCCCCGAAGATGGAGATCAAAAGGAGCAAAGTGATGATGGCCATATCATGTCACTATTTGATTGCATGTGATGTTTATCATGTTTATACATCTTATTTGCTTAGAATGACGGTAGTAAATAAGATGATCCCTTACAACAATTTCAAGAAGTGTTCTCCCCTAACTGTGCACCGTTGCGACAGTTCGTGTTTCGAAGCACCACGTGATGATCGGGTGTTAGATTCTAACGTTCACATACAACGGGTGTAAGACAGATTTACACACGCGAAACACTTAGGGTTAACTTGACGAGCCTAGCATGTACAGACATGGCCTCGGAACACGGAGACCGAAAGGTCGAACATGAGTCGTATAGAAGATACGATCAACATGAAGATGTTCACCGATGATGACTAGTCCGTCTCACGTGATGATCGGACACGGCCTAGTTTGACTCGGATCATGTAATCACTTAGATGACTAGAGGGATGTCTATCTGAGTGGGAGTTCATAAGATGAACTTAATTATCCTGAACATAGTCAAAAGGATTTTGCAAATTATGTCGTAGCTCACGCTATAGTTCTACTGTTTAGATATGTTCCTAGAGAAAAATTAGTTGAAAGTTGATAGTAGCAATTATGCGGACTAGGTCCGTAAACTGAGGATTGTCCTCATTGCTTCATAGAAGGCTTATGTCCTTAATGCACCGCTCAGTGTGCTGAACCTCGAACGTTGTCTGTGGTTGTTGCGAACATCTGACATACACGTTTTGATAACTACGTGATAGTTCAGTTAAACGGTTTAGAGTTGAGGCACCAAAGACGTTTTTGAAACATCGCGAAACATATGAGATGTTTTGAGGGCTGAAATTGGGATTTCAGGCTCGTGCCCATGTCAAGAGGTATAAGACCTCCGATGACTTTCTTAACCTGCAAACTAAGGAGAAAAGCTCAATTGTTGAGCTTGTGCTCAGATTGTTTGAGTACAACAATCATTTGAATCGAGTGGGAATTGATCTTCCAGATAATACAGTGATGGTTCTCCAAAGTCATTGCCACCAAGCTGTTAGAGCTTCGTGATGAACTATAACATATCAGGGATAGATATGATGATCCTTGAGGTATTCGCGATGTTTGACACCGCGAAAGTAGAAATCAAGAAGGAGCATCAATTGTTGATGGTTGGTGAAACCACTAGTTTCAAGAAGGGCAAGGGCAAGAAGGGATACTTCATGAAACGGCAAATCAGCTGCTGCTCTAGTGAAGAAACCCAAGGTAAAACCCAAACCCGAGACTAAGTGCTTCTGTAATAAGGGGAACAACCACTAGAGCAGAATTACCCTAGATACTTGGTAGATAAGAAGGCTGGCAAGGTCGATAGAAGTATATTGGATATACATTGTGTTAATGTGAACTTTGCTAGTACTCCTAGTAGCACCAGGGTATTAGATACCGGTTCGGTTGCTAAGTGTTAGTAACTCGAAACAAAAGGCTACGGAATAAACGGAGACTAGCTAAAGGTGAGCTGACGATATGTGTTGGAAGTTTTCCAAGCTTGATATGATCAAGCATCGCACGCTCCCTCTACCAAAGAGATTAGTATTAAACCTGAATGGTTTATTGAATCTCGATCGTAGTGATACACATTTTCATGCCAAAAGATAGTAATGATAGTACCACCTACTTGTGGCACTGCCATGTAAGTCATATCGGTATAAAACGCATGAAGACGCTCCATATTGATGGATCTTTGGGCTCGCTCGGTTTTGAAAAGTTTGAGACATGCGAACCATGTCTATTGGTGTATATGCATGAAGAAACTCCATGCAAATGGACCGTTTTGACTCACTTGATTTTGAATCACTTGGGACATGCAAATCATACCACATGGGCAAGATGACTGAAAAGCCTCGTTTTCAGTAAGATGGAACAAGATAGCAACTTGTTGGAAGTAACACATTTTGATGTGTACAGTCCAATGAGTGCTGAGGCATGCAGTGAATATCGTTATGTTCTTACTTCACAGATGATTCGAGTAGATGTTGAGTATATTTACTTGATGAATCACGAGTCTGAATTATTGAAAGGTTCAAGTAATTTCAGTGTGAAGTTGAAAGATCGTCGTGACAAGAGGATAAAAGATCTATGATATGATCATAGAGATGAATATCTGAATCACGAGTTTGGCACAGAATTAAGACATTGTGGAAATTGTTTCACAACTGATACAGCCTGGAACACCATAGTGTGATGGTGTGTCCGAACATCATAGTTGCACCCTATTGGATATGGTGCATACCATGATGTCTCTTATCGAGTTACCACTATCGTTCATGGGTTAGGCATTAGAGACAACCACATTCACTTTAAATAGGGCACCACATAATTTCGTTGAGACGACACCGTATGAACTATGGTTTGGAGAAACCTAAGTTGCCGTTTCTTGAAAGTTTGGGGCTGCGACGCTTATGTGAAAAGGTTTCAGGTTGATAAGCTCGAACCCAAAGCAGATAAAATGCATCTTCATAGGACACCCAAAAACAGTTGGGTATACCTCCTAATTCAGATCCGAAAGCAATAGGGATTGTTTCTTGAATCGGGTCCTTTCTCGAGGAAAAGTTTCTCTCGAAAGAATTGAGTGGGAGGATGGTGGAGACTTGATGAGGTTATTGAACCGTCACTTCAACAAGTGTGTAGCAGGGCACAGGAAGTTGTTCCTGTGGCACCTGCACCAATTGAAGTGGAAGCTTATGATAGTGATCATGAAGTTTCGGATCAAGTCACTACCGAACCTCGTAGGGTGACAAGGATACGTACTACTTCAGAGTGGTACAGTAATCCTGTCTTGAAGGTCATGTTGCTAGACAACAATGAACCTACGAGCTATGGAGAAGCGATGGTGGGCCCAAATTCCGACAAATGGTTAGAAGCCATAAAATCCGAGATAGGATCCATGTATGAAAACAAAGTGTAGACTTTGGCAGAACAACTCGATGGTCGTAAGGCTATTGAGTGCAGATGGATTTTAAAAGGAAGACAGACAATGATGGTAAGTGTCACCATTGAGAAAGCTCGACTTGTCGTTAAGATGTTTTTCGACAAGTTCAAGGAGTTGACTACGATGAGACTTTCTCACTCGTAGCGATGCTAAGAGTCTGTTGGAATTATATTAGCAATTACTGCATTATTTATGAAATCTTGCAGATAGGATGTCAAAACATTGTTTCCTCGACGATTTTTGAGGAAAGGTTGTATGTGATACAACCGGAAGGTTTTGTCCATCCTGAAATATGCTAATAAGTATGCAAAGCTCCAGCAATCCTTCTGAGGACTGGAGTGAGCATCTCGGAGTTGGAATGTATGCTTTGATGATGATCAAAGATTTTGGGTGTATACAAAGTTTATGAGAAACTTGTATTTCCAAAGAAGTGAGTGGGAGCACTATAGAATTTCTGATGAGTATATGTTGTTGACATATTAATGATCGGAAATGACGTAGAATTTCTGGAAAGCATAAAGGGTTATTTGGAAAGTATTTTTCAATGGAAAAGCCTGGATTAAGCTGCTTGAGCATTGAGCATCAAGATCTATAAGGATAGATCAAAACGCTTAATGGTACTTTCAAATGAGCACATGCCTTGACGTGATCTTGAAGGTGTTCAAGATGGATCAGTCAAAGAAGGAGTTCTTGCCTGAGTTGTAAGGTATGAAGTTAAGACTTAAAGCTCGACCATGGCAGAATAGAGAGAAAGGAACGAAGGTCGTCCCCTATGCTTAAGACATAGGCTCTACAGTATGCTATGCTGTGTACCGCACCTGAAGTGTGCTTTACCATGAGTCAGTCAAGGGGTACAAGAGTGATCCAAGAATGGATCACAGGACAACGGTCAAAGTTATCCTTAGTAACTAGTGGACTAAGGAATTTTCTCAATTATGGAGGTGGTAAAAGAGTTCGTCATAAAGGGTTACGTCGATGCAAGCTTAACACCTATCCGGATAGCTCTGAGTAGAGATACCGGATACGTATAATGGAGCAACAATTTAGAATAGCTCCAAGTAGAACAGTTATTTGGAATAGCTCCAAATAGAACGTGGTAGCTGCATCTAGGAGATGACATAGAGATTTGTAAAGCACACACGGATCTGAAAGGTTCAGACCCGTTGACTATAACCTCTCTCACAAGCATAACATGATCAAACCCAGAACTCATCGAGTGTTAATCACATGGTAAATGTGAACTAGATTATTGACTCTAGTAAACTCTTTGGGTGTTAGTCACATGGGGATGTGACCTTGAGTGTTAATCACATATCGATGTGAACTAGATTATTGACTCTAGTGCAAGTGGGAGACTGTTGGAAATATGCCCTAGAGGCAATAATAAATTGATTATTATTATATTTCCTTGTTCATGATAATCGTTTATTATCCATGCTAGAATTGTATTGATAGGAAACTCAGATACATGTGTGGATACATAGACAACACCATGTCCCTAGTAAGCCTCTAGTTGACTAGCTCGTTAATCAATAGATGGTTACGGTTTCCTGACCATGGACATTGGATGTCGTTGATAACGGGATCACATCATTAGGAGAATGATGTGATGGACAAGACCCAATCCTAAGCCTAGCACAAGATCATGTAGTTCGTATGCTAAAGCTTTTCTAATGTCAAGTATCATTTCCTTAGACCATGAGATTGTGCAACTCCCGGATACCGTAGGAGTGCTTTGGGTGTGCCAAACGTCACAACGTAACTGGGTGGCTATAAAGGTACACTACGGGTATCTCTGAAAGTGTCTGTTGGGTTGGCACGAATCGAGATTGGGATTTTGTCACTCCGTGTAAACGGAGAGGTATCTCTGGGCCCACTCGGTAGGACATCATCATAATGTGCACAATGTGACCAAGGGGTTGATCACGGGATGATGTGTTACGGAACGAGTAAAGAGACTTGCCGGTAACGAGATTGAACAAGGTATCGGTATACCGACGATCGAATCTCAGGCAAGTACCATACCGCTAGACAAAGGGAATTGTATACGGGATTGATTGAGTCCTTGACATCGTGGTTCATCCGATGAGATCATCGTGGAACATGTGGGAGCCAACATGGGTATCCAGATCCCGCTGTTGGTTATTGACCGGAGAACATCTCGGTCATGACTACATGTCTCCCGAACCCGTAGGGTCTACACACTTAAGGTTCGATGACGCTAGGGTTATAAAGGAAGTTTGTATGTGGTTACCGAATGTTGTTCGGAGTCCCGGATGAGATCCCGGACGTCACGAGGAGTTCCGGAATGGTCCGGAGGTAAAGATTTATATATAGGAAGTCCTGTTTCGGCCATCGGGACAAGTTTCGGGGTCATCGGTATTGTACCGGGACCACCGGAAGGGTCACGGGGGCCCACCGGGTGGGGCCACCTGCCCCGGGGGCCACATGGGCTGTAGGGGGTGCGCCTTGGCCTACATGGGCCAAGGGCACCAGCCCCTAGAGGCCCATGCGCCAAGATATAGGAAAAGGGGAGAGTCCTAAAGGGGGAAGGCACCTCCGAGGTGCCTTGGGGAGGATGGACTCCTCCCCCCTCCTTAGCCGCACCCCTTCCTTGGAGGAGGGGGAAAGACTGCGCCTCCCCCCTCTCCCCTGCCCCTATATATAGTGGAGGGGAGGGAGGGCATCTATACCTGAGCCCTTGGCGCCTCCCTCCCTCCCGTGACACCTCCTCCTCTCCCGTAGGTGCTTGGCGAAGCCCTGCAGGATTGCCACGCTCCTCCATCACCACCACGCCGTTGTGCTGCTGCTGGATGGAGTCTTCCTCAACCTCTCCCTCTCTCCTTGCTGGATCAAGGCGTGGGAGACATCGTCGAGCTGTACGTGTGTTGAACGCGGAGATGCCGTCCGTTCGGCACTAGGATCATCGGTGATCTGAATCACGACGAGTACGACTCCATCAACCCCGTTCACTTGAACGCTTCCGCTTAGCGATCTACAAGGGTATGTAGATGCACACTCCTTCCCCTCGTTGCTGGTCTCTCCATAGATAGATCTTGGTGTTACGTAGGAATTTTTTTGAATTTCTGCTACGTTCCCCAACACCCATATCCAGTGAGGTTTCAAGTTGGTCTTAGGGTACTTCTATTGAAGCCATCAAGATTGGTTTCAATGCCTAATCTAATTATGTTCATGATGGAGTGCATTGGAGGATCTCAAAGATTGATATATTTGGGCTTCTGAGGATCAAGGCTTGAGAGAGTAATCAAAGAGAAGAATTCAAGTTATGGTCTCAAGACAAGATGATGGTGAGATCATGTGTTGGGTTTCGATTGATCAAGTCTTGAAGCAAGCAACTAGAGTGACAAATTCATTATGCCTCTCAAGAGATTGTGATGGAGTTTTTAGAAGGGCAAGTGGTGACCAAGATGATATTCATAGTGGAACTTGATATGGTCATGGAAGAGTCTTTGGTAATATAGTCTTGAAGCAATGAAGGGAAATGAAGAGTTCATTGTGGCTTTCAAGAAACCAAGATGGAGCTTCGAGTAAAGATGTTGGTTGACCAAGATGAAGCTCAAAGATTATATCTAAGTGGTCAACTCTCAAAGCACAAACATTGTACCACGTGAGATCAAGTGATCTAGTGGTATGGTAAGTAATTGTGAATTGTGCTTTGTTACCTAACCCATGCTATGTGTTTGGTATGTCTATGTGGGTTAGGTGTTTCTCATGGGCTTGCATCAAAAGGAAAGATCTCAAGTAGCCTATGTGTGGATGACATCAAGTGGTGATGGTCATCGGGTTCGAGGATTCCAAGTGCAAGATGAGAAGCCGGAGGTTATATGCTTTGAAGCTTGCGGTCCACATCATGATAATGCTCATGTGAAGATGTTCTTAAGTTAACGCTTCCCTCATTGCAATATGAGGAATCAATTCAAGCATCTTCACCAAGTGGTTGTGGACAAGAAAGGGATTCCAACTTGAGACAAGCATTGGAGTCATCACCAAGCTCAAGTTGAATATGCAAGGCAAAGGTATACCTTAGCCTAGGTTTTCCTAGTTTTACCGGTCTCATGGTGCTTGGAGGGAGACCGGATTATAGGTTTGATAGCCGTACTATCAAGAGGGACTCTCGGGCACGTAGCTTGATCATGTCGCATGTAGAGAGATCAAACCTTTGCATTACTTGCATCATTATTTAGTGTTGATCTTGGGTGGTTCTCTATGTGAGGACCTTGGACTTTTCCATAGCTTCAAAACAAGCCCAAGATCATCGAATTCGGAGTCCGTATGCCAAAGTTATCACTGTTTTAGTGGGCTGCTGCAGGCTGTTCTGGGTACCCCGTGGACACGGGGTTTTTGACCCCCGTGGGCACGGGGTCTAAACCCCCGTGGGCACGGGGTGTCCAGGAAGTGTCCGTTGGAGCCCCAACGGCTAGTTTTGGAAGTTGGCTATAAAAGAGCCCTTCCTCCCCACCGGTTTGGGGGTTGTTCATTCACATTCTAAACATCATTTTGAGACTCTTACCACCTCACCCAAACCCCTATCTCCCTTCTAAGTGAAGGGTGATTTGTGGATGGATCTTGGAGTCATTTGTTGATTTCCTCCATTGCATCCCCTCTCTTCAATCTCCCACTTTCTTGAGTTGCATCTTGTGAGATTGAGAGAGTGAGTTGAGCATTTGTTGCTTGACCTTGCATTGCATTTGTTGCATTGGTTTGAGCTCCCCGCATCGATTTGTTCGTGTGAGAGCCCATGAGTTTATTACTCTTGGAGGCTTCGCCTCCTAGACGGTTTGGTGATATATTGAGAAGATTGTGAAGAGGCCTATGTGGCCAAGGTTCTCCCGGAAGCTTCCTTTTGTGGTGTGCTCCGAGGAAGGGTGTTCAAGTGGCCTAGGTGGTCAAGTTCCTCCAGAAGCTTCCGTGGTTGTGGTGTGCTACGGAGAGGTTTGTAAAGGTGTGGTGGTCGCCTTGAAGACCAACGACGAGTGAATCGAGGCTTATCCGTTGGGGGTGACTCAAAAGGGAGAATACGGTGAGTCACTTGGTGATGCCCCGGTGTTTCGGCTACGGCACCACTCTAACGGAGATTAGCACTCTCACGAGTGTGAACTTCGGGATAAATCCGCGTCCCCGACTCACTTGTGGTTATCTCATACCCATACCCTTTACTTTCCGCAATTCATACTTGCCCATATTGATATATCTTGTGATAGTTGAATTGCTTAGTTGTTCCTTCATTTCCATATCTTGTGATATAGTTTTGCTTGCTAGTTTGCTTAATTGCCTATCTTGTTTAGCATAGGTTGTTGGTGCACTTAGTTGAGCCTAGCATTTTTGGGATTTGTGCTTGAAAAGTATCCGTTAGTTTAATTCCGCATTAGGATAAAGCCAAATCCGTAAAAGTTATTAAACTCCTATTCACCCCCCTCTAGTCGTCATCTAGATCATTTCAGACTGTAACAAAACAAATTAAATGCAAGAATTATCTCCACAAAGCTCAGCATACAAACCTTTACATGCTTCTACAATAGACATGTATTCTACTTCAGTGGTAGACTGCAACGTTGCCCTCCAACTCACGACACAACCACACTAATAGTGCTACATAACCTGTGGGATCTCCTCTTGTCCAAATCGCTGGAAACAAAATCTGAATCCACATAGCCAGCTAGTCCCTCACCAGTCCTGCTGAATTTCAAACAAGCATGGGAAGTGCCACAAAGATACCTGAAAATCTATTGAACAACCTTCCAATGTTCTTTACCAGGGTTAGCCATGTATCCACTAACCAAACTCATTGCAAATGAAAAATCAGGCCTAGAACACACCATGGAATACATTAAAGAACCGACAACACTAGAATATGAAACTATTGACATATACTCAAAATCAACATCCATACTAGGAGATTGAGAAGATGATGATTTGAAATGAGGAGCAATGGGAGTGCTTACACTTAGCATCGTGCATGTTAAAATGATCAAGAACTGTCTTAATGTAACTCTACTGACTAAGAAATAATAAGCTAGAATCTCTATCCCTCATAATGTCCATATGTAGAATTTTCTTAGCAGCACCAAGATCCTTCATCTCAAACTCACTACTTAACTATGCCTTTAAAGCAGTGATCTCTTTCTTGCCCTTGGCAGCAATCAACATATCATCAACATATAACAGCAAGTATAGAGGGGGAGGTTACAAACGCCTGGGATTTTCAACTGATCAACTCATCCCGTGTGGCGGCTTAGGGCATCTCCAGCCGCGCCCCCAGGAAGGCCTCCCCAGGCGATTTTTTCGCGCCGGCGCCGAAAAAACGGCCCAGTCGCGCCCCCAGGAGCCCGATTTTCGCCGGCTTGGGACGAAAACAGCGCCGGCGGACCCAGCCTGAACCCAGCGCGCCGAGGGCGCCCGGGGGCGCCGGGGCGAGCTGTTTTGGCGTGAAAAAGACGCGGGCCAGTCGCGTCAGCGACTTTGCGCCTCGTCTTCCCCCAACGGCCTCGGTTCCCGCGGGGAATCAATGGCAAGGCTGCCGCCGGTCAGCCTTGCCATTGATTCCTCACAGGCGGCGCTTCACGGGATGGCGCGCCGACGCCTCCCCTCCCTCGCACGCGTACACATGGGCGTGGCCCGGCTATAAAAGCCAGCGGCCTCCACTTGCCTGTGCCCACACCAGCCCCGCCCCTCGCCGCCATCCAGCCCCTCCCTCTCCCTGCCTCTCCCCGAGCGCCGCCGCCCAGCCCCTCCCTCTACCTCTCTCGAGCCCGCCCAGCCCCACCGTCGCCATGGCAGAACGCTTCCCCGGAGACGAGCCGGCGGCCAACGGCTTCGGCCGCCGTTTGCTCCACGAACAGGAGTCCTGGCTCCTGTTCCAGGCGAACATCCCGGCGCCGCCGGACATGCGTGCCGGGCCAACGGGGTGGAGACTCAGCGCCGTGGGAGTGCCCATTCCCCCGTTGCCCGACGCCGTGGCAAAGCCGAAGTACTTCGCCGAGGAGGTCGAGATCGTGCGCGCGTCCCTCATCGACGCCCAACTCTCCCTCCCCCAGTACGCCGCCGACAACCACGCGGCCTGGGTGGCGTATTTCGAGCGCCGCCAGCAGCAGCGATTAGCGTCCACCAACGGCGCACCGGTGGTCGGCGGCCGGCAGAACAACAAGGGGCGCCACCTCTGGTGGGGTGTCCCCGGCCGCACACTCGAGGGCGTGCTCACGTACCTCGAGGGCGGCAACAACCCGCCGTTGGCGTACCCCCCATCGCAGCACCGACGCGTCAGGCCATGGGCGCCAAGGAGGTTCGGGTCCTCCTCCTCCTCTTCCTCCTCCCGATCCTCATCGCACTCCTCCGGCACTCCGGCCCTACTCGGCGTCAAGGTCGAGCCCGCGGCGGAGTTGCCGCTTGGCCGGTGCACTCGCAGCGCCGGCATCGTCATCAACGATGGCGGCCGGCGCGCCTCCTCCTCGTCGGCTCCTCCACGCTTCGTCAAGCCAAAGACGGAGCCGGGGCTGGCGCCGGTGAAGACGGAGCCGGGGCTGGCGCCGGTGAAGGCGGAGTTCGACGACGACGACGCGACCCTAGAATGGGCGCGCCAGGACTCCATTGCGATGGAGAAGGCACGCCGGGAGAAGGTGAAGGAGCGCCAGCGCGCCGCCCTGCACCGCTTCGAGGAGCGCCAACGCGGCCGCGATGAAGACGGGGTCGTCGTCCTATGCGACAGCGACGACGACGACGCGCCGCCGCCAGTCCGCCATGGCGACGCCGGGTCCAGCAGGGGCGCCCGCGTCAAGGAGGAGAAGGCCGACGACGACGATGGCGGCGATGACTTCAGCCCCTTTCTTTTTTAGATTAGGTTAATGTAATGAAAATGCACGAATTTCGCCGAAATTTGCCATGTTTAGCCGAAATTTAACTACTTTTTATCATAACTTCGCCGAACGGCCCTTCTTTTTTTTTAATACGCGCCTGGTGGCGGCCCTGGGGGCCGACGGCTGGGGACCGACTCGCCCCCAGGGCCATTTTTTGCGCCGGCTCACCCCCAGGCGGCGCTTTTAGACGCCCTTGGGGGGCCAACGGCTGGAGATGCCCTTACAAAGCATATATATAACACAAGTGACCTAGGTCAATACTGATCCGTGCACTCGCTCGTCAGAAGTTAGCCTTTTTTTATACTTGAATTTAGATCATAACATAACATCATGGTCCCCAAGGGGAACAACCATGCCGAATGGACAGTCATGACCCATATCCGGGAAGACCATACCACTCCAATATCACTTGCCACCACGCACCTAGTGATTCACATGACCAAGGCATGCAGACAACACTGCCGCAACATTGCTTGCTGGAGAGCCAAATGCGTAGTCCGTCACCAAGGGCCGTTGCCCTAATCCCAAACCCCAAGCCAACCTGCAACCGCCATCCACCGGAGGAAAGGGCGGGAAACCCTTCCTTCCCCTCCCCATGACAACCCCCAACCAAGGACACACCGATGAGCCTGGTCAGATCTAGACGAAGGAACCCCAAACCCAATGGCCATGAGCCACCACATCGGTAACAAGCAACATGCTTCAAATTGGACCCCACCACCTACGATGGCCGGATCAGGGAGGGAGCGGGCCCGCGTTACCAGCTCATTATGCCCCGACTAGCACACATGAGCAAGTCGACGATGCTTCGATCACCAAGCAGGAGCGGGCGAGCTCTCATGCGTCGGCTACTGGACGCACCGACAGGACAGGAGGCGGCCGAGCAGCCAACCAACATGACTGACCCATGCAGGCTTGATTAAGGTTTGGGACTCGGGTTCCGGAGTATAGGAGGGAGAGGAGAAGATGAGAGGAAGAAGAAGGGGAAGGATGAGAAGGGTAGGGATAAGATCCTTTGTCGGTGGACGCAGACATCAATCCGCAACACAACCATGTCCTTGGCCAGGATGAGGGAACAATGGAGATGGGGAGAAAGAGAGGGTGGGAGAGAGGAGATGGAACGTGCCTGCCGCCGCCTACCACTACCTATACCTTTGCCCAACGTGGTTCTGATCGGCGGTAGCGAGGGAAGGACTGGCGTAAAAAGAATTATATCATTCAAAAAATGTTTAACACAAAAATTGTTAAAAAACATTTTAAACATGTATTTGAAAAATGTTAAACATGTGCAAAAAAATGTTTTAGATGTATAAAAAATGTACAATGTGTATGAAAAGCACATACAGCAAAACATGTATTCGAAAAATGTTAATCATGTATTTGAAAAATGTAAAAAATGTGTAAAAATATGTTCTTGATGTATACGGAAAATGCATAATATGTATGAAAAAAGTAGACATCAAAATATAGATTTGATTTTTAAGGTTTATATAAAAAAATCCTAATGTATACAAAAAATATACAATGTGTATGAGAAAAGGTAAACAACAAAATATATATTTGAAAAAAAGGTTATCATGTACTCCCTCCATTTTTATTTAGTTCGCATATTAGCTTTGGTCAAAGTCAAGCTTTACAAACTTTGACCAAGTTTATAAACATAAATATTAAGATATACATAACAAATCAACAACATTATATTTATTGTTGAATGGACTTTTACATTGTATAAATTTATTATGATAAATGTCTATATTATTTTCTACAAACTTGGTCAAACTTTATGAAGTTTGACTTCAGTCAACTCTAATATGCAGAGTAAATAGAAATGGAGGGAGTATTACCTCATCAGTTATTTTTGTTCTGAAGGTGTAATTGCAAAAAAAATTACATGTGTAAACAAAAAATGTACCTGATATCATAAAAATGTAGAATGTGTATGAAAAGATGTAGACATTTGTTGAAAACAATAAAAATGAAAAGGCTGGAAGAATACCAATGAAGAAACACAAAAAAAAGCAGAAATCTAATAGAGAACCATTGAAATTCAACACAAAAACCCAGAAAAGTAAAGGAAAAAGTGTATAAAACACATAAAAAGGAAACTAAAAAACAATGAAAATCTTAAAGAAAAACACAGAAAAATGAAAGAAAAAGATAGCACTCAATAATAATCGAAGAAATCAGTGAAAACCGTAAAGAAAAACACACAAAAGGAAAAAAGAGAAAAAAAGCAAGGGACTAGTCCAGCCAGTAGATGACAAAGGAAACATCAACGCAGTACAACGACCAATCGGTAGTTTGCTACGGGACGTTCTATCGGCGGCATTTTGCGGCAGAATGTCGAGCCTTTGCATAGGATAGTCCCTCGACTGGGCCAGCCCATGCAGGCAGCGAGCGCTGTAAAAGAGGAACGGAGCAGTGCTTCAAATAGGATTCGAGCTTGCAACCGCACCCCTGTAGATAGAGGTATCTAACCACTACGCCTGATTCTTATTGGTGGTAAAGAGGCAATTCAAACGCCTTAGAACTAGCGACATCGGCTGATCGGATTATTTTCCTTTTTTGATATTTTCTTTTAAATTCAAAATATAGTCCCTCCGTCCGAAAATACTTGTCATCAAAATGAATAAAAGGGGATGTGTTTAGACATATTTTAGATCTAGACACATCTTTTTTTGTCCATTTTGATGACAAGTATTTTCGGACGGAGGGAGTATTTTTTAAACATTTCGAACATTTTTGATAGAATATACATGAGTCTTTAGAAAATGTTAATTATTTTTGGAATTTGTAACCAAATTTTAAAAACCGGAACAAATTTGAAGTTGTGGACAAATATTCAAAAATAGGAACCTTTTTTCAAAAATTACTATCAATTTTGATAAAAACGAACAACTTTTTAGAAAATGTGAACAATTTTTTGAATTGTGATTTTTTTGACAAAATCTGAACATTTTTTTTTATTTTTGAACACTTAAAAAAGATTGTTTTTTGAATTTCTGCACATCTTCATAGACAAAAACATTTTTTTTTGCATATGTGAACAAAAAAAAATTGAAATTGCAGAAAATGTTTTTGAAAGACGTGAAACATTTTTTGAAGTGGCAAACAAATTATGAAATTCCAAACAAAATTTTAAACCACGAACTTTTATTGAATTTTTGAACAAATATTTGAAAATGGAACATTTGATGAAATTACAAAAAAAAGGAAAGCGTGATTTTTTTGAATTTGTGAAGAAATATTTGAAAACGGAACATTTCATGGAATTACGAACGGAAATTGAAACCATGAACATTTTTTGAATTTATGAACAAATATTTGAAATTGGAACTTCATGAAATATCTAATAAAAATTCGAGACCACGGCCATTTTCTAAAATTCTTGAACACTTTTTTAAACTCAAATATTTTGTAATGTCAGACCAAAATTTGCAACTGCGAACATTTTTTTGTAATTCTAGAAGTTTCTTTTGAAAATATAATCATTTTTAAAATTCATGAACAAATTTTAAAATACATGAACATCATTTAAAATTCTAAACATTTTTTGATTTTGTGAACATATTTTGAAACAACGAAGTCAAAAAGAAACGAAATGAAAAGAAAAACAGCAAAAGGAAAAGAAAGAAAAAAAAACAGAAAAACAAAAACCCAAAGAGAAAAAGAAAAAGCGGAACTGGGCTGGGAAACTTTTGAAGGTTCTCAAAACCGGATACGCTGCAACACGTTAAATGGGCCGGTCCAAGTCCTCGCCTGATCGGCAGGGGTCTGTGCGAAAGGTGTTCGCAAACGAACACGTCACCGTGTACCTTCAACGCCGAGGATGATGCACCGCAGCTCACGTCGAAGGAGACCCGCCGAAAGCGCGGTACGCAAGACAATCCGGCGGGCGTTTTTGAGCACTCGAAACCCCACGCGCCCGGGAGGGACCCCGTCTGGACGCGCGGCGGCTATGGGCTGCCCTAGGTCGGTTCGCCCGCCCCTAGAGCCTCGAGGATCGCTGCCCTCCAATATGAAGAACAAACGAAGAACGAGAGAGAAAGAACAAGGGAGGGATGTAAAACTAGGGTAAAAAGTAGATGAGTTTTGCGATTGTGTGTTGTTGTTCAATCGGCCGTCACCTCTTGTCTATATAAGAGGCGGGTGGACTTCTCGTACAAGAAAAGGACTTGCCTAGCCATCCAAATCATCAAAACCAAATAAAACACGGACTATTCACGACCCCCGGCCCGGATGTCCGGCTCAAGGCCCGGATGATCCGGCCTAGCCCAGTTTCTTGACAGCAGCTTACTGTTTTGGCTCTAGAATCCTCATACGACCTCGGATTTGGACGTTTTTTATATCCAAATAAACCGTCTCGACGAGACGCACAACTTTCATGTTGAACACTTTTTGATCTGAGGTCATCTGGAGGGAGTTTCGGGCTGTTTTCTAACATCTGCAGCAGAAAAACTTGTCCGGACGTCCGGACGATTGCCCGGACTGTCTGGCCTTTACCCGGATCATCTGGGAGTTGACCCAGATCATCCGACTTCAGCGCCAATCTTCTAGAATCTTAGTGCTTCAATTACCCAGATGATCCGGACCCCGGCCCGGATGATCCGGCCAACATTGGTGCAGCGCACGGTTTTACCTATAACTTTTGCATACGACCTCGGATAGGGACGATCTTTATATCAAAATCGTCCGTTTCGACGAGACGAAAAACTTTGCAGTTGTAACTTTTTCCATCAGAGGCCATCTTAATTAGGTTCCATGGCATTTTCTAATCTGGTGTCAACACAAGTATCTCCGAAATTGGCATATCTTTTACACTTGAGCTCCGTTTTGATCCATCTTCACATTTACTTTGATTATCTTGAAGAGCACCATCAAATTGTGACATGAACTCATAATTTGACCTCATCTTGCTACAGCCTCAAGTCACTCTTTACGATCATGCCCTTTTTGAGCGTCAACACATGCCCCCTGTTTTTCGGCAAAGCTAGCGCGCCGAAAAATAACTTGCAAAACATTTTTCTAAGGACGATGTCAACACTCCATCGGCCTTTTATATGCGCTTAGGGCGATAATCTCTATATCGGCCATGTTTATGCTTAGGGCGATAATTTTATATCGGCCATTGATTTTAACTTCTGGTTCACATCATGCCTTGTAATCGATTACCACCAATCGGTTTTAAAGAGATGGGAATGAACCCGTTCCTTGTAGCACTAAGGAAATCAAACTCCGATAGGTCACGCCCTGTTAAGCAAGTAACATCGGGATGATTCCAATCCACCGATGCATCGGCCAAAGCAACACAAGCCGAATTATCCGCCTGAATGATTTCTACCTCATCATCGATCCATTGTATTAAAAATTGATGCATGGTAGATGGCACACATTGGTTAGCATGAACCCAATCACGACCTAGTATAACATTATAGTTACCTTGCACCTCGGCGGTGAAGAATGTGGTGGCCAAAGTTTTGCTTCCCACGGTGAGTTCCATGCACATCACACCTTTGGCCTCTGTCTTTTCTTTACCCTCGAATCCATTAAGTACCATATTGGTCTTCATCAATGCATCATCATCTAACCCCAACTTTTTGAAGACCGAGTAGGGCATAAGATTTATCACAGTACCATCATCAACGAGCATCCTAGCAACCGGCGATCCGTTAATATGACCTTTGAGGTACAATGGCTTCAAGTGTTTCACCGGTTCTCTTGGCTTCTCGAAAATAGCATTCTTAGGACCAAAATTCAGCTGGGCTACCTCCCCTTCTTCACCTATAGCACGAAACTCGGCAGGTAAGTAATATACCGTATTAATATCCGTACCTTCCCGAACCGGCGTATATTCAGAATCCACCATCTCATCTTCGTCTCCCAATGTGAATATTGGGCTCAAAGATTCCTCAATTGAAGGGGATGTTTCAGGTGGTGTGGATGATGTAATAGGGGTTGCATCATCCTCTTTTGGTGATGAATGTGTTGCTGTAGCTAATGTAGAAGCATCTGCGTTTCCTTTTTCTTTAGGCCTCCACACTTGTTTTGTGAGTGTCATGGGCCGAATTTCACTTAACAATTCGTCCCTTTGCCTCTCCTCTTTGTGCTCTACCTTCTCGTGGTTCCTATGCGTTGTAATCTCCTTTTCATGGTCTTGGTTAAACCGGGAGGACACCACTTAGGTTGAGTATATTTGGGATCGCTTGGTTTGGCCTTGCTTGTGCTCGCCTCATGATCACTAAGCATGGAACCCTGCTGAAAAATAACAATATCACCATTAGAAGTAGCCAGATTACCAACAACCGGCTTTTTGATCTCCTTTTGCTTGTCGCATTCTGAAATTTCCGCACTAGATGACTTAAGACGCCACACTTTTTTATTGGCCTTACTTGGAGAAATTTTTGTTGGCCGATTAGCACCATATCTCAAACGGCCTTGTGTGGGATAATAAAGCCTCTCACGAGCAGGCCTTCTAGGTGCTGCCCACTCCATATGGAAAGCATAAGGAGCCATTGGGGGCTGCCCCCATCCTCCACCGAAGCCTCTCATGTAATATGGCGCATAGGAGGGTTGTGACATCCATGGTGTCGGTGCCCCTGACCCATATGGCCTTGCATATCGTTGAAACTCTTGCTCCGGAGGCAATCTTGAACGCTTTGAATGTGATGGCCGATTAGAGCTAGAACCGGCCGCTTGACTTGCATATTTGGATAGCAACATATCAAAAGTTGGCTTGATTCTCTTGTTCTTAGTTTCATTCTTTTACCACTTGCCAACTTCTGAATTCTTGGGCTTGATCAATTTAACATGAGCATCCTCTTGTACTTGTGGTTGCCCCCCCGAGTGTGGCATTTTTTATAGTGATCTTCAACACTTCCTTGCCATCTGGTTGCTTCTCAAGCACAATCTTTCTTCCCAAGACCTTGTCGCCCTCCTTGCTATTCCTGGGTTCACCAATAACAACACTATCTTTATTAGCAGATTCGGCTATGCTAGGCCGAATCAACATTTTCTTTCCCTCCAAGTCCATGGTGTTTATCGGGAAGGGCTGTTTATCAACTTGCATCTCAGCAAAATTCAATCGTCCGTCATTAATGGCCGATTGTATCTGTCGTCGGAAAACATTGCAATCGTTAGTAGCATGAGAAAATGAATTATGGTACTAGCAATAAGCACGCCGTTTCAGCTCCTCAAACGGCGGTATGGTGTGTGATATTCTAATCATATTATCTTGCAAGAGTGCATCAAATATTTTATCACACTTTGATATATCAAAAGTAAACCTCATCTCCTCATCACGATTCTTGCGAATCGGCTTAAGAGCATTGCACATATAGGGTTTGGCCTTTGAGGACCAAACAAATTCAGTAGTATAGACATCAACCTCATCGTTCGAATTATCATCATTGTGTTCAGTCATATGCATTCTAGGACGATCGGTTGTAGACCTATGAACCTCTTTACTTCGACTCTCTTGAGCCAACGCCTTTTGCAAGACTTGGTTAATATTCAAAAACTCATAACTTTCCAACCTCTCTTTAATGTGAGTTTTTAAACCATTAAGAACAAGATCCGCCAAGTCTCTCTCAGTTATCACTAAGCTATAACATCGGTTCTTTATATCTCTAAATCTCTTGACGTAATCGGTGACCGATTCATCATGTTTCTGCCTAACCGATGTAAGATGTGACAATTTTAACTCATTATCGCCGCTATAAAAGTGATCATGAAACTTTTGCTCTAATTGCGACCATAAGAGAATTGAGCCATGTTGTAAAGCAGCAAACCATGAAAATGCGGTACCAGTTAAAGACAAGGGAAATAAACGCACTTTCAACTCTTCTATGGAACCTGCTTCACCCAACTGTGCTAGATACTGACTCACATGCTCCCAAGTTGTTTTCGTACCCTCACCACTAAATTTAACAAAATCAGGAACCTTATAACCTTGAGGGTAAGAAATTGCATCGAAGTGTTCAGGATAAGGCTTTTGATACACACGACTCTTTACTTTCGGCTCGTTTCCGAAAGTTTCTAGAAACATCTTATGCAAATCCTCCCTTAATTTAGCTAAAATTGGATCCGAGGTAGATGAAGATGTTTGTGGCAATGACATAGGAGCAACCTGAGTACTAGCTATTGGTGCAACTTGTGGGATGGGCGCCGAACCATAATTCGGCGGAAGACCAAACATGCTTGCGCCTATGGGTGGTGTGACAAAGTGATTCGGCGTTGACGCCGAATTGGGCACACTCATAATAGGATTAGGGTATGTAGGTGCAGTCACAAGCTGGTTGGTTTGACTAGGGTAAAAATTCAACGGCATACTATATTGTTGTTGTATAGGAGGTGCCGATGAAATAGGTAAAGTTGGACTAGGGTTTTCAGATACACCAACAGTACCACTAGATGACGGAGGCATATTTTTCTGAGCATTAGCACTAGCCACAAAAGAATTGTATGCCATCACATTACCCTTACTAACAAGACTTTCAATCACAGCCACTTGCTCTGGAGAAAAAACTTTACTCACAGTGATTACATCTTGTTCGTCGATGAGGGGAGGAAAATTGACATTTCCAACCGGAGTGATGTTGCCTTGACGGTCCTTCTTGAAACTTGAAAGAAACGCTTCCAAATCCTCCTCCTCGCGCTTCTTCTTGAGCGCCTCAAAAGCCTCTTCACGCTGCTTCTTGCGCGCTTCGTAGGCTTGGCGATGTTCATCCGATAGTTCATCAAGGCCGGGCTTAATGATGTTATCGGCGTCAACTTCTGAGGGCTTGGGGAGATTAGACATGGTTGATGTTGATTCTTGATCTTTCAATCCCCAACGGAGTCGCCAAAAAGTGTGTTCGCACACGAACACGTCACCGTGTACCTCCAACGCCGAGGGTGATGCACCGCAGCTCACGTCGAAGGAGACCCGTCCGGAAGCGCGATACGCAAGACAATCCGGCGGGCGCTTTTGAGCACCCGAAACCCCACGCGCCCGGGAGGGACCCCGTCTGGACGCGCGGCGGCTATGGGCTGCCCTAGGTCGGTTCGCCCGCCCCTAGAGCTTCGAGGATCGCTGCCCTCCAATATGAAGAACAAACGAAGAACGAGAGAGAAAAAACAAGGGAGGGATGTAAAACTAGGGTAAAAAGTAGATGAGTTTTGCGATTGTGTGTTGTTGTTCAATCGGCCGTCACCTCTTGTCTATATAAGAGGCGGGTGGACTTCCCGTACAATAAAAGGACTTGCCTAGCCGTCCAAATCATCAAAACCTAATAAAACACGGACTATTCACGACCCCCGGCCCGGATGTCCGGCTCAAGGCCCGGATGATCCGGCCTAGCCCAGTTTCTTGACAGCAGCTTACTGTTTTGGCTCTAGAATCCTCATACGACCTCGGATTTGGACGTTTTTTATATCCAAATAAACCGTCTCGACGAGACGCACAACTTTCATGTTGAACACTTTTTGATCTGAGGTCATCTGGAGGGAGTTTCGGGCTGTTTTCTAACATCTGCAGCAGAAAAACTTGTCCAGACGTCCGGACGATTGCCCGGACTGTCCAGCCTTTACCCGGATCATCCGGGAGTTGACCCAGATCATCCGACTTCAGCGCCAATCTTCTGGAATCTTAGTGCTTCAATTACCCGGATGATCCGGACCCCGGCCCGGATGATCCGGCCAACATTGGTGCAGCGCACGGTTTTGCCTATAACTTTTGCATACGACCTCGGATGGGGACGATCTTTATATCAAAATCGTCCGTTTCGACGAGACGAAGAACTTTGCAGTTGTAACTTTTTTCATCAGAGGCCATCTTAATTAGATTCCATACCATTTTCTAATCTGATGTCAACACAAGTATCTCCGAAATTGGCATATCTTTTACACTTGAGCTCCGTTTTGATCCATCTTCACATTTACTTTGATTATCTTGAAGAGCGCCATCAAATGGTGACATGAACTCATAAATTTGACCTCATCTTGCTACAGCCTCAAGTCACTCTTTGCGATCATGCCCTTTTTGAGCGTCAACAAAAGGTCGACAATTTGACACAGCATGCGTCAAATAAGATATTGATGCGGCCCGAGCGAACGAACGGTGCTAAGAAACCTGATTTCTGGGCCAGTCCAAATGCACGGACGCCAGCGGTAAGACCTATTAGAAATCGGCACGAACAGTATATAGTTCCAACAGTGCCCCTGATATAGGGGTTAGTTGAGCCCGAAACAAGTTCAAATGGACAAGTGAGTAAAACCAACAGTTTAGGGGCATAACTGGATTTTTTGGAAGAAGATTTTAATATGTCATCAATAAATTAAGGACCCCGATAAAATCCGAACGTTCGTATTTTAAGCATTTCATCCCGAACGTTTTTACATGGCAACTTTAGTTGACGTGAGGTGGCAATTTTAGTTGTTAAGCCATGGCAACTTTGTTCCAATTTGTTTTTTTGTCAGAAAATTGCAATGTTTACCAACCTCACGCGAACTAAAGTTGCCATGAAAAACGTTCGGGTCCCCATGATTAAAATCCGAACGTTCAGGATTTATCATTGCCATAAATTAAATTATATTAAAGATATTTCAACAGCCATATTTTTAATATAGCTATAAGCTACCCCTAGATCATTATAAATCTATTGTGCGTTTAATTCTAGAGAAAACAACATCACTGGTTTTGCAGCATGTGAGAAAAGAAGAAGTAGCTTATTATAGAATGCACACTTAACTCGCCACCATTCTCTCTTGACCTCTCCCTCCATTTTGGCCACCCTGGTTTGAGCGCTCCGCCATTCCCCCGTCGCTGCTCCTCTTGCATTCCTCGATCCACAAAAGGGCAAACAGCATAACAGATCAGAACTTTTTTGGCACATTTTCTCTGTTCTTGGTCCACGAACAGGAAGGCAACAAGGTGAGGATCGGAGGCCACACTGGCGATGCACGCCGCCCTCTTCTTGCTCTCCTTGACCAGCGCCTCCGCGTCCGTCCTCGCCGCCCTTGCGTCTTTCTGAGCTCCGGTCCACCGGCGACGATAGACCAATGGCGCCGCCCCAGGAGGGGGAGCAGTGCGGGCGGCCGGCCAGCAGCGTGTTGATTTGGGTGGTGACGGTGCTGCTGCTCCTCGCCGTGCTCGGCGGCGGCGGGTGCCTCGTGGCCTACGTCCTGCTGCCGCCGAGCGAGGCGCCCGGATGGATCCCCTGCGTCGGCCTGGGCCTCGTGGCGCTCCCCTGGGCGTTCTGGCTCGCCACCGTCGCCTACCGGTGCATCACGGCGCGCTCGGCCGACCGCGCCGTGGCGCCCGCGGCCGCCGGCAGCTAATTTCATTACTTAAGAGTAGGTAACCATTGTGATGTTAGTATCAAATCTGTTGTCAGTGAGAAAAGCATTTAGCAAGGAGAATCTGTGGGGATCGATTATGCATTGCAATGTTTGCATGGTTATGAAGTAAGAAAGTTGGTTATCTGAAAAGTGTGCCATGGTTATATTTTGTCTTTTAACTCTTTATGCTTTGCAGTGTGAAGCTGATTGGAGATCAACACAATTGATGTGAGGATTATATCAACTAAATTCCACCGACTCCCGCAAATAAAAAATAAAAAAAATTCGACCGAGTTTGGTTTAAATCTTTCGATCAAAATCCGACGTGATGGTAGATGCAACCGTAATGGACCACAACATCTGAACAATTTTTCATAATCATGAGACTAAACTGCACGTGTTGTTTATAATCATGTTTCGTGATTGATCCAATATGTCACGTCTACACACCATCTTTTTTTTGCCACGCAGAAAAATAAAGATCGAAACATCACACTAATGGAAAAGGAAAACAGAACTGAACAACTATTGGATTGTTCTAAACCGAGCCGGTTCGTTGTTGATAGTTCTTGAAGGAACATCAGTGTAGTATAACCGGAGAAGATAACTTGCATTTTGGTTGGTCTGAATGTGGCTAACTAGAAGCTTATGAATGGGGAACTCAATTAATAAAGATATCCCATTAATAAATTTACTGTAAATAGTGCTCGAATGGAATATATCCATCCATATAGCAAATAATGTGGAAACCTTTCAGATGTTCCTTCCATGGCAAAATCTTATCTCTGAATTATCCAGACGATCCTTCGATTGCAAAAGACATATCTCTGGTCTCTGGATTAAATAGCATCGGTCAGAGATACACATGTACGCGTGCAATCATATGATTGTCCACTACTGATCTGGTGATATAGATGCTTCCCGTGAAGAATAACTTACATGCAATGCAGGCATCGTAGTCGTTTTCTTTTTTCCTGCGAAAGAGATAAATGCAATATTTGGATACAGAGCGAAGAATCTGTACCTATTATTTCCAATTATTTGACCCTACTTTATAATGATAATGCGTTTCAGCTGCTGGGACACTATTGTCAATGAAAAGAGAGGCACATCCATCTTTGATGAGATTTGTATGACCATAATTGAACTTCCTCAAGGAATTGCACTAGATATCATATTGGCAGGCTGTTGGGGCATTTGGTGTGTACGCAATGGCAAGATCTTCAGACATGCGGCTGCTCATATCCAGGGTTGGAAGTACTACATGCGGGAAGGACTGATCAGAGCTCAGTACAGAGCTAAAATGTCCAAGGCCAAAAAGATTCAGAGATGGATAGATAGTTTTCTTTAATTTTACACTATATGATGTTTTCTAGAGTTGGTATTGGGTGAGCTACTGCTTGTGGACTTTGTTGTAAATAATTTTTACTACCATAGAACGATTGTTCTATGATCAGCAGGTCAAAAATGATAATGCAGGTGGCGGACAAGGCGGCTAGGCGTGCGGCTGCTCGTGATCTCCCTGCTTCAGGTATTCCTCCAGCCCCTTCCCCGGTGGTTCATAACATCTCTTCACCTACTAAGCTTGTATTGCCTTCGTACTCGGATGAGCATTTGACTAAGGTTCTTGCGGACTCTGGCATCTCTCTTGATCATAATCTTGGATCGCCCTCTTCCCTGATTGCTCTCATTAGGGCCAATGAGGTGGCTCAGGCGGCTTTGGCCAAGGCTAAAGAGGCCACTGCGGCTCCCCCTGCCCCCCCAGTTGTGGCTGCTGGGGAGGGGGGGAGGCCCTGCTAGTGATGTTGCCCCGCCGATTTCTGTGAAGAAGGGTGTCTCAAAACGTGCTAAAACCTGCTTGGCACCTGCAGGTCGAGCTTACGCATTAAGAATCTGTCTTTCAAATGAGAGCCCTTTTCTGGAATATCAGAGGTTTCGGGGCTCGGGGGCGCCGGGACCAAATTAAATATATTGTCAGGGGTGATAATATAGACTTGATTGGTTTGGTTGAAACCTTCAAGCCTTCCTTCTCTCCCCACGAACTCTCCTCTAGTGCGGGGGCCGATCGTTTTGATTGGAACTTCCTTCCCTTCTCGGGTCATTCGGGTGTGTAGCGACCCGACCCGAATGGGTCAAGTCTCTGTGCTTAAGTGTCATCCCTGGATCGGTATGCTGACACACACAGTACTCGAGGATTTATAATAGAGGTAAATCACATGTATAAAGTAACGTAAATACTATTACCTCAATCCAAATATAGCGGAAGCAACAAGGTTGTGGATTCCCATCAACACCAACGGCAAAGTTGAGTGTAGAAATCGTAACCCTAACGTATCAATTACTCGTCGTCTGAAAAGTCTGCAACATGAAACGTTGCAGCCACAAAGGGTCAGTACACTGAATGTACTGGCAAATTCACACCATAGAGCAATGATGAATAAAGACTATCACTACATGCATATTTGGCTGGTGGAAAAGCTCTATGATTACAGTTTTGCGTAAAGCCAATTTTTTCCCTACTGCAAAGGAATAAATTTATTTAACTATCATGGTGGTTGTGGAACATTGAGAATGGTTGACAGCATTCTCAATCCCAATTAAAAGTACTCATTAACAACCCAACAATATTAAATTAGAGTAACATGTTGAGATCAACAGGATAATCCAAGTACTAGATACTCAAAACGTCCATAACCGGGGACACGGCTAACCATGATTAGTTTATACACTCTGCAGAGGTTTGCGCACTTTTCCCCACATGACTCAATCTCCTCCGTTTGGTTTCTCGCACTACATGGTGTTTGAGAAACGGATGACCGAGACATAGTCTTTCAAAAGCACTTGCACTTTACATAGGGGTAGACCGTACCAACCTACATCCCCTACATCTGCTAGTCCACCCCGTAAGAGTTCGCACAACTTAGTCAACTATGCTAGAGCCCATAATAGCATGTGGCTGTACACGGAAGTTTCTAGTTTGAATAATCTCATGATCCCTTTGAGCCTGGGTGGCGGTCCGAAGAAAAACAGGCAAGTCCTAGAAACCCAGGTGCCTAGACAGGCAAGTCCTGGAGTAACCAGGTGCCTCAATCCACCCAGATGTGTATTAAAGTTGCCACCTTAAATAAACCATTAATTAACAAACTCACATCTGTCATGGAAAATTCACTCACCCAATCCACGTCTACTTGCATAGCATGGCATAATAAGCAAACGTAGAAGTAACTCCCAAGGGTTTGATAATAAAACAGGTAATAGGTACTACCTCAACTAATTCCCATAACCCACAATTTAATTAGATCCTAATCATGCAATGTTTGAGGATAGATCTAATACATAAAAACTGGGTATGAGAAAAGGTATGATCAAAGTGTGAACTTGCCTGCAATGTTGATGAAGATGATTCGCACTCAAAACTTTTGATGGTTCTACTCGTCACTGCCCGGTCAATCTATCGTAAGCAAGCAATTGTAACCACACATAAGCAATCACTCAAAAGATCGGAAAGAACGAAGAAGACGATTCGGAAAACATCAAAACCAAGCAAATAACTCTTGCAACATAAAACAATTTCTAACAGTACCAAAATTATGTGAATTTGGCCTTATCAGAAATTTTAGGTCAAGGGCTTCGAGATGCAAAAAGAATCACTCAAAACGGAGTTATAAAACTCAAGTTACGATCAAGTGAAGTTCAAATACTAAACTGTTTTAATTCAAATTTTAAACTTTCAAAAACATGTTTGAGTTAGATTACTGGATAGAGGGGATCATAAAGAAGAGGTGGACATTGGTTTCGTTGGATTTGGACAAACAGACAAAAAGTTGTGAGTGTTTGAAAATTGGGGACTAATCTGTAAAATGAAACAACTACAACTAGGTCCCTGGCAGAAAAATAAAATAAAAGAAAAAGACTAAATAGCGAACGTTCGCTGCAGAAACCTATAAGATGAAAACCGTTCTCTACAAATCCTAAACTAGCAAACATCCACTAATTAACCTAACTCATAAATAAAACCGGTCTTTAAAAAAAACCAAAGAAAATATAAAAAAAACAGCGAACCGGGGTCGGTTATTACCGGTTCGGGAAAAAAACCCGACGGTGGCGGCATGGTTCGTCGGCGTCGGAGAAGACGGCGGCGGGTGGCTCGGGCTCGACCGGAGCGGCGGCTCTGGTGGCCCACGGCGAGGGCGGAGTGGACGGGGAGGGGCGGCGCGGAGTGGCGCGTGCGATGGTGGCGACGACGGCGGTCATCGGCGGCGAGGGTGGCGGCTTCGGGCGGCGGGACTCGGCGGATCTCGCCGGCGGCGGCGGAATGCGGCGCAAGGGCGGGGGCGCGAGTAGAGAGAAAGGGCGGCGGGGCCGGTGCATTTATAGGAGGCGGGGCCTCAGATGCGTGGAGGAGGGGGCAAGGCGAGGCGGCGCGATGGCGTAGCCGAGGCGGACTCGCCGGCGTGCGGCGGCGGGAGTCGTCCCGCGTTGGGGACGAGGCGGTCGGGGCGCTGGCTGGGCTGGGCCGTGGCCTGGCCTGGGAGCTGGGCCGGCCCAGTCGGAGGAGGGAGAATTTTTTTTAATAAAACGTTTTCTCAGACAAATAAAAACAGAATAGAAAAGATATATTATATAGGCATATAATATATCAAAATTTTCAGAAAAAGATTTCCTACAAGCTGAACATTTTTCTAGAGTCAAATCAAATACACACAAATTCAAATAAAGCAAAGAGTGCTTCTGCCCTAGTAAAATCCAATAAAAATCATTTTTAAAATACCAAAATTAATTCAAATTTATTTCTCTCCAATTTTCTGATGTAGGGAATCATGTTACCCTATTTTCCATTATTTTATTTTTGCAGAAAAATAATTTGAATAAAACTCAAATAACTCCAAATTGAAAAATAAATTCAAAAGAACTTTGAATTTAATTATTTGAAACTCCCAACTCATATTTCATATGTTTTGAAGAAGTCATTTTATCTTCGCTCTTGAAAATCATTGAGTTGCTTGAAGTTTATGAATTGAATATTTCCAAATGAAATTCAAATATTTTCAAATACCCTTTCATTTAATTAAATGGAAGAAGTCATATCATCTTCACTCAAGGGTTTTGTATTTGAAAAGAATTTGAATTCACGGAGATGATAAAAGCAAAAATGAAAGTTTGGGAAAGTCATTTTATTCCCTCTCATTTAACTTTAAATTTTTTTCGAATTCACTCACTTTCAGTCAATCAATCAAATCTATCTATTTATTATAACATTCCAAAATTTAGAATTTTTGGGATCTTACAAACCTACCACCCTTAAAATGAATCTCGTCCTCGAGATTCGGAGAGGCTAGCAAGAAATAGGTTTGGGTAGGGGTCTTCGAAATCCATCGATTGTCTCCGGGGTCTCGGGTGCTACCATCCTTAGAAGCATGGTTACGGTTCCATCAAAACTCATATACTCCATCCTTATTGCTGGCAGGGTTGGTCTTCTCAGATATTCAGGAAAATTCCTTCTCTGGGCTCTTCCGATAGTGGCATAACTTTTCCTCAATACTTCTGTCCTTTCATCTTGGTACGGTTATTCCCAGACTGGGTCTTCTTAGCTGACGGGTCTGGTGCCAATACTAAACAACTATCGATATCTCATGGTGGTCAACAATTTATGGTTTCTCCTGCAGAAAACAGGTCTGGCTTCATTCTCACCGTATATCCTACGTTTGGCAACAACTGCCGTGTACAAGGGAAAATACTTATACCATTCTAAGGTCCAAATAAGGTTTTGATCGTCGTCTCTCTACTATAGGTAAGTCACTCAGATTTACCATTCCGTATAACAAGGCGAATAATAAGAGTAAGTCGGTATGGTGATCAATCCATCCCACACCCAAATCATTACCTTGTACATGGTTTAGCGAATCTCGCATTCTAACACTCGTTCATCCTCACAAGCATTGCAGAATTTCTCTTGTCAATGAACTAAGTTCGGATAAATCCATGGATTTTGCAAGCCAAACAAACATCTATCGTTTCTTCACATCTCTCAGGTTTTGCGTTGCTCCTATAAAATCGTCTGTTGATAAAATCATAACTTCTTCCAAGGTTTTTCCTTCAGCGAGAGTGTGCTTGCTCCTTGGCAGGTCCTGGGGCCTGTGGGTTATGGCCCATCTCATCACTTGTAAACCTTGAACTCATCCTCTGGGCAACTGATCATTATTCCAACTTCCAACTTCCTAGTATTCTTAAATTCATCCAATTGTATTGTCTTCCTTCCTTCTATTGGTACCAAGCTAAGATGTGATTACTCCAACTCATCATGGAGTTACAATTGCTCCATACTTCCAACATCATATCTCATTTATATCCAACAGTACTTCAACTCTTCATCCTCGTGGGATGTCCCACATACCGAGATAAAAACTTATACTTATGAAGTCCATACTCCACTTCGTGGAACATCATTTTCCTTTCCAGGGTCAAGCGTCCTTACAGGGGAATATTGGCCATTTCTGCATGGCACTTCTTCAACTGGGAAATGTGCAACACATCATGAACTCCTGACAGTCCTTCGGGTGACTTCAACTTGTTGGCCACTTCTCCCATACGCTCCAAAACTCGGTATGGTCCTACAAATCTCGGGGCTGACTTTCTCTTAACTCCAAATCGTTTAACTCCTCGCAGGGAACACACAAAGACATGCTCTGTCTCCAATTTCATAGACTACCTCCTTGCGTTTTTGAGTCTACATAACTCTTCTACCAAGACTAAGCTACCTTCAGTCTACCTTGAAGCAACTTAACATTCTCTTGATCCTTGATCACATTTGATCCAAACAACTCACGGTCTCCAACTTCATCCCACAACAACGGTGTCTTGCTCCTTATCCCATACAAAGCTTCAAAAGGGGCCATCTTCAAATTGACTTGGTAGCTGTTGTTGAATTAGAACTCCGCGTAAGGTAGATTATCATCCCTACTAGATCCATAATCTAGCGCACATGCTCTCAACATGTCCTCCAGAATCTGATTGACTCTCTCGATTTATCCATCTGTCTGCGGATGAAAGGCTGTACTGAACTCTAGCCTAGTACCCAAAGTCTGGTGCAGCTGATTCCAAAACTTTGAGGTAAACTGTGTTCCTCTATCTGATGCGATGGTCCTCGGAACTCCATGCAGACATACGATCCTGGTCAAATATATCTTGGCCAACTTCTCACTTGTATAGGTGGTTTTCACTGGGATAAAGTGAGCCACTTTGGTCAATCGAATAAACTACTACCCAGATAGAATCATATCTTGTTCGGTTCTGGGAAATCCGGTAATGAAATCCATGCCAAGCTTACCCCACTTCCATTCAGGTATCGGCATAGGCTGCAGTAATTCTGCTGGCTTCTGATGCTCTGCCTTTACTCTCTGACATACATCACTACGACTACATACTCCGCAATATCCTTCTTCATACTAGTCCACCAAAACACTCCTTCAAATCCAAATACATATTGGTGTTTCCAAAGCAAATCGAGTATGGTGAGTCACGAGCCTCTTGAAGTATTTACTTCCTGATCTTTGCATTATTGGGAACATATACACGGTCCTCGAACCATAAGGTGTCGTGCTCATCCTTATGAAAACCTTTGGTCTTTCCTTTGCTCTTCCTCTCTTTTATCTCAGCAATCTCTTTGTCATCCTTCTGAGCTTCACGGATCTTTCCCAACAATGTAGACTGAACTTCCATTGCTGCAACAAAACCTTTGGGAACAATCTCCAACCGAAGTTCCCTGAGATCCTCGGCTAACTCCTTTGGTAATCCTCCGCTTATGAGGGTATTCGTCCTTGTTTTCTTTATGGTTGTGTCCTATTTCTCCACAAAGCATGTATGCACAAGGTTTCTTCATATCCTTTCCGTAAGGCTTCAACTTCTGGGACACAAGACGAGACTTTAGCAGAGTTGACTTAGATTCTTCCCAAACGGTTACTCCTTGCCATCCATTGATGTTTTGGTACATCCTCCACCAAGTAGCAACAACTCTTACAAAGCACCGAAGAGCATGCTGAGTCATATCCTTTCCGGCTATAGGGTTATTCTTCATGTGATCCTCCATGTTCTGAATCCATCGGTCCGTCTCCAATTGACTCATCAATCCAGAAAATAAGCTCATCTCCATTCATCTTCTATTGGGTCCATGGGTTTGGGGTGGGATAGAAGAGGTCGAGAGGGATACACAAAATACAAACAAAAGTTTTGAAAAGACAGATTTTATTGTGGCTGTCGGAAAAACAACAAACAAATGACAGCTCACAATCGTCGCATCTAACGTAAGTATGTAACAAGGGTTGGGTCTTCTAATGGTCTATAGATCTCAACGTCATCAAACTCTTCAAGTCTTGGTCATGTCTCCGATGGCTTCTTTCGATCGTACTTGTCCTTCTCAAGTTCCTCCGCCAGATCTCTGTTGACGCGAATTCTCTAGTGACATCCTTTAATATTCCTGGAGTTGTGTTCCAAACTTCTGGGTTTCAACATCCTTGGTATGAACCATGTCCTTCTGTCCTTCAGTTCCGGATGAATCTTCGGTATCTCAAGGTTTTAGCTCCTCTAGCTTGGCTACTTCATCTTCTGGTTCCTGAGTTCTTCACGAAGAGCCTCCTTGTCAAATATGACTTCCTAAAGTCCATCTTAAAATCCTTGATGTAATACTCCAGATCCTGGCAATACACCAGCTAAAGTTAAAACTTCACCTTGCTGATAGGTGCTCCATCAGCCTTATACCATCAAATCTTTCCTTGCATCTGCATGCTTAACTCCGCACGGTGACAATAGCATAACGGGTAATAACACCTTGGATAGCCGTGCTTCTGCTCTTGTCATTTCCATGAACTTTTATTCCATAGTTAATATCTCCTGCCTTAGGGTTTTCTTGACAAAACTTTGAGTTCCAATGCTCCATGTTTTGGTCTTTCTCCGATACACCTTGATCTCGGATATTGACAGCTTCCATGGTCTGCCAAGTTCCATAAGGGTAGCCTTCCTTAGTCATACCAAATCTGGAAATTCTTCATATTCTCATAGTCTTCGAAGTCTTTATCCGTCGTAGTTTCCATCATTATAATGCTCGGTAAAATCCTCTTCATTCCTAAGTGGTCTTAGTTGTCCGATATTTGGTCCTTCTTGGAGTGGTCTCATCAGTCGAATCTTTGAGGGGTCAAAAGGGGGAAAGGGTATAGTCTCACTAAAGGGAATATTTGAATAAGCTCAGAAGAGAAGAGAGGTAAAAGATCCTTTTGAAAATAAAATTGTAGAGAAAAATCTTTCCTATGGGCTTGCCAGTTTCTAGGTCACGTCCTACAGTCAACATGTGCTCTGATACCATCTTGTAGCGACCCGACCCGAATGGGTCAAGTCTCTGTGCTTAAGTGTCATCCCTGGATCGGTGTGCTGACACACACAGTACTCGAGGATTTATAACAGAGGTAAATCACATGTATAAAGTAACGTAAATACTATTACCTCAATCCAGATATAGCGGAAGCAACAAGGTTGTGGATTCCCATCAACACCAACGGCAAAGTTGAGTGTAGAAATCGTAACCCTAACGTATCAATTACTCGTCGTCTGAAAAGTCTGCAACATGAAACGTTGCAGCCACAAAGGGTCAGTACATTGAATGTACTGGCAAATTCACACCATAGAGCAATGATGAATAAAGGCTATCACTACATGCATATTTGGCTGGTGGAAAAGCTCTATGGTTACAGTTTTGCGTAAAGCCAATTTTTTCCCTACTGCAAAGGAATAAATTTATTTAACTATCATGGTGGTTGTGAAACATTGAGAATGGTTGACAGCATTCTCAATCCCAATTAAAAGTACTCATTAACAACCCAACAATATTAAATTAGAGTAACATGTTGAGATCAACAGGATAATCCAAGTACTAGATACTCAAAACGTCCATAACCGGGGACACGGCTAACCATTATTAGTTTATACACTCTGCAGAGGTTTGCGCACTTTTCCCCACATGACTCGATCTCCTCCGTTTGGTTTCTTACACTACATGGTGTTTGAGAAACGGATGACCGAGACATAGTCTTTCAGAAGCACTTGCACCTTACATAGGGGTAGACCGTACCAACCTACATCCCCTACATCTGCTAGTCCACCCCGTAAGAGTTCGCACAACTTAGTCAACTATGCTAGAGCCCATAATAGCATGTGGCTGCACACGAAGTTTCTAGTTTGAATAATCTCATGATCCCTTTGAGCCTGGGTGGCGGTCCGAAGAAAAACAGGCAAGTCCTGGAAACCCAGGTGCCTAGACAGGCAAGTCCTGGAGTAACTAGGTGCCTCAATCCACCCAGATGTGTATTAAAGTTGCCACCTTAAATAAACCATTAATTAACAAACTCACATCTGTCATGGAAAATTCACTCACCCAATCCACGTCTACTTGCATAGCATGGCATAATAAGCAAATGTAGAAGTAACTCCCAAGGGTTTGATAATAAAACAGGTAATAGGTACTACCTCAACTAATTCCCATAACCCACAATTTAGTTAGATCCTAATCATGCAGTGTTTGAGGATAGATCTAATGCATAAAAACTGGGTATGAGAAAAGGTATGATCAAAGTGTGAACTTGCCTGCAATGTTGATGAAGATGATTCGCACTCAAAACTCTTGATGGTTCTACTCGTCACTGTCCGGTCAATCTACCGTAAGCAAGCAATTGTAACCACACATAAGCAATCACTCAAAAGATCGGAAAGAACGAAGAAGACGATTCGGAAAACATCAAAACCAAGCAAATAACTCTTGCAACATAAAACAATTTCTAACAGTACCAAAATTATGTGAATTTGGCCTTATCAGAAATTTTAGGTCAAGGGCTTCGAGATGCAAAAAGAATCACTCAAAACGGAGTTATAAAACTCAAGTTACGATCAAATGAAGTTCAAATACTAAACTGTTTTAATCCAAATTTTAAACTTTCAAAAACATGTTTGAGTTGGATTACTGGATAGAGGGGATCATAAAGAAGAGGTGGGCGTTGGTTTCGTTGGATTTGGGCAAACGGACAAAAAGTTGTGAGTGTTTGAAAATTGGGGACTAATCTGTAAAATAAAACAACTACAACTAGGTCCCTGGCAGAAAAATAAAATAAAATAAAAAGACTAAATAGCGAACGTTCGCTGCAGAAACCTATAAGAAGAAAACCGTTCGCTACAAATCCTAAACTAGCAAACGTCCACTAATTAACCTAACTCATAAATAAAACCGGTCTTTAAAAAAAACCAAAGAAAATATAAAAAAAATAGCGAACCGGGGTCGGTTATTACCGGTTCGGGAAAAAAACCCGACGGCGGCGGCATGGTTCGTCGGTGTCGGAGAAGATGGCGGCGGCATGGTTCGTCGGTGTCGGAGAAGACGACGGCGGGTGGCTCGGGCTCGACCGGAGCGGCGGCTCTGGTGGCCTACGGCGAGGGCGGAGTGGACGGGGAGGGGCGGCGCGGAGTGGCGCGTGTGATGGTGGCGACGGCGGCGGTCATCGGCGGCGAGCGTGGCGGCTTCGGGCGGCGGGACTCGGCGGATCTCGCCGCCGGCGGCGGAATGCGGCGCAAGGGCGGGGGCACGAGCAGAAAGAGAGGGCGGCGGGGCCGGCGCATTTATAGGAGGCGGGGCCTCAGATGCGTGGAGGAGGGGGCAAGGCGAGGCGGCGCGATGGCGTAGCCGAGGCGGACTCGCCGGCGTGCGGCGGCGGGAGTCGTCCCGCGTCGGGGACGAGGCGGTCGGGGCGCTGGCTGGGGTGGGCCGTGGCCTGGCCTGGGAGCTTGGCTGACCCAGTCGGAGGAGGGATATTTTTTTAATAAAACGTTTTCTCAGACAAATAAAAACAGAATAGAAAAGATATATTATATAGGCATATAATATATCAAATTTTTCAGAAAAAGATTTCCTATGAGCTGAACATTTTTCTAGAGTCAAATCAAATACACACAAATTCAAATAAAGCAAAGAGTGCTTCTGCCCTAGTAAAATCCAATAAAAATCATTTTTAAAATACCAAAATTAATTCAAATTTATTTCTCTCCAATTTTCTGATGTAGGGAATCATGTTACCCTATTTTCCATTATTTTATTTTTGGAGAAAAATAATTTGAATAAAACTCAAATAACTCCAAATTGAAAAATAAATTCAAAAGAACTTTGAATTTAATTATTTGAAACTCCCAACTCATATTTCATATGTTTTGGAGAAGTCATTTTATCTTCGCTCGTGAAAATCATTGAGTTGCTTGAAGTTTATGAATTGAATATTTCCAAATGAAATTCAAATATTTTCAAATACCCTTTCATTTAATTAAATGGAAGAAGTCATATCATCTTCGCTCAAGGGTTTTGTATTTGAAAAGAATTTGAATTCATGGAGATCATAAAAGCAAAAATGAAAGTTTGGGAAAGTCATTTTATTCCCTCTCATTTAACTTTCAAAATTTTTCAAATTCACTCACTTTCAGTCAATCAATCAAATCTATCTATTTATTATAACATTCCAAAATTTAGAATTTTTGGGATGTTACAGGGTGGCATTCTATTAGGGTCGAAACGCGATGTTTTTGACTTTGTTGCGTTTGATCATGGGATTTTTTGGGCCAGCTCCGTGGTGTTTCACCGTCATCTCAACTCGCTTTGGGAATTTATTGTCATTTATGGTCCGGCAGATCACTCCCTCTCCCTCATCTTCTTGGACGAAATCACGAACAAAGTGGAAGCTTGCACCCTCCCTCTTGTGATCGGAGGCGATTTTAATCTGTTACGCTCTCCTGCGGATAAGAACACTAATAACTTCTCTTGGTCGCTGGCTGACGCTTTTAATGAGTTCATTAGTTCCTGCGCTCTTCGTGAGATTCCTAGGGCGGGTTCTAGATTTACCTGGACTAACCATCAAATCTCCCCTATTCGTTCCGTTCTGGATCGAGTCTTTGTTTGTTCGAATTGGGACTCACTCTTTCCACTTGCTACGCTCAAATCGAAGGCGATTGTGGGCTCGGACCATGCCCCTCTTATTCTTGATGCTAGGATTCGATCTATCTCTTCCCCCCCTCAGTTTCAGTTCGACGCCTCATGGCTTCTTGTTGATGGCTTTAGTGACCTCCTTGGCTCTAAAATTAATGGCTTTCTTTCGGCGCCACATCGTTCCTTTGGGCCATTGGACGACTGGCATAACTGTTCAGGCTTGTTACGCAAATTTCTCCGCGGTTGGTCCCGCAATCACTCTGCCCAGGAACGTAGAGATAAGGCCACTCTCATGGCCCAGATCGAGGCTCCTGAGTCTCGGGCTGACCTCTCTGGTCTTTCCGACTCTGAATGGGCCCTTCGCTTCTCCCTTGAGCGCTCTCTGGTGCAGATCCACCACCTTAACGAGGTTTATTGGCGTCAAAGGGGCTCGATTAATTGGATGCTTAAAGGAGATTCCCCCACTGCTTATTATTTTGCCATCGCCAATGGTAGACGACGTAGATGCCTGATAGATAGCCTGATCATTGACGGGGTTAGATCTTCTGACCAAGGCACCATCTTAAACCATATTGTGGCCTTCTTCTCCTCTCTCCTCTCTGCCAAACCTAACCAGGGGTTCAGGCTGGCTTCTAACTTTTGGGACCAGGGGGTCATGGTCTCCCCGGAATAAAATTCTGCCCTGATGATCCCTTACTCCGAAGAGGAGATCTTCACCTCGATTAGCAAAGCGAATCCCAATTCTGCCTCGGGCCCGGATGGCTTTTCCATCCCCTTCTTGAAAAAGTTTTGGCCTCATCTTAAGGATCTCATCTGTAACATCATTCAAGGTTACTGTTTGGGGACAGTAGACATATCCAGACTCAACTATGCGGTTATTTCCCTGATCCCTAAACTTAAGGGTGCTGAGCTCATCTCTCAGTTTAGACCTATTTCCCTTATTAACAACTTCGCGAAATTCCCTGCCAAGTGTTTGGCTTCTCGCCTCACCCCGGTGGTGCATCGGATCCTCTCCCCTACTCAGTCGGCCTTTGTCAAAGGTTGCTTCATCCTGGATGGGGTCCTTTGCCTTCATGAAATTATCCATGATATCCATAGATCCGGTAGCAAGGCAGTCATTCTTAAATTGGATTTTGAAAAGGCCTATGATTCGGTTAGCTGGAGCTTCCTTAAACAAGTTCTGGTGGCTAAAGGTTTTGACAGTGGCGTGGTGCACCGTATTATGCAGTTGGTCATGGGGGGCCACACTGCCATTAATGTTAATGGGAAAGTTAGCAACTTCTTTAAGAACTCTAGGGGGCTCAGGCAAGGCGACCCGGCCTCGCCAATCCTCTTTAATTTCGTTGCGGACGCGCTATCTAACATCCTCTCTAGGGCCGTGGAGGCCGGCCATCTCGCTCCTGTCAGCTCACACCTCATCCCGGATGGGATTACTCACCTTTAGTATGCGTATGACACTATTATAATGGTGGAACTGAATGACCATTGCTTGGCTCATCTTAAATTCCTGCTTCTCTGCTTCGAAGCTCTCTCGGGTCTTAAGATTAATTTCTCCAAAAGTGAAGTTATTGCTACTGGAGTGCCGAATACCGAGGCCTTACGGGTTGCCCGGCTTTTGAATTGTTCTCTTGGCTCGTTCCCTATTAAATATTTGGGTTTGCCTGTCGCCCCCGATAAACTTCTTGCTAAAGATTTTGCCCCAACGGTGGCCAAGGTTGGTAATCGCGTTATGCCCTGGAGGGGCAGGTACAACACTCAGGCGGGCAAAGTGGCCTTGATCAATGCTTGCCTCTCTTCTCTCCCGATGTTGGGATTTTACCTTCTTTCTATGGGAACCCATGCTGGTTTTGATAAACACAGAGGGGCTTTCTACTGGAACGCGGCATAACAAACGCAAATATCGCTTGGTCAAGTGGGACCTTATTTGTAAGCCAAAAAGCCTCGGGGGGCTGGGCATTATCAATACTCTTGTCATGAACAAATGTTTGATCATCAAATGGTGGTGGAAGATCATGACCATCTCTCAGGACAAGCCCCTCTGGTTCAACATCCTCAAAGCGAAGTACTTCCCCTCGTCTAGTCCTATGTTTGCTCGTGCCTCGGGGGCATCTCAATTCTGGAAAAACCTTGTTAAAGTCAGGCCCCTTTTTCAAGGCCTCGTCAAATTCGTTGTCCGCAATGGTAGGTCCACCAGATTCTGGCTAGATTGGTGGTGCGGTCCGTCCTCACTTGCTATTGTTTTTCCTGTTCTCTTTTCTTATTGCCCGGACCCTGAGATCTCTATCTCTGAGCTCGCGTCGAATAATTGGGACCTGTGTTTCCGTCGCTCTCTCGCTCCCGTAGAGTTGGAAGACTGGCAGTGTCTTGTTGCTCTCTTCCCTTCGCTCTCGGAGGAGGAAGACACAAGCGTTTGGCCCCATTCCCCTTCTGGTCGGTTCTCGGTTAAATCCTTATATGGCAAACTCATTGCTGGGTCCATCACTTCCAAATTCAAATGGGTTTGGAGGGCTCGTATCCCCCCTAAGGTCAAGGTTTTCCTCTGGCAAGCCTCTCGTGGGCGTCTGCCGACGGGTGACCAAATTCGCAAGCGCAATGGCCCGGGATCTGATAGGTGTGCTTTATGTGGGATGAGAGAAGACTCGTCTCATATTTTTTTTAACTGTGTGTTGGCTAAGCTGTTCTGGTGCTGCATCAGATCATGGATGCATGTCTCCTAGGCTCCGACCTCCTTTTCTGATCTGCGCATCTTGGCCAATTCTTTGGTTGGGGCCCAGAGGAGACTGTTTCAGGTGGGCTTCGCTGCCATGTGCTGGTCTCTTTGGACGACAAGGAATAAATTTACTATCGAACATGTTTTCCCCGCTAAACCTGATGATTGCTTATTTAAGACTTGTATATTCCTGCAGTAGTGGAGATTATTGACTAAGGAGGAGGATAGGGACGCCCTCGACGTCATGTTGGCCAAGATCCGAAATTCTGCCATCTCCATCTCTCCATTTCAAGCGGGCACTTAGGCGCTGTTGGCCTCACCTCCATCAGCTTTACCATCTCCGGCCTGCGCGCCGTGTACTGGCCTGGCAGCCATGTACTTAGACTGTCCTCTTATGTTTTCTGGTTTCTGGGTTGATACTCTGCTTGTCATGTGCTGATCCTTTTGGTCTGTTCTCCATGTTAACTCTGCCTGGTGGCTTTATCTATAAAGTCGGGCTATGGCCTTTTCTCTAAATAAAATGATAATGTGTTTCGTGTGAAAGCAAATTGTTTGCAGTGCACACCGCACAGCAGTTACCAGGACTCCACAAAACAGACGTGGCTAGAAATACCAACAAGGTGGCCGTTCATGTTTATGGGTTATTAAGTGTAGGAGATACACGTCGATCAACTTAGAACAAGCAATCAGGGCAGCACGATGACATCATCTTGTATCAAATCGACGTAACGCATTCGACGACATGGTCAATCAAGCATAGCGGTCAGATAACCGGTACCCCGGTGGTAAGACCATTATTATAATGATCTCGTAGCTAGTCCTACTAGATTTATAGTCTATTTTGATATCCACTGGTGCCTTTATATATATTAAGCTCGGATTACACGTGTTCAGCTTAAACACCCGAGTACTAGTTCAACTGTAGCACTACCCATATAAGTACATGTTCGATACATATTCCAGCACGTGAATTATCGTCTTCAAGCGCCTTGTCTATGGGATGCGAAGCCTTCTAGGAAGCGTTAGTGACAGGACAGGGTGTTTAGTTTATGATTAACTTTGCCAAAGATTGTTACATCTAAAATTAGGCAAATTTGATTAACTTAGAGCATCTCCAACAACCGCTCAACGCGCGGCGCGTTAAAAATCAGTTTGTAGTGCGTCAATCTCCTGATTTCGTGCGGCGAGGAGCGCGGGCTCCAGTGGCCGCGGTAAATTTAGTGCGCGCGCAACTCTAGCAGGCGTGCTAAAATGCAGCGTGCGCGCTCTCGCACAAACAATATACACGCTCCAAACACAAGCAAGAAGATCAAACACAAACAAAATAAATCAACAATAAATAGTTCAATTTCGTTATTACAACTCAAACAAATAGTTTATCTTTCAATTCAACAATACAACATCAAATGCATAAATCATGATGCTTTTTGTCGGCCATTCCAAGCCCACGACTCCTCAACGAGATCCTTCTGAAGATCATTATGCGCTTCGGGACGTCGAATGGCATGATAGGAGGCAACAAAACGGGCCAACTCCAATGCATGCAATCTATTGAGCCAACCATACTTGGGAAGCCGCGAGCTTTGTTCATCTCCAATAGCCTTGCGGCGTCTTTAACGTTGGGAGATCTCAAATACTCCTGGCCAAACACTAGCAGAATTCCGACTACGAAGCGCTTGACACACATGATGGCTTGGCTCTCATCCATGGCCAAGTGATCATCAATTAGATCAGCGGGGATACCGTATGCCAACATACGCAAAGCGGCTGTCACCTTATGAAAGGTGCTATGCCCGAGCTCTCCGGCGGCATTCCTCCTTTGCTGAAAAAAACCGGTCATGGCTCGCTAGTTTCTCTGAATGCACTTGAAAAACTCGGTGCTCATCCTAAACTGGCGACGAAAGCACGACTCGGGGTATGTGGGACTCTCCGCAAAATAATGCATGATCAATCTGTTGTGGGCATCGATCCTATTGTTGGGGAACATAGTAATTTCAAAAAAAATTCTACGCACACGCAAGATCATGGTGATGCATAGCAACGAGAGGGGAGAGTGTTGTCCACATACCCTCGTAGACCGTAAGCGGAAGCGTTATGACAACGCGGTTGATGTAGTCGTACGTCTTCACGATCCGACCGATCCAAGCACTGAACGTACGGCACCTCCGAGTTCAGCACACGTTCAGCTCGATGACGATCCCTGGACTCCGATCCAGCAGGGTGTCGGGGATGAGTTCCGTCAGCACGACGGCGTGGTGACGATGATGATGTTCTACCGACGCAGGGCTTCGCCTAAGCACCACAACGATATGATCGAGGTGGAATATGATGGAGGGGGGCACCGCACACGGCTAAGGAATGATCACGATGATCAACTTGTGTGTCCTGGGGCGCCCCCTGCCCCCGTATATAAAGGAGCAAGGGGGAGGGGGCGGCCGACCAAGGGAGGGCGCGCCAGGGAGGAGTCCTACTCCTACCGGGAGTAGGACTCCCTCCTTTCCTAGTCAAACTAGGAGAGGGGAAGGAAGGGAAGGAGGAGAAGGAAGGAGAGGGAGGAAAAAGAGGAAAGGGGGGCCGGCCCCCTAGTCCAATTCGGTTTGGGCTAGGGGGCCCGCGCGCCCTGCCTCCTCTCTTCCACCACTTGGCCCATGAGGCCCATTGCTTCTTCCTCGTATTCCCGTAACTCCCCGGTACCCCCGAAAATACCCGAATCACTCGGAACCTTTCCGAAGTCCGAATATAGTCGTACAATATATCGATCTTTACGTCTCGACCATTTCGAGACTCCTCGTCATGTCCCCGATCTCATCCGGGACTCCGAACTCCTTCGGTACATCAAAACTCATAAACTCATAATATAACTGTCATCGAAACCTTAAGCGTGCGGACCCTACGGGTTCGAGAACTATGTAGACATGACCTGGAACTGTTTTCGGTCAATAACCAATAGCGGAACCTGGATGCTTATATTGGCTCCAACATATTCTACGAAGATCTTTATCGGTCAAATCGCATAACAACATACGTTGTTCCCTTTGTCATCGGTATGTTACTTGCCCGAGATTCGACCGTCGGTATCCAATACCTAGTTCAATCTCGTTACCGACAAGTCTCTTTACTCGTTACATAATGCATCATTCCGCAACAAACTCATTGGCCACATTGCTTGCAAGGCTTATAGTGATGTGCATTACCGAGAGGGTCCAGAGATACCTCTCCGACAATCGGAGTGACAAAACCTAATCTCAAAATACGCCAACTCAACATGTAGCATTGGAGACACCTGTAGAGATCCTTTATAATCACCTAGTTACATTGTGACGTTTGGTAGCACACAAAGTGTTCCTCCGGTAAACGGGAGTTGCATAATCTCATAGTTGTAGGAACATGTATAAGTCATGAAGAAAGCAATAGCAACATACTAAACAATCAAGTGCTAAGCTAACAGAATGGGTCAAGTCAATCACATCATTCTCCTAATGATGTGATCCCGTTAATCAAATGACAACTCATGTCTATGGTTAGGAAACTTAACCATCTTTGATTAATGAGCTAGTCAAGTAGAGGCATACTAGTGACACTATGTTTGTCTATGTATTCACACATGTATTATGTTTACGGTTAATACAATTCTAGCATGAATAATAAACATTTATCATGAAATAAGGAAATAAATAATAACTTTATTATTGCCTCTAGGGCATATTTCCTTCACCTATCCCTCCAAATTTTCTGCCGACCCATAACTGGACCACCGTGCTTTGGTTATTTATTGATGTGCATAGCCAGGATCATTGCAAGATCCTCCTCCTCTTCCATATAAAATTCTTCTTCGAAAGAATCATATGATGAACTCATCTACAATGTTCAATTTAAACTAGGCTATAAAATCTGCAAACAACATGCACCAAATTCATATAAAGAAATGTGAAGTTGAAGCAATACATACCTTGCGGGCGTTTTGTCGAATACCTTGCGGGCGCCGAGCGGCAGTGGGCGGCCGGGCGCTGTTCGTCGGAGGACTGCCGCACGCGACGGGCGGCGGTGACTAGAGGAAGACCGAGAAAGCCGCCGTGATGCGGGGTTAGGCTGGGGAAGCGCCAGAATGGTCGCCGGAAGAAATGGGGTGGCGTGTGAGGGAGTCCTGGATTAGGGGGTATCCAGACAGCCGGACTATACACTTTGTCCGGACTATGGCAGCATGAAGATACAAGACTCAAGACTTTGTGTCGTGTCCGGATGGGACTCTCCTTCGCGTGGAAGACAAGCTTGGCGATCCGAATATTATATTTCCTTCCTTGAAACCGACTCCGTGTAAACCCTAGCCCTCTACGGTGCTATATACACCGGAGAGGTTGGTCCTTAGAAGGACGATCACAATCATAATCATCATAGGATAGCTTCTAGGGTTTAGCCTCTACGATCTCGTGGTAGATCTACTCTTGTACTACTCATATCATCAATATTAATCAAGCAGGAAGTAGGGTTTTACCTTTATCGAGAGGGCCCGAACCTGGGTAAACATTGTGTCCCTTGCTTCCTGTTACCATCAGCCTAAGATGCACAGATCGGGACCCCCTACCCGAGATCCGCCGGTTTTGACACCGACATTGGTGCTTTCATTGAGAGTTCCTCTGTGTCGTCGCTGCAAGGCCTGATGGCTCCTTCAATCATCTAGTTCACTTGCACTAGGGCATATTTCCTTCAGTCTCCCACTTGCACTAGAGTCAATAATCTAGTTCACATCGCCATGTGATTTAACACCAATATTCATATCTGTATATGATTAACACCCATAGTTCACATTGTCATGTGACCAACACCCAAAGGGTTTACTAGAGTCAATAATCTAGTTCACATCGCTATGTGATTAACACCCAAAGAGTACTAAGGTGTGATCATGTTTTGCTCGTGAGAGAAGCTTAGTCAACGGGTCTGTCACATTCAGAGCCGTATGTATTTTTGCAAATATTCTATGTCTACAATGCTCTGCACGGAGCTACTCTAGCTGATTGCTCCCACTTTCAATATGTATCCAGATCGAGACTTAGAGTCATCTGGATCAGTGCCAAAACTTGTATTGATGTAACCCTTGACGACGAACCTTTTGTCACCTCCATAATCGAGAAACATACCCTTATTCCACTAAGGATAATTTTGACCAATGTCCAGTGATCTACTCCTAGATCACTATTGTACTCCCTTGCCAAACCAGGGTAGAGTATACAATAGGTCTGGACCATAACATGGCATACTTTTATAGAACCTATGACTGATGCATAGGGAATGACTTTCATTCTCTTTCTATTTTCTGCCGTGGTCGGGATTTGAGTCTTACTCAACTTCACACCTTGGAACACAGGCAAGAACTCCTTCTTTGACTGTTCCATTTTGAACCACTTCAAAATCTTATCAAGGTATGTACACATTGAAAAATCTTATCAAGCGTCTTGATCTATCTCAATATATCTTGATGCTCAATATGTAAGTAGCTTTACTGAGGTCTTTTTAAAAAAAAAAACTCTTATTCAAGTATCCTTTTATGCTATCCAAAAATTCTATATTATTTCCAAACAACAATATGTCATCTACATATAGTATTTAGAAATGCTACAGAGCTCCCACTCACTTTCTTGTAAATACAGGTTTCTCCAAAAGTTTGTATAAAACCATATGCTTTGATCAACTCATCAAAGCGTATATTCCAACTTCGAGATGCTTGCACTAGTCCATAGATGGATCGCTGGAGCATGCACACTTTGTTAGCACCTTTAGGATTGACAAAACCTTCTGGTTGTATCATATACAACTCTTCTTTAATAAATCCATTAAGGAATGTAGTTTTGACATCCATTTGCCAAATTTCATAAAATGTGGCAATTGCTAACATGATTCGGACAGACTTTAAGCATCGATGCGAGTGAGAAAAAACTCATCGTAGTCAACATCTTGAACTTTGTCAAAAACCTTTTTCGAAAAATCTAGCTTTGTAGATAGTAACACTACTATCAACGTCCGTCTTCCTCTTGAAGATCCATTTATTTTCTATGGCTTGCCGATCATCGGGCAAGTCAATCAAATTCCACACTTTGTTCTTATATATGGATCCCATCTCAGATTTCATGGCCTCAAACCATTTTGCGGAATCTGGGCTCATCATCACTTCCTCATAGTTCGTAGGTTCATCATGATCTAGTAACATGACTTCCAGAACATGATTACCTCACCACTCTGGTGCCAATCTTACTCTGGAAGACCTACGAGGTTTGGTAGCAACTTGATCTGAAGTTTCATGATCATCATCATAAACTTCCTCACTAATTGGTGTAGGAATCACTGGAACTGATTTCTGTGATGAACTACTTTCCAATAAGTGAGAAGGTAGAATTACCTCATCAATTTCTACTTTCCTCCCATTCACTTCTTTCGAGAGGAACTCCTTCTCTAGAAAGGATCAATCTTAGCAACGAATATCTTGCTTTCAGATCTGTGATAGAAGGTGTACCCAACAGTTTCCTTTGGGTATTCTATGAAGACGCACTTCTCCGATTCGGGTTCGAGCTTATCAGGTTGAAAACCTTTTTCATATAAGCATTGCAACTCCAAACTTTAAGAAATGATAGCTTAGGTTTACTGCTAAACCATAGTTCATACGGTGTCGTCTCAATGGATTTAGATGGTGCCCTATTAAACATGAATGCAGTTGTCTCTAATGCACAACCCCAAAATTATAGTGGTAAAACCGATAAGAGACATCATAGATCGCACCATATCTAATAAAGTACTGTTATGACGTTCGGACACACCATTAAGCTGTGGTGTTCCAGGTGGCATGAGTTTGTGAAACTATTCCACATTGTTTTAATTAAAGACCAAACTCGTAACTCAAATATTTGTTTCCGCGATCAAATTGCAGAAACTTTATTTTCTTGTTACGATGATTCTCCACTTCACTCTGAAATTCTTTGAACTTTTCAAATATTTCAGACTTGTGCTTCACTAAGTAGATATACTCATATCTTCTCAATTCATCTTGTGAAGGTCAGAAAATAACGATACCCGCCACAAGCATCAATACTCATTGGATCGCATACATCGGTATGTATTATTTCCAACAAGTCAGTAGCTCGTTCCATTGTTCTAAAGAACAGAGTCTTAGTCATCTTTCCCATAAGGCACGGTTCGCAAGCATCAAATGATTCATAACCAAGTGATTCCAAAAGTCCATCTTTATGGAGTTTCTTCATGCGCTTTACACCGATATGACCCAAACGGCAGTGCCACAAATATGTTGCACTATCATTATCAACTTTGCATCTTTTGGCATCAATATTATGAATATGTGTATCACTACGATTGAGATCCAACAAACTATTTTCATTGGGTGTATGACCATCAAAGGTTTTATTCATCTAAATAGAACAACAATTATTCTTTGATGTTAAATGAATAACCGTATTGCAATAAACATGATCAAATCATATTCATGCTCAACGCAAACGCCAAATAACATTTATTTAGGTTTAACACTAATCCCGAAAGTATAGGGAGTGTGCAATGATGATTATATCAATCTTGGAACCACTTCCAACACACATCGTCACTTCACCCTCAACTAGTTTCTATTTATTCTGTAACCCCCTTTTCGAGTTACTAATCTTAGCAACCGAACAAGTATCAAATACTCAGGGGTTACGATAAACACTAGTAAGGTACACATCAATAAACTATATATGAAATATACCCTTGTTCACTCTGCCATCCTTCTTATCCACCAAATATTCAGGGTATTTCTGTTTCCAGTGACCATTTCCTTTGCAGTGTAAGCACTCAGTTTCAGGCTTTGGTCTAGCTTTGGGATTCTTCGCGGGAGCGACAACTTGCTTGTCATTCTACTTGAAGTTCCCTTTCTTTCCCTTTGCCCTTATCTTGAAACTAGTGGTCTTGTCAATCATCAACACTTGATGCTCTTTCTTGATTTCTACCTTCGTCGATTTCAGCATCACGAAGAGCTCGGAAATCATTTTCGTCATCCCTTGCATTATAGTTCATCACGAAGTTTCAGTAACTTGGTGATGGTGACTAGAGAACTCTACCAATATCTTATCTGGAAGATTAACTCCCACTTGATTCAAGCGATTGTAGTACTCAGACAATCTAAGTACTTGCTCACTAGTTGAGCAATTCTCCTCCATCTTTTAGGCGAAGTATTTGTCAGAGGTCTCATACCTCTTGACACGGGCATGAGTCTGAAATACCAATTTCATCTCTTGAAACATCTTATATGTTCCATGACGTTTCAAAAACGTTTTTGTAGTCCCGGTTCTAAGCCATAAAGCATGGTGCACAAAACTATCAAGTAGTCATCATATTGAGCTAGCCAAACATTCATAACGTCTGCATATGCTCCTGCAATAGGTCTGTCACCTAGCGGTGCATTAAGGACATAATTCTTTTGTGCAGCAATGAGGATAAACCTCAGATCACGGATCCAATCCGCATCATTGCTACTAACATCTTTCAACACAATTTTCTCTAGGAACATATCAAAATAAACATATGAAAGCAACAACGCAAGATATTGATCTACAACATAATTTGCAAAATACTACCAGGACTAAGTTCATGATAAATTAAAGTTCAATTAATCATATTACTTAAGAACCCCCACTTAGACAGACATCTCTCTAGTCATCTAAGTGATCACGTGATCCAAATCAACTAAACCATGTCCGATCATCACGTGAGATGGAGTAGTTTTCAATGGTGAACATCACTATGTTGATCATATCTACTATATGATTCACGCTCGACCTTTCGGTCTCTGTGTTCCGAGGCCATATCTGTATATGCTAGGCTCGTCAAGTTTTAACCTAAGTATTTCGCGTGTGCAACTGTTTTGCACCCGTTGTATTTGAACGTAGAGCCTATCACACCCGATCATCACGTGGTGTCTCAGCACGAAGAACTTTCACAATGGTGCATACTCAGGGAGAACACTTCTTGATAATTTAGTGAGAGATCATCTTAAAATGCTACCATCAATCAAAGCAAGATAAGATGCATAAAGGATAAACATCACATGCAATCAATATAAGTGATATGATATGGCCATCATCATCTTGTGCTTGTGATCTCCATCTCCGAAGCACCGTCGTGATCACCATCGTCACCGGCGCGACATCTTGATCTCCATCGTAGCATCGTTGTCGTTACGCCATCTATTGCTTCTACGACTATCGCTACTGCTTAGTGATAAAGTAAAGCAATTACAGGGCATTTGCATTTCATACAATAAAGCAACAACCATATGGCTCGTGCCAGTTGCCGATAACTTCAGTTACAAAACATGATCATCTCATACAATAAAATATAACATCACGTCTTGACCATATCACATCACAACATGCCCTGCAAAAACAAGTTAGACATCCTCTACTTTGTTGTTTGCAATTTTAAGTGGCTGCTACGGGCTGAGCAAGAACCGTTCTTACTTACGCATCAAAACCACAACTATAGTTCGTCAAGTTAGTGCTGTTTTAACCTTCGCAAGGACCGAGCGTAGCCACACTCGGTTCAACTAAAGTGAGAGAGACAGACACCCGCCAGTCACCTTTAAGCACGAGTGCTCGTAACGGTGAAACCAGTCTTGCGTAAGCGTACGCGTAATGTTGGTCCGGGCCGCTTCATCTCAAAATACCGCTGAACCAAAGTATGACATGCTGGTAAGCAGTATGACTTATATCGCCCACAACTCACTTGTGTTCTACTCGTGCATATGACATCTACGCATAAACCTGGCCGGATGCCACTGTTGGGGAACGTAGTAATTTCAAAAAAATTCCTACGCACACGCAAGATCATGGTGATGCATAGCAACGAGAGGGGAGAGTGTTGTCCACATACCCTCGTAGACCGTAAGCGGAAGCGTTATGACAAAGCGGTTGATGTAGTCGTATGTCTTCACGGTCTGACCGATCCAAGCACCGAACGTACGGCACCTCCAAGTTCAGCACACGTTCAACTCGATGACGATCCTCAGACTCCGATCCAGCAGGGTGTCGTGGATGAGTTCCGTCAGCACGATGGCGTGGTGACGATGATGATGTTCTACCGACGCAGGGCTTCGCCTAAGCACCGCAACAATATGACCGAGGTGGAATATGGTGGGGGGGGGGCACCGCACACGGCTAAGGAACGATCACGATGATCAACTTGTGTGTCCTGGGGTGCCCCCCTGCCCCCGTATATAAAGGAGCAAGGGGGAGGGGGCGGCCGGCCAAGGGAGGACGCGCCAGGGAGGAGTCCTACTCCCACCGGGAGTAGGACTCCCTCCTTTCCTAGTCCAACTAGGAGAGGGGAAGGAAGGGAAGGAGAAGGAGAAGGAAGGAGAGGGAGGAAAAAGAGGAAAGGGGGCCCAACCCCCTAGTCCAATTCGGTTTGGGCTAGGGGGGCCGCGCGCCCTGCCTCCTCTCTTCCACCACTTGGCCCATGAGGCCCATTGCTTCTTCCTTGTATTCCCGTAACTCCCCGGTACCCCCGAAAATACCCGAATCACTCGGAACCTTTCTGAAGTTCGAATATAGTCGTCCAATATATCGATCTTTACGTCTCGACCATTTCGAGACTCCTCGTCATGTCCTTGATCTCATCTGGGACTCCGAACTCCTTCGGTACATCAAAACTCATAAACTCATAATATAACTGTCATCGAAACCTTAAGCGTGCGGACCCTACGGGTTCGAGCACTATGTAGACATGACCTAGAACTGTTTCCGGTCAATAACCAATAGCGGAACCTGGATGCTCATATTGGCTCCTACATATTCTACGAAGATCTTTATCGGTCAAACCGCATAACAACATACGTTGTTCCCTTTGTCATCGGTATGTTACTTGCCCGAGATTCGACCGTCGGTATCCAATACCTAGTTCAATCTCGTTACCGGCAAGTCTCTTTACTCGTTACATAATGCATCATTCCGTAACCAACTCATTGACCACATTGCTTGCAAGGCTTATAGTGATGTGCATTACCGAGAGGGTCCAAAGATACCTCTCGGACAATCGGAGTGACAAAACCTAATCTCAAAATACGCCAACTCAACATGTACCATTGGAGATACCTGTAGAGCTCCTTTATAATCACCCAGTTACATTGTGACGTTTGGTAGCACACAAAGTGTTCCTCCGGTAAACGGGAGTTGCATAATCTCATAGCTGTAGGAACATGTATAAGTCATGAAGAAAGCAATAGCAACATACTAAATGATCAAGTGCTAAGCTAACAGAATGGGTCAAGTCAATCAGATCATTCTCCTAATGATGTGATCCCGTTAATCCAATGACTACTAATGTCTATGGTTAGGAAACTTAACCATCTTTGATTAACGAGCTAGTCAAGTAGAGGCATACTAGTGACACTATGTTTGTCTATGTATTCACACATGTATTATGTTTCTGGTTAATACAATTCTAGCATGAATAATAAACATTTATCATGAAATAAGGAAATAAATAATAAGTTTATTATTGACTCTAGGGCATATTTCCTTCACCTATCCCTCCAAATTTTCTGCTGACCCATAACTGGAACACCGTGCTTTGGTTTTTTATTGATGTGCATAGCTAGGATCATTGCAAGATCCTCCTCCTCTTCCATATTAAATTCTTCTTCGAAAGAATCATATGATGAACTCATCTACAATGTTCAATTTAAACTAGGCTATAAAATCTACAAACAACATGCACCAAATTCATATAAAAATTGTGAAGTTGAAGCAATACATACCTTGCGGGCGTTTTGTCAAACACCTTGCGGGCGCCGAGCGGTAGTGGGCGGCCGGGCGCTGTTCTTCAGAGGACTGCCGCACACGATGGGCGGCCGTGACTAGAGGGAGACCGAGAAAGCCGCCGTGATGCGGGGTTAGGCCGGGGAAGCGCCGGAATGGTCGCCGGAAGAAATGGGGTGGCGCGTCAGGGAGTCCTGGATTAGGGGGTATCCAGACAGCCGGACTATACACTTTGTCCGGACTATGGGAGCATGAAGATACAAGACTCAAGACTTTGTCCCGTGTCCGTATGGGACTCTCCTTTGCGTGCAAGACAAGCTCGGTGATCCGAATATTATAATTCCTTCCTTGTAACCGACTCCGTGTAAACCCTAGCCCTCTCCGGTGTCTATATAAACCGGAGAGGTTGGTCCTTAGAAGGACGATCACAATCATAATCATCATAGGCTAGCTTCTAGGGTTTAGCCTCTACGATCTCGTGGTAGATCTACTCTTGTACTACTCATATCATCAACATTAATCAAGCAGGAAGTAGGGTTTTACCTTCATCGAGAGGGCCCAAACCTGGGTAAACATTGTGTCCCTGCCATCAGCCTAAGACGCACAGATTGGGACCCCCTACCTGAGATCCGCCGGTTTTGACACCGACATTGGTGCTTTCATTGAGAGTTCCTCTGTGTCGTCGCTGCAAGGCCTGATGGCTCCTTCAATCATCTAGTTCACTTGCACTAGGGCATATTTCCTTCAGTCTCCCACTTGCACTAGAATCAATAATCTAGTTCACATCGCCATGTGATTTAACACCAATATTCATATCTATATATGATTAACACCCATAGTTCACATTGTCATGTGACCAACACCCAAAGGGTTTACTAGAGTCAATAATCTAGTTCACATCGCTATGTGATTAACACCCAGAGAGTACTAAGGTGTGATCATGTTTTGCTCGTGAGAGAAGCTTAGTCAACGGGTCTGTCACATTTAGAGCCGTATGTATTTTTGCAAATATTCTGTGTCTACAATGCTCTGCACGGAGCTACTCTAGCTGATTGCTCCCACTTTCAATATGTATCCAGATCGAGACTTAGAGTCATCTGGATCAGTGCCAAAACTTGTATTGACGTACCCCTTTGCGACGAACCTTTTGTCACCTCCATAATCGAGAAACATACCCTTATTCCACTAAGGATAATTTTGACCAATGTCCAGTGATCTACTCCTAGATCACTATTGTACTCCCTTGCCAAACCAGGGCAGAGTATACAATAGGTCTGGACCATAACATGGCATACTTTTATAGAACCTATGACTGATGCATAGGGAATGACTTTCATTCTCTTTCTATTTTCTGCTGTGGTCGGGATTTCAGTCTTACTGAACTTCACACCTTGGAACACAGGCAAGAACTCCTTCTTTGACTGTTCCATTTTGAACCACTTCAAAATCTTATCAAGGTATGTACTCATTGAAAAATCTTATCAAGCGTCTTGATCTATCTCAATAGATCTTGATGCTCAATATGTAAGTAGCTTTACTGAGGTCTTTTTTTAAAAAAAAAACTCTTATTCAAGTATCCTTTTATGCTATCCAGAAATTCTATATTATTTCCACACAACAATATGTCATCTACATATAGTATTTAGAAATGCTACAGAGCTCCCACTCATTTTCTTGTAAATACAGGTTTCTCCAAAAGTCTGTATAAAACCATAAGCTTTGATCAACTCATCAAAGCGTATATTCCAACTCCAAGATGCTTGCACCAGTCCATAGATGGATCGTGGAGCATGCACGCTTTGTTAGCACCTTTAGGATTGACAAAACCTTCTGGTTGTATCATATACAACTCTTCTTTAATAAATCCATTAAGGAATGTAGTTTTGACATCCATTTTCCAAATTTCATAAAATGTGGCAATTGCTAACATGATTCGGACAGACTTTAAGCATCGATGCGAGTGAGAAAAAACTCATCATAGTCAACATCTTGAACTTTGTCAAAAACCTTTTTCGACAAATCTAGCTTTGTAGATAGTAACACTACTATCAACGTCCGTCTTCCTCTTGAAGATCCATTTATTTTCTATGGCTTGCTGATCATCGGGCAAGTCAATCAAAGTCCACACTTTGTTCTTATATATGGATCCCATCTCAGATTTCATGGCCTCAAACCATTTCGCGGAATCTGGGCTCATCATCGCTTCCTCATAGTTCGTAGGTTCATCATGGTCTAGTAACATGACTTCCAGAACATGATTACCTCACCACTCTGGTGCGGATCTTACTCTGGAAGACCTACGAGGTTTGGTAGCAACTTGATCTGAAGTTTCATGATCATCATCATTAACTTCCTCACTAATTGGTGTAGGAATCACTGGAACTGATTTCTGTGATGAACTACTTTCCAATAAGGGAGAAGGTACAATTACCTCATCAAGTTCTACTTTCCTCCCACTCACTTCTTTCGAGAGGAACTCCTTCTCTAGAAAGGATCAATCTTAACAACGAATATCTTGCTTTCGGATCTATGATAGAAGGTGTACCCAACAGTTTCCTTTGGGTATTCTATGAAGACGCACTTCTCTGATTCGGGTTCGAGCTTATCAGGTTGAAAACCTTTTTCATATAAGAATCACAACTCCAAACTTTAAGAAATGATAGCTTAGGTTTACTGCTAAACCATAGTTCATACGGTGTCGTCTCAACGGATTTAGATGGTACCCTAATAAACGTGAATGCAACTGTCTCTAATGCACAACCCCAAAATGATAGTGGTAAAACCGATAAGAGATATCATAGATCGCACCATATCTAATAAAGTACTGTTATGATGTTCGGACACACCATTAAGCTGTGGTGTTCCAGGTGGCATGAGTTTGTGAAACTATTCCACATTGTTTTAATTGAAGACCAAACTCGTAACTCAAATATTTGTTTCCGCGATCAAATTGCAGAAACTTTATTTTCTCGTTACGATGATTCTCCACTTCACTATAAAATTCTTTGAACTTTTCAAATGTTTCAGACTTGTGCTTCATTAATTAGATATACTCATATCTGCTCAATTCATCTTGTGAAGGTAAGAAAATAATGATACCCGCCACAAGCATCAATACTCATTGGATCGCATACATCGGTATGTATTATTTCCAACAAGTCAGTAGCTCGTTCCATTGTTCTAAAGAACGGAGTCTTAGTCATCTTGCCCATAAGGCACGGTTCGCAAGCATCAAATGATTCATAACCAAGTGATTCCAAAAATCCATCTTTATGGAGTTTCTTCATGCGCTTTACACCGATATGACCCAAACGACAGTGCCACAAATATGTTGCACTATCATTATCAACTTTGCATCTTTTGGCATCAATATTATGAATATGTGTATCACTACGATCGAGATCCAACAAACTATTTTCATTGGGTGTATGACCATCAAAGGTTTTATTCATTTAAATAGAACAACAATTATTCTTTGACTTGAAATGAATAACCGTATTGCAATAAACATGATCAAATCATATTCATGCTCAACGCAAATGCCAAATAACATTTTATTTAGGTTTAACACTAATCCCGAAAGTATAGGGAGTGTGCGATGATGATCATATCAATCTTGGAACCACTTCCAACACACATCGTCACTTCACCCTCAACTAGTTTCTGTTTATTCTGTAACCCCCTTTTCACGTTACTAATCTTAGCAACCGAACAAGTATCAAATACTCAGGGGTTACTATAAACACTAGTAAGGTACACATCAATAATCTGTATATCAAATATACCCTTGTTCACTCTGCCATCCTTCTTATCCACCAAATATTCAGGGTATTTCTGTTTCCAGTGACCATTTCCTTTGCAGTGTAAGCACTCAGTTTCAGGCTTTGGTCTAGCTTTGGGATTCTTCGCGGGAGTGACAACTTGCTTGTCATTCTACTTGAAGTTCCCTTTCTTTCCCTTTGCCCTTATCTTGAAACTAGTGGTCTTGTCAATCATCAACACTTGATGCTCTTTCTTGATTTTTACCTTCGTCGATTTCAGCATCACGAAGAGCTCGGGAATCGTTTTCATCATCCCTTGCATTATAGTTCATCACGAAGTTTCAGTAACTTGGTGATGGTGACTAGAGAACTCTACCAATATCTTATCTGGAAGATTAACTCCCACTTGATTCAAGCGATTGTAGTACTCAGACAATCTAAGTACTTGCTCACTAGTTGAGCAATTCTCCTCCATCTTTTAGGCGAAGTATTTGTCAGAGGTCTCATACCTCTTGACACGGGCATGAGTCTAAAATACCAATTTCATCTCTTGAAACATCTTATATGTTCCATGACGTTTCAAAAACATTTTTGTAGTCCCGGTTCTAAGCCATAAAGCATGGTGCACAAAACTATCAAGTAGTCATCATATTGAGCTAGCCAAACATTCATAATGTCTGCATCTGCTCCTGCAATAGGTCTGTCACCTAGCGGTGCATTAAGGACATAATTCTTCTGTGCAGCAATGAGGATAAACCTCAGATCACGGATCCAATCCGCATCATTGCTACTAACATCTTTCAACATAATTTTCTCTAGGAACATATCAAAATAAACATATGAAAGCAACAATGCAAGCTATTGATCTACAACATAATTTGCAAAATACTACCAGGACTAAGTTCATGATAAATTAAAGTTCAATTAATCATATTACTTAAGAACTCCCACTTAGACAGACATCTCTCTAGTCATCTAAGTGATCACGTGATCCAAATCAACTAAACCGTGTCCGATCATCACGTGAGATGGAGTAGTTTTCAATGGTGAACAACACTATGTTGATCATATCTACTATATGATTCATGCTCGACCTTTTGGTCTCTGTGTTCCGAGGCCATATCTGTATATGCTAGGCTCGTCAAGTTTTAACCTGAGTATTTCGCGTGTGCAACTGTTTTGCACCCGTTGTATTTGAACATAGAGCCTATGACACCCGATCATCACGTGGTGTCTCAGCACGAAGAACTTTCACAACGGTGCATACTCAGGGAGAACACTTCTTGATAATTTAGTGAGAGATCATCTTAAAATGCTACCGTCAATCAAAGCAAGATAAGATGCATAAAGGATAAACATCACATGCAATCAATATAAGTGATATGATATGACCATCATCATCTTGTGCTTGTGATCTCCATCTCCGAAGCACCGTCGTGATCACCATCATCACCGGCGCGACACCTTGATCTCCATCGTAGCATCGTTGTCGTTACGCCATCTATTGCTTCTACGACTATCGCTACCGCTTAGTGATAAAGTAAAGCAATTACAGGGCGTTTGCATTTCATACAATAAAGCGACAACCATATGGCTCCTGCCAGTTGCCGATAACTTCGGTTACAAAACATGATCATCTCATACAATAAAATATAGCATCACGTCTTGACCATATCACATCACAACATGCCCTGCAAAAACAAGTTAGATGTCCTCTACTTTGTTGTTTGCAAATTTTACGTGGCTGCTACGGGCTGAGCAAGAACCATTCTTACCTACGCATCAAAACCATAACGATAGTTTGTCAAGTTAGTGTTATTTTAACCTTCGCAAGGACCGGGCGTAGCCTCACTTGGTTCAAGTAAAGTGAGAGAGACAGACACCCGCCAGTCACCTTTAAGCATGAGTGCTCATAACGGTGAAACTAGTCTCGCGTAAGCGTACGCGTAATGTCGGTCCGACCGCTTCATCTCAAAATACCGCTGAACCAAAGTATGACATGCTGGTAAGCAGTATGACTTATATCACCCACAACTCACTTGTGTTCTACTCATGCATATGACATCTACGCATAAAACCTGGCTCGGATGCCACTGTTGGGGAACGTAGTAATTTCAAAAAATTTCCTACGCACACGCAAGATCATGGTGATGCATAGCAACGAGAGGGGAGAGTGTTGTCCACATACCCTCGTAGACCGTAAGTGGAAGCGTTATGACAAAGCGGTTGATGTAGTCGTACGTCTTCATGATCCGACCGACCCAAGCACCGAACGTACGGCACCTCCAAGTTCAGCACACGTTCAGCTCGATGACGATCCCCGGACTCCGATCTAGCAGGGTGTCGGGGATGAGTTCCATCAGCACGACGACGTGGTAAAGATGATGATGTTCTACCGACGCAGGGCTTCGCCTAAGCACCGCAACGATATGACCGAGGTGGAATATGGTGGAGGTGGGCACCACACACGGCTAAGGAACGACCACGATGATCAACTTGTGTGTCCTGGGGTGCCCCCTGCCCTCGTATATAAAGGAGCAAGGGGGAGGGGGCGGCCGGCCAAGGGAGGGCGCGCCAGGGAGGAGTCCTACTCCCACCGGTAGTAGGACTCCCTCCTTTCCTACTACAACTAGGAGAGGGGAAGGAAGGGAAGGAGAAGGAGAAGGAAGGAGAGGGAGGAAAAGAGGAAAGGGGGGTCGGCCCCCTAGTCCAATTCGGTTTGGGCTAGGGGGGCCGCGCGCTTGGCCCATGAGGCCCATTGCTTCTTCCTCGTATTCCCCTAACTCCCCGGTACCCCGAAAATACCCGAATCTATCGAAACCTTTCCGAAGTCCGAATATAGTCGTCCAATATATCGATCTTTATGTCTCGACCATTTCGAGACTCCTCGTCATGTACCCGATCTCATCCGGGACTCCGAACTCCTTCGGTACATCAAAACTCATAAACTCATAATATAACTGTCATCGAAACCTTAAGCGTGCGGACCCTACGGGTTCGAGAACTATGTAGAGATGCCCTAGAACTGTTTCCGGTCAATAACCAATAATGGAACCTAGATGCTCATATTGGCTCCTACATATTCTAGGAAGATCTTTATCGGTCAAAACGCATAACAACGTACGTTGTTCCCTTTGTCATCGGTGTTACTTGCCCGAGATTCGACCGTCGGTATCCAATACGTAGTTCAATCTCGTTACCGGCAAGTCTCTTTACTCGTTACATAATGCATCATTCCATAACCAACTCATTGGCCACATTTCTTGCAAGGCTTATAGTGATTGCATTACCGAGAGAGCCCAGAGATACCTCTCCGACAATCGGAGTGACAAAACCTAATCTCGAAATACGCCAACTCAACATGTACCATTGGAGACACCTGTAGAGCTCATTTATAATCACCCAGTTACGTTGTGATGTTTGGTAGCACACAATGTGTTCCTCCGGTAAACGGGAGTTGCATAATCTCATAGTTGTAGGAACATGTATAAGTCATGAAGAAACCAATAGCAATATACTAAACGATCAAGTGCTAAGCTAACAGAATGGGTCAAGTCAATCACATCATTCTCCTAATGATGTGATCCCGTTAATAATATGACAACTCATGTCTATGGTTAGGAAACTTAACCATCTTTGATTAACGAGCTAGTCAAGTAGAGGCATACTAGTGACACTATGTTTGTCTATGTATTCACACATGTATTATGTTTTCGGTTAATACAATTCTAGCATTAATAATAAATGTTTATCATGAAATAAGGAAATAAATAATAACTTTATTATTGCCTCTAGGGCATATTTCCTTCACCTATCCCTCCAAATTTTCTGCCGACCCATAACTGGACCACCGTGCTTTGGTTTTTTATTGATGTGCATAGCTAGGATCATTGCAAGATCCTCCTCCTCTTCCATATCAAATTCTTGTTCGAAAGAATCATATGATGAACTCATCTAGAATGTTCAATTTAAACTAGGCTATAAAATCTAAAAACGACATGCACCAAACTCATATAAAAAAATGTGAAGTTGAAGCAATACATACCTTGCTGGCGTTTTGTCGAACACCTTGCGGGCGCCGAGCGGCAGTGGGCGGTCGGGCGCTGTTTGTCGGTGGACTGCCGCACGCGACGGGCGGTGGTGACTAGAGGGAGATCGAGAAAGCCGCCGCGATGCGAGGTTAGGCCGGGGAAGCGCCGGAATGGTCGCCGGTAGAAATGGGGTGGCGCGTGAGGGAGTCTTGGATTAGGGGGTATCCAGACAGCCGGACTATACACTTTGTCCGGACTATGGGAGCATGAAGATACAAGACTCAAGACTTTGTCCCGTGTCCGGATGGGACTCTCCTTTGCGTGGAAGACAAGCTTGGCGATCTAAATATTATATTTACTTCCTTGTAACCGACTCCGTGTAAACCCTAGCCCTCTCCGGTGTCTATATAAACCGGAGAGGTTGGTCCTTAGAAGGACCATCACAATCATAATCATCATAGGCTACCTTCTAGGGTTTAGCCTCTACGATCTCGTGGTAGATCTACTCTTGTACTACTCATATCATCAATATTAATCAAGCAGGAAGTAGGGTTTTACCGTCATCGAGAGGGCCCGAACCTGGGTAAACATTGTGTCCCTTGCTTCCTGTTACCATCAGCCTAAGATGCACAGATCAGGACCCCCTACTCGAGATCCGCCGGTTTTGACACCGACATTGGTGCTTTCATTGAGAGTTCCTCCGTGTCGTTGCTGCAAGGCCTGATGTCTCCTTCAATCATCAACAACAACGCGGTCCAGGGCGAGACTTTTCTCCCCGGACAGATCTTCATGTTCGGCGGCTTCGCACTGCGGGCCAATTCGCTTGGCCATCTGGAGCAGATCGACAGCTACGCCCCTGGCCACCAGATCAGGTTTAGAAACCTGAACTACACGGCCGATATCTACGGAGACTTGATCTTCGACGGAATCGGGCCTGTGCCAGGAACGCCGGACAGTCATGATGACCACGGCTTAGACCTGTTGTCGGACAATGCTCGGGATACCACCCCTGCGGTGGCCCCGGACTTAAATCCGGAGCAGACTGCGTTGCCCAAGGACGGGTGGATGGACCCCACCCCGCAGGCCACACACTCATCAGCGGTAGAGCCGAACACATGCCTTACCTCTAAGGAAGCCTGTGACACCGGACCCCCGGACTCGTATCCGGCTGTAGGTTCCAGTCCGTGCACTCCCGAGACCGCTGAGCCTGGTTGGGCTTCGGTAATGGAGTTTACCGCTGCGGATATCTTTCAGCACTCGCCCTTTGGAATGCTGAACTCGTTAAAGCCTCTCTCTTTGACATGAGACTCTTGGCCGAACTATGTCCGGCTCGAGTGGGAAGCAGGCAACGAAGGAATTCGTTACCCACCCACCACCCATTTCATTTCCATGGTCGATGATTTAGCCGACGTGTTTGACTTCAACTCCGAAGACATCCACGATATGGACGACGATGCAGGAGAAGAACAGGAACCACCGCTCACAGGGCGGTGGACAGCCACCCCGTCGTACGATATATACATGGTGGACATGCCTAAGGAGGAGGACGACGACAACCCGGAAGATAAAACCCCCGGGCAAAAACCAAAGCGACGGCGCAGACGCCGCTCCAAGTCCAGCAACAGTAAAAATAGCGACAAGAGAGCCAGAAAGATCAACACTCCAGTCAACTCCGAAGGCAACAACAACCATACGGACCCAGCGATGGAGCAGGATGAGCCAGGTCACGCCGAACACAGTTCAGAGCAGACGCCTGATCACAACGATCCCGAGGGACGAGTTCATGAAACCACCCCAGGACAAGAACACAGTTCGGATGACGATGCATTCATCATCCCGGAAACATCCTGGAACGAGATAACCTCCACAGAAGGCTTATGTCCACCACGAGAAGTCTAAAGAAGCAGAAGCAACGGCTAAAGGCCGCACAGGAAACGCTCAATCATAGATGGAATAAAGTGCTAGACACTGAAGAAAGATACAACGATGATCGCCATACAAAGAGCTATCCAAAACGCAAGCTGCTACCAGAATTTGACGACGAGGCCGTTCCACCAAAGAACAACACGACCAGGAAGCCGGACGAAAAACCACTTCATAACCGCAACAGAGCAGCTACCGACGCCGCACACGATTTACGTGAGCACCTCGACAAGAAAGCCGGCGCGGCTAGGTCCATCTACGGATCTAAAGGAGACACCCCGGCACGGGACTATGGTCAGCAAAACGATCATACCAATCGGACACCAGTTCGGAATAAACACCGGACACAACAACAGCCGATGGCATGCCATAGCATGTCTAGATACAGAGGGGCTGCTCACCCCCTGTGCTTCACCGAAGAAGTACTGGACCATGAATTTCCACAGGGTTTCAAACCCGTGAACATAGAGGCATACGACAGAATGACAGACCCAGGGGTCTGGATCGAGGATTTTATCCTGCATATACACATGGCTCGTGGGGACGACCTCCACGCCATCAAATACCTTCCCCTCAAGTTGAAGGGGCCAGCTCGACACTGGTTGAAAGGCCTCCCCGAAAACTCAATTGGAAGTTGGGTGGAACTCGAGGACGCTTTCAGGGCCAATTTTCAAGGGACTTATATCCGGCCTCCGGATGCGGACGATTTAAGTCACATAATCCAACAGCCTGGAGAGTCCGCCCGCAAGCTTTGGAACAGATTCCTCACTAAGAAGAATCAAATTGTAGATTGTCCGGATGCTGAAGCCTTAGCGGCATTCAAACACAACATCTGCGATGAGTGGCTTGCCAGACACCTCGGCCAAGAAAAGCCGAGGACAATGGCAGCCTTAACAAGCCTTATGACCCGCTTTTGCATGGGTGAAGATAGCTGGTTGGCCCGTAAAGGCACCAGCGACCCAAGCACATCCGAAATAAGGGATGACAATGGGAAGCCACGGTGTAATAAAAACAAACGTCAAAACAAGGAAGAGAGCCCGGACAACACAACGGTCAACGCCGGATTCAGGGGCTCTCGACCCAATCAGCAAAAGAAGCCATTTAAAGGCAGTAAAGAGGGACCGTCCGGTCTGAACAGAGTCCTGGACAGACTGTGCCAAATTCATGGCACCCCGACAAACCTGCGAACCACACTCACAGAGAGTGCTGGGTCTTCAAGCAGGCCAGCAAATTAAATGCCGAACACAAGGGAAGGGAAACACCAAGTGAAGACGAAGATGAACCTCGCCAGCCGAACACTAGGGGACAGAAAAAATTCCCACCAGAGGTAAAAACAGTAAACATGATCCACGCGACTCACACATCCACGAGAAGGCACGAATGCGTGCTCAGAGACGCGTACGCTATAGAGCCCGTCGTACCCACACCTAACCACTGGTCGGCTTGTCCGATCACCTTTCATCACACGGTCTGCCTGACCAGTATTCGGCATGGAGGACCAGATGCCTTGGTGCTTGACCCAATAATCGACGGATACCATCTTACTCACGTCCTCATGGATGGCGGCAGTAGTCTCAATTTAATATACCAGGACACTGTCCGCAGGATGGGGATAGACTCATCCAGAATTAGCCAAAGCAGCACCACCTTTGAAGGGGTGATACCAGGCGTCGAAGCCTGCGGTAGGGGCTCCGTCGTACTGGAGGTAACATTCGGCTCCCCAGGCAACTCCAGAAGCGAGGAACTACTTTTCACCATCGCCCCCTTCCAAAGTGGCTATCACGCATTGCTTGGGAGAACAACCTTCGCCCGCTTCAACGCAGTACCGCATTATGCCTACCTTACACTCAAGATGCCCGGTCGACGTGGCGTCATCACCGTTAACGGAAACACAGAGTGCTCTTCACGCGTGGAGGAATACGCGACAGCTCCAGCGGCCGGATTCTGAGCGGCCTCCAATACTAGAAAGCATGACTGGTCGTTAAGACCACAGACACGGTTAGACGAGTCCGACAGTCCGGATAAAACTGATCCAGGGCGCCATGTACGTAATCCCATAGAGGACACTAGGGGCTATAGATATTTAATACAGCCCCACCCTTGGCTCAACCTTATTGGCAGGCCAATGTCTTACACTTTTACTATCCATCGCATGCTTACGTTGTACTCTCCTACACGAGTTTTCTTTTTACAGACAACATTCGTGCGATACCCTTCCAGGACACGACACAACAGAGACAAAGGCGCAGACATGCAGCAGGGCCCGCTCAAAGGTTTCTCTTTAGATTAAGCCCCTGTGTAAACCTTTTCTATTGCCTCTTGTTGTTTACACATCCCATGGGTACTATAACCACAGAGGATACTGCCGTTATTGGCATTTCGCCATGACAAACTAATGCACGTACTTGGAAATACAGGGTTTATAATGAAAGGGCATTCTTCAGCCCATTTTCTGTCATAAAGTCCGAATACCTTCGGGAGTGTTCGGTGTCACGAGTTTGGCCTTATATGCATTAGCTCCGAATCATGTCTTTGGTCAAATGTTGGGTTTGCCCAGCTCCTGGGTTTGCTGCCTTACGTTCTGTTCTTATCGGCTAAGGCGGCCAAAGGAGAACTACTGCGATTGTGCCCTGGTTATTCCGGATGAGCACCTCAATAGAGAAAGCCGAAAACTGACTGTCATGATATAGCGGGAGACTGTTCAACCACTCGAAGACTTACCGGAATCTTTAGGATTCCTCCGCATTAACGAAGGGCTGTTTCTCGGTCATGTACACACACGCCCGTATTCGGATGCGCGCAAAATTACTAGGGGCTACATAGTAGCCCCACCGTCAAACTCCTATGGCTAAGTGAAAGTGTTACAGCTATATAGTCCGGTTGCCTAGTTCGACGTGCGATCACCTCCTTAACGGACCAAGACGTTGGATCAAGTGTGACCATGCATATTTTTTCACGAACACCCCCGCATTGTATGCGTGGGGGCTGAAGCCAACGACTGCTAACTTTCGGAATTACACATATACATAAAAATGGCCGCACAGGAGGCACAAATAATACTTTTGGGCACAAAGTATAAATATAGCCTCATAATCAAAATAACATTGTTTTTACAATGACACGATTTGTCACTCAAACATTACATTCTTCGAGCACGGAGCCTCTGTCAAACGAGCACCTTCTGTTACCTGCTCCAAGTAGTGCTCGGCCGGATCCTGGCCTCCTGCCGGATTCTGGGTTGCAACGATGGTGGCCTCCATATCCGTCCAATATGCTTTAACACGGGCGAGAGCCATTCGTGCACCCTCTATACACGCCGACCTTCTCATGGCATCGATCCGTGATACGGCACCAAGGAATTGTTGCACTAAACCAAAATAACTATCCAGCTTCGGCTCCTTCGGCCAAAGATGGTCTATTATAGACCGCATGGCAAGCCCAGACAGCCTATGAAGTTCCGCCACGGCAGCCAACTTCTCACTCAACGGCAATGGGCGCGAAGGAGCATTGAATTGCGACCGGAACAACTTCTCCACCTCTTTATCACCTTGCTCCTCGAAGAACTTGGCTGCATCAGCCGTACTCTTTGCCAAGTCAGCATACGCGTCTGTAGGACTCCAGCGTCGATCCATGGGAGCATACATCAAATCCAAAAACTTCATCCGCAATAAGTAGAGGCTACCAGCCGTGATGTTTCCGGCCTATCGAAGCTCCTCCCGCACATCCCTGATCTCGGTCCACATCTCCTTGGCCGCGTTAAGTGCCTTAATCAGGTCAGCCGAATTCACTTGATTCTCCTTTTCAAGAAGCTCATACCAGTCGGCGGCATTTTTCAACTCCACAGCCATTTCGGCTATCTTGTATTCGCTTCGGCGATGAGCAGCCCGTTCGGCTCTCAACTCTTCGGCCGCCTTTAGGGCATCCGCATTGCTAGCCCGAGCTTGTTCCTTGGCCTGGGCAAGCTCCGCCCTCAGGGCTTCCACGGCAGCAGCACCATCTGCAGTCCAAGTATGTCGCATTAATATTCTGCCCCTCTCAAATTTTCCTACACAACATAATAAGGCAAGCAGAGCACATACCTTGTGACTCGTTCAGCCGCTCGTTCACCAGCGTGATATCGGCATCAATAACTCCAACCTGCCTCCTCAGTTCGGCAACTTCAACGGACTGGCCAGCTACCGGATCCTTAGACACCTGCGCATATATACAGCGCAATCATTACTTACACAATATGACCCCCCGTTTGCCGCCTAGGGCGGGCAACCAGAGTCTCAGGGGCTACTATCCATATGGGGCACACCTAGCGCGTGCTTCACAGCCAGAAATTATGTAATTTTTATTACATACCTCAAAGTCTCTGAGCAGGCTTGTAAATGCCTCATTCAAACCGCTTGTGGCGGATGAAATCCTCTTGAGCACCGTGCTCATTAATGAGCGGTGCTCCTCCGAGAGCGCGGCCCGCTCCAGAAGGCCCATCAGCATGTCCGGCCGGACACCAAACTGTGCCGGACCCTTCTCATCGCCCCCCGTGGGAGCCGAATGCTCCGGGCTCAGGGAGGCCGAAGGATTAGCTTCTGGCTACGGCAGGTCCGGACTCCTCCGTGACGATACCTCGGTGTCGCCCGCCTCATGAGGCGGAGAGGTTGGTGGGGTCTCACTCTCCATCAACTCCATAGGGAGATCCCCCGAAGACAAACCCTGTTGAGAGGAGCTGCTAGCCGGACTGCAAAAAAATGAATCCTGGTTATTATCCTCGGAGAAATACAGTACCTTCGAATCTACGATTAACTTATAGCTCGGTTGAGGACTGGCCCCCCGGCGGGCATGACGCGGTAAGGGCGCCCTTCGGGGCAGGACCCCCTGGTGACGTTTTCTTCCCCTGCTTGGGCACCTCCGTCTCCAAGTCTTCGGAGGCAGACCTCTTCTTCCCGCGCGGGGAGGAGGCTTTGGACTCCCCTCCCCGACTGTCCTCCGTAGGGGAGGTAGCAATCCCCCCGGTTCAGATGCGCAGCGTGTGAAGTTCGGCTTCCCTGTTCTTCCCTTCGTCTTTCCCTAAGGGCATTTTGCTAAGCACCTGGCCAAGCATCTTGGCTACGGTAGGACTAGGCGAGCCTTCGGGAAGTGGCACCGGACACCTGATTCTCTCTGCTTTGCTAAGCCATTCCTGGCCACGGAGGATTTTCAGAATGATGATTATGATAAATATAAATGAAGTGTCTGGTTTCAGGTTTACTTACTTGGGTATCTAGGCGATTACAGCTTAGGCCCGCATCATCGGTGGTGTCCGGGCACTTTACTTGTGGTTCGAAGAATAATTTACACATCCCTTCGAGCTTCAGGCCGAAGAAGTGCTGAATAGTCCACGGACCCTCTGGATTGAACTGCCACATCCGGAGAGGCCGGCGTTTGCATGGAAAAATCCGTCAGATTAGCATTACCTGAATTATGCTGACAAGGTTAATGTCCCTCTCAAGAAGCTCCCAGATACGGCTCTGCAGTATTGGTACATCACTAGAGGGCCCCCAATTCCGTCGTACGTCGGTCCATGACGCCAGTTGTGATGGAGGGCCCGAGTGGAACTCGGGGGCGGCCACCCACTTTGTGCCTCTGGGAGCCGTGACATAAAACCACCTCCGCTGCCATACATCGGATACCTCTGGGAAAGAACCCTCTGGCCATGGGGCATCGGCGTTCCTGCTTATTATGGCACCTCCGCACTCCGCATGTCGCCCCTCGATCATCTTCGGCTTCACATTGAAGGTCTTGAGCCATAAGCCGAAGTGTGGAGTGACGTGGAGAAAAGCCTCGCACACAATGATGAACGACGAGATATGGAGGATAGCGCCCGGGGCTAGATCGTGAAAATCTAACCCATAATAGAACATGATCCCCCTCACAAAGGGATAAAGGGTGAGGCCCAAGCCGCAAAGGAAGTGAGGGACAAATACGACGCTCTCACTAGGCTCGGGAGTTGGGATGACCTGCCCTGGAGCAGGAAGCCTGTGCTGGATGTCGGCAGTCAGATATCCGACCTCCCTAAGCCTCGCAATGTCCTCCTCTTTGATCGAGGAGGCCACCCACCGTCCCTAAGAGTTGGGTCCGGACATATTGGAGGATCTGGGGTGTTTGAGTTTGGGTCTCGGGTGTTAGAACTCGAGATGCGAAAGGGCGCAAGGGTGGTGGAAAAGTGGTATAGGCCTCGGCCCCTTTATAAAGGGGGTGAATATCAAGAGTCCTCAGCATGACCGCTTGAGACTTATCTAAAAACACACGGAGTCATACCAACAGTCGTCGTGGGGTTGCGCATGCCCGTATTGATGGAAGATCCCGTAATAAGGGGAACACGATCTCTGCTTCGGCAGGGCGTGCCAATAAAACCGCCTCGCAACGCGAGTCAAGGTGGGCCAAGAAACACCGGTTCGTGTTGGGCCGGGCCACAATGCAAGGACAGGACATACGAAGATTGCCAGTGGATCAGATTTATGCTATGTTCCCTATGATGGTATGTGAAGATCATCTTGCAGATCCGGACACGGTCTAAGTTTTCTATAATTACTTTGGAGTATTCGGAGATGGAACCCGCCTTGCAATGCCGAAGACAAGACTGCGCGCTAGACTCATCGTCATTGAAGCCTGGTTCAGGGGCTACTGAGGGAGTCCTGGATTAGGGGGTATCCAGACAGCCGGACTATACACTTTGTCCGGACTATGGGAGCATGAAGATACAAGACTCAAGACTTTGTCCGGTGTACGGATGGGAATCTCCTTTCCGTGGAAGACAAGCTTGGCGATCCGAATATTATATTTCCTTCCTTGTAACCGACTCCGTGTAAACCCTAGCCCTCTTTGGTGTCTATATAAACCAGAGAGGTTGATCCTTAGAAGGACCATCACAATCATAATCATCATAGGCTAGATTCTAGGGTTTAGCCTCTATGATCTGGTGGTAGATCTACTCTTGTACTACTCATATCATCAATATTAATCAAGCAAGAAGTAGGGTTTTACCTCCATCGAGAGGGCCTGAACCTGGGTAAACATTGTGTCCCTTGCTTCCTGTTACCATCAGCCTAAGACGCACAGATCGGGACCCCCTACCCGAGATCCGTCGATTTTGACACCGACAGCCCGGGCAGCGGTGGCGCCAGCGGCTGGATGGGGTACGTGGAGTTGCGAGCAAGCGCTCGAGAGTCCAGCGCGCGCGAGCGGGCGCAACAAATAAGTGGTGCGCGATGGCGTTGCGGTCGACGCGCTGAACTGGATATGCCGCGCACGCGGTTTTTGCGCCTCCGCTAGAGCGCCCGAGCGGTAGCGCACACAAAAAGCACTAATTTTTCAGCGCGGCGCTTATATTGCACGGCTCTTGGAGATGCTCTTAAGTGAGTGTTTGGTTTCAGCCACACCTTAGGCAAGCTACACTTGGGCCCCACATGGCATACATAGAAAAAGTGTGGCAAGATTTCCTTAGGCTTGCCAACTTGTGGCTCTCATGTTGATGAACTAAGGGGCTGTTTGGATTGTGACTATATTTGTCATATATTGCCACATTATTTTAGGCACACTTGCCACACTTGTCTTACGTGAGTTGCTCCAATTGTTAGCACATTTTGGCTTGCCTAAGGAAATCTTGCCACACTTTTTGTGCCTATGACATGTGGGGTTCACTGCTCATAAAAATATTCTTGCCTTAGGTGTGGCTAGAACTAAACACCTACCTAACTTGGTCAAACTTGCCTAAGGTGAGGTGTGGTAAAGTGTGGCTGGAAACCAAACAGCCTCTAACGTTAGGCAAGCTTGGCAAAAATGTGTGGCAAAATATGGCAATGCTAGGCCTAGAACAAAACAGCCTTGACATCTCTACACACATTATTTTTTAAGGGTGACAGTCCATCCTAAGAGAGGATCGGCAGGCTGGCAAGTTTTTTTTGAAATTAGCATGCAAACATGCTTAAAACAAAGTAATTCCAGTATGACTTCATGTACTCATGTCTCTCTAGTCTGCCCATGTTCATCATGTGATTCTTTCTGCTGCAAGATGGCATTCATGAAAGAATGGATATGGTGCGATCCCGGTTCTTTTGCGGCAAAGAACTCGGGAAACAAAAATATCATCTGGTACACTGGAGTACTTGTCGGATTTCGGGTTCCAGCAAAACCCTTGAGGTTCGAACACTGGGGTGCGCACGAAGATCTCTCCCTGCCTAATGACGCCCTCACCCTCACCCCAATCTCAAAGCCTAGCTCGTCGAACCCGCAGCACAAGAGACACAAGATTTATACTGGTTCGGGCCACCGATGTGGTGTAATACCCTACTCCAGTGTGGTGGTGGATTGCCTCTCGGGCTGAGGATGAACAGTACAAGGGAAGAACAACCTCCTGAGGAGAGGTGTTCTTGTGCTTGGTGGGTGTGAGGATGGAATGGATCCAGTCCAAGATGAGTTGCCTCCTATGGTGGTGGCTAGTCCTATTTGTAGAGGCCCTGGTCCTCTCCCCAAATATTGAGCGGGAAGGGATGCCACAACGGCCAATTTCAAGGGGGACAACTAGTACAAATTATCCTGACTAAAGGTGGTCATCGACTACCAAAGGCTCTGGCGGTGACGCTCTCCTAGGCTCCATGGTGACCTGCTTCCTGCCGTCCTGCTGGTCTTGGTCTCGTTGTACCGATATGGAAACCTTTGCCTGATACCTCGGGAATCCTCGTGTGCGCTTGCCTCTTTAGCACCAAAGAGGAAACAAGGACACTGTGCGCACTAGCGCCCGACTGGTCTTGGTCGTCATGGCTTACGTCATAGGAACCTCGCGAGGTTCCCCTTGCCTTGATCTATGCGCCCCTCGCAAGCCAACCTGGTGAGGCTGCCCCCGAGGAAGTCTTGCATCGTCTGCCTCGCGAGGCTTGGCCCCTCGCGAGGGTCTTGAGTGTTTGCTGGTGAAGATGGGCCGTACGGGGCCGCTAGTGGAGCCACACCGTGGGTCGCAGGCAGGCAAGTCTGGGGACCCCCGTTCCCAAGACGCCAACAGTAGCCCCCGGGCCCAAGGCGCGCTCGGACTTGGCTTCGAGGCGAAGCCAAAGGGTAATTGTGGAGCACCGCTGGCCCCAACAGCATGCGGCCTTGGTCGATGCGTGGAAATTGATTGGACGTGGGTGTCTCCGCTTCCCCATGCTGCCTCGGCAACTACCCGACTTAACGAGTCCCTGCTGCATGCAAGGAAAAACCATCATTACCTGTGATCATGGGGGTCGCTGGTTGGCCTTCTCCTGCTATAAATGAGGAGGGGGTAGAGCCCCCATCGCCCATCTCTTCCTGCTCGGCTCGCTCCTTCTCCCTTGCTCCATTGCTAGTAGTGACTCCCATGGCGCCAATTCGAAGGTTCTCGGCCGCGGAGAAGGGGAAAACCCCCTGCGACGAGCCCAGGCCACTTCCACCAAAGAAGAGGCCGGTCCACCACCATGACGTTGTCGTGAGGCCGGAGGTGTCAAGGCCTTGGTGCGAGCGGCCACCTCCCGGGTATCCGCTGCCTCTATACGCCCAAGCCAGGGGCCCTGGAGGGAGAGGCGGCGAGCGGCACCACCCACGCCGCAGCCATGGTCGCCACGCCGTGGTGACACACGCCATCGCCCCAAGAGCCCATGCCGCGGACTCCTCATGCGAACTCGTGATGTGGGCGGCGATGCCTCCGCGTAGCTCAATCCGATTCCTGCCATTCTTCTCCACCGAGATGCCGCCAAGGGGGGCCCTCGAGCTTTGGCTGCAGCACGCCGACTGCGACGCCCCGGCGGCTGGAGCAGAAGTAGAATTGTTTCCTCGGGCAAGATCTTCACAACCCGCGGCTGGGGTGAGGTCGCCCGGGTTTGCCGTGCAGAGAGCGCCCTCGAGATCCACTTTGAGTACAACGGCGCCTCCATGATGTTCTTCAAGGTCTTCAACGTGGAACGCCGTCGCTTGGAGTGCTGCGCCAGAGAGAGCCGCCTAGACGGCGCCGCGGTAGGAGCCGGGCCTGCCGCCCGTCGCGCCAGTGACTCATCCAACAACAGTGGTGTCGCTTGGGAGTCCAGTGACTCTCCCAAGCCCTACGAGACTCCGGAGACGAGCGACGGCAGCTATGTGCCCTCGAGCTCTCGCCGTACCTGGAGCAAGTCCGCAGCGTCCGGCCACCACCGTCGCTGATCTGGATGGGGTTGGCACCGGCCTTTCATGGCCCACTGTTGATGATGGCATCGGCCACGCCGGCGCATGTAGATAGGGCCCCCAGAAGCTCCCTTCTTTTGTTCCTTGCGAGGAATCAAGACGAACCCCGTGGGGGCGTGTAAAGGATCTGTAATGTCTTTTGTTGATATTGTCCTCATTATGAAAATTTGCATGCGCATGTCCTGTTTCGGCTCGGTCTCCCCTTTCCATCCCCACGACAGCTTGGTGCTCTACGCTGACAGGTCTCGGTCCCCAGGCAGGCTGCAGCCATCGCTGGTATCCAGGTCGCAATGCCGTGGTCAAGGCCAGGAGGTGAGCGGCCCGAGGTCCAGTAAGAGCTCCTGAGGCGCGATGCTTAGGAGGTCCCCTTTAGCGCGCAAGCGGCCACCGAGAGGTAAGAAAGGGAGGCGACGTTGCCGCAACAGGGCTGCAGCAAGTGTGCATCCTATGTCATAGCGGTTGGTTGACCCGGGCGCGAAACTTATCTTGGTAGTTGTCGGAGTAATGGGCCACGGGTAGGCTAACCCGAGTCCCTGAACCTTTCAAGACATCGGGGCCGGCCGCGCCCCTCAGGACATCAAGATGAAGTGCCGCCTTCTGATGGCAGGCTGGCTCGAGCGGCCAGCTGCCAGACTGACAGACTCCTTGCAGGTGGCCTCCAGAGAGGCCGGCTGCTAGCAGTCGGCCCATGGCGCCCTCAAAGTCTGCGCCTCCTTTAAGAAGACAAGACAAGGTGTGTCTACAGTGCAGTCCATCACCCCATATCCATGGCTAGGCGTGGCCACAGTGCTCCGTACCGGCAGAGATCTCCGCACGGCGCGGCACTGTTGCCACTCCGCCCTTGACATCACTCCTGACAGGCAGAACCCTGCTCCCATGACGGCTTGTCGGTACGGCCTGCAGGCGGCGGGCCCTACCAGGAAGCGAGAGCCCGGAAGACGGCGAGAGCCTGACCAGTTGGACCTGAGGGAGGCCGGCCTCAAGCAGGCGGCCCTCTCCTCCCTCGGGGTCCGCATGCCATTAACCCGATGAGACATGGTGTGGCTATAGTGATCTCCCACCAGGTGTGCGTCATCAACATTGCGGCTACAATAATCAGCCGCCGACTGGACCCGCAAGCGGTGGAGGCGGCCTGTCAGCTCCGTACTAGACCAGTCGGCGGGGCCTGCCAGGCGGCGGGCCCCAGCAGCCGGCAGAGAAGTTGACGACCAGAGACACTGACAGCCAGGTCCTACACCTGGCCAGATTACCATTGTACCCCTAGGGGGCAGGCCTATATAAACCCCCCAAGGCACCCATGCAAAGGGTTCCAACTTGTTAGAACTAGATTCACACATAGAGAGAGGAGAGGGCGAGCCGTGCCTTCTTCCACCTATAGCATACAGCTCGAGGAGCACATATGTACTCATTAGTTCCTTAGTGATCATGCGAAGTCCCCGCAAAGCAGGACTAGGGGTGTTATCTCCTAGGAGAGCCCCGAACCTGGGTAAAGTGTGCGACGTTCGTGTCTACGCCTCATCTCGCTTCCAGGCACCGGCGACATTCTACTCGCTCCCACCATGATAAGCCATCCATTGGCATATGTTGCACCCAACCCCGACAGTAGTCTAGAGTCGGTTCCTTGTGATGTGCCAGACTCGTGCGTCGACGGTCGTAGCACAGCCAGGTCAGGGCAGTGCGAGCCTGCCCCTCTTCTCCACTCTTTTCTATGTGCTCTACGTACTCAGGTCCCGGCCCTCGAGGGAGCTCAGCCATCGCTGGTATACCAAGTCGCGATATCGTGGCAAGGCCAGGGGTGAGGGCTGGAGAGCTAGTAAGAGCTCCTAAGTCGCGATGCTTAGGAGAACCCCTTTTAATGTGCAAGCGAATCGCATGGGAGAAGAGGGAGCCCGTGGTACCGTCTGCTGTTATCCTCTGGAGGTCCCTGCAGGTTAGCGCGAGGAGGGACATAGATTGCCACTATGATTGCCGGCCTGCCACAGATCGCTCCGCAAAAGGATGGAGGCACTGAGGGCCTGGTGAGGTGACGTGCGCGAGGCGTGCCGCAAGTCAGAGCTCGACCGCTCTGATTTGTCGGTGTTGCAGGGACGGACCCGAGCACAAGCGTTGTGCCAGCGAGAGTAGTTCCCATGGTAGGTGATAATCAAGCATGTGACAACTGTAGATAGGTTACGCATGGAAAGCAAACTAGCTTAGGTAAATGCAAGAACTTTACATGCCACAGGGTCAGACCTGAGCGGCTTGGGGATGATGCAGCCCGAGGGGTGCCCGCAGCAGAGTTAGCTAAAGACATGAAAAGGGATACGTGCCGCAGGGACGGACCCATGCGGCCTGGGAATGATGCGGCCCTGAGGGTGCTCCCAGCTAAATAAACTTGGAAAATGTCACCTGGTTCCATTGTCAAAGGGATGTTGGGGTAGCTGAAGATGCGTGGTGAAGGGGTGCTCCTCACGAGCCACTGAGGCCCTGAGCCTCGGGAGGCTTTGGGGGTCCGGGCGGTACCTTGAGGACCGTCTCCATCTCCGCCAGGACTGCGTGATGCCTGGCCTCCTGACCCGCCAGGACACTCCATAGGTTGCATTGGAAGGCGGATGCCACGCTCGGCAAGCCGGATGGCATGTGAACGTAGCTGTGAAGTGGGCCCTCGCAACGTCCCACGCGCGAAGGCCAAAAGAGCTCCTAAGATGCGGCCCTGTTGAGCCCTGGGATGTCAATGCAGACGCACAACCTGCCATCCTCGCCTGGATGGGGAGCCGTGCCAGGTGAGCGGCAATCGCTGCGCATGGCCTTGCATCCTTCAGCTCCTGAGTGGTCTTGGCAATGAACTCCTGATCACTAGGCGCTCCTCGCCCGGTGTCCTCCTGAGGGAAACGTGCCGCAAAGCACGCCTCCATGTGGTTCCCGAGCACCTCCCTCGTGATGTTGGCGAGGTCTGAGGCCCTCCAGAAGAGAGCCCCCGAGCCCTGCCTGAGGAGGGCGCCGGGCGTGCCTTCCTATGCGAGGGAGGGAGGTGCCCCAAGTGCGGGCGCCGATCCTAACATGGCACCGCTCCCCTGAGGCCCTGTGCGGAGTAGTTGCTTCTTCTTCTTGGGGACGGCCTCAGGAGGGTACTGCACCATCGTTGTCGGGGTCTTTGATTGCTGCAGCTTGGAAGGCGCGCTTGAGGGAGCACACCACATCTCTTTCTTCGCAGGGGACAGTGATGATCCCGCCGCTTCCTGGCATCTTGAGGATGTTGTAGCCGTGGTGGGTCACTGCCATGAACTTGGCCAGGGCTGGATACCCGAGGATGGCATTGTATGGCAGACGGATGTGGGCGACGTCGAAGTCGATGAGCTCGGTGTGGTAGTTGTCGCGCTGTCTGAAGGTGACAGGGAGGCGGACCTCCCCTATCGGGGTGGTGGAGCCGTCGGTTACTCCTTAGAAGGGCTTGGTAGGCTGAAGCTGATCGTATGGCACTTGCAGGCTGTCGAACGTCTTGACGGATAGGATGTTAAGCCCTGCTCCGCCGTCGATGAGGGTCTTGGTGACTTGTACGTTGCTGATGACGAGTGAGCAGAGCATCGGGAGGGTGCCAGCGGTGGCTGCGCACTTGAGCTGATCTGCTGAGCTGAAGGTGATGGCGCACTTGGACCACCTAAGCGGTCGTGTAGCCTCGAGCCTAGGGAGGACTGCGTTCACATCGCGAGCAAACTACTTGAAGATACGTTGAGATGCTGGGGCTTGAGCTCCGCCCAAGATGCAGGCGACAACACACGGCTCCTGGAAGCCTCCAGCCCCCTCGTCCTGATGGTGGTCGTCGTTTCTCGTGGGTGGTGGCAGCAGCGGAGGAAGACCAGCATTGCCCTGAGGGCAATCCTTGCGAGGATGGTCCCTCCAGGTGCCCTCACGAGGTTGATCTTGCTAGCGGTCCTCACGAGGCCGGTCGCGCCACTCCTAGCGAGGGTCACGGTCGTCCCAGCGTCCTCCGCCACGTCCTCCTCCTCGGCCGTAGCCCCGGTCGTTGCGCTCGGGGCATCGACCAAAGCGTCCATCTCGAATGGCCCTGAGCTCTTTATAGTCGTTAGTGTTGTGGTTGTGTACCTTGTGCAAGGCACAGAATGGCCGGCTGCTCTTGTACGACTCAGCATGGTCCCGGCTGCACTTCGTGTCTGGCTCCGCCGCAAGCACGGCCACTCCCTTGTGCTTCACGTCTTTGGCCTTGGCTTTCTTCTCCTCTAGGTCGGTAGCTGGGAGCTCGAGGAGGGAAAGGCGCCCTTCCTCAGCTCTTGCGCACTTGGTCGCCATGTTGAACAGCTCCAGAGCCATGCATAGCTCCTCGTGGATGGTGAGCTCCTCCTTCATCTTGACGTCACGGACGCCATCGGAAAACACCGAAATGATGGCCTTGTCTGTCACCTTAGGGATCTTGAGGCGAACGTTGTTGAAGCGCTAGATGTACTTTTGCAGGGTCTCTCCTGGCTGCTGCTTGATGCGGCGTAGGTCACCCGCGGCCGGAGGGCAGTCGCGCGTGCCCTAGAAGTTGGTGACGAAGCGGTCGCGCATCTCGTCCCAGGAGGAGATCGAGCCTGGAGGCAGGTTCAGGAGCCATGAGCGGGCACCATCCTTGAGAGACATGGGGAACCAGTTCGCCATGATTTTCTCGTCACCGTTGGCCGCCTCGATGCTCAGCTTGTAGAGCTGCAAGAACTCCGTGGGGTCGGGGGTGCCATCATAGCGTGGAGGCAGGTCCGGCTTAAACTTGCCCGGCCAGGCGACGCTACGCAGCTCAGGGGTGAAGGCACGACAGCCTACTGTGGCCACCGGGGCCCTTTGCTCGTGCGGAGCCTGCCCTTGATGCCCGCGCACCGCCGCTGCTGGTGGCACACGGTCCTGCCGCAATGGCACTGGGAGCGCGGGAGCGTTCTCTTGCGGCCGGGGAACTTCTTGGCAGCTTCCTTCTTCTCGTGCGGGCGCCCGACGCGGTGGGTCTCGCTGTGGGGCCGCACGCCTTGGCGTTAGAACGCTCTCTTGATGCGGAGGTGGTGGTGATGGTGCTCCATGAGCCACGTCGCCCGCAGCTGGTGGAGGGCGAGGCAACGAGAGGGGTGGCGCGGGGGAGCCCCCTGCGGCGCTGATGAGTGATACATATCCAACGTATCTATAATTTATGAAGCATTCGTGCTATTATATTATCTGTTTTGGATGTTTACAGGCTTTATTATACACTTTTATCTTATTTTTGGGACTGACGTATTAACCGAAGGCCCAGCCCAAATTGTTGTTTTCTTGCCTATTTCAGTATTTCGAAGAAAAGGAGTATCAAACGGAGTCCAAATGGAAAGAAACCTTTGGGAGCGTGATTTTTGGAATGAACGTGATCCAGGAGACGTGGAGCTGAAGTCAGGGAAGCTTCGAGGAGGCCACGAGGCAGGGGGCGCGCCCAGCCCCTGGGCGCGCCCTCCACCCTTGTGGGCCCGTCATGGCTCCCCTGACCGACTTCTTTCGCCTATATATTCCCATATACCCTAAAAACGTCGAGGAACAGAATAGGTCGGGAGTTCCGCCACCGCAAGCCTCTATAGACAGCAAAAACCAATCGGGACCCTGTTCCGGTGCCCTGCCAGAGGGGGGGATCCCTCACCGGTGGCCATCTTCATCATCTCGGTGCTCTCCATGACGAGGAGGGAGTAGTTCACCCTCGGGGCTGAGGGTATGTACCAGTAGCTATGTGTTTGATCTCTCTCTCTCTCTCATGTTCTCTCTATGGCACGATCTTGATGTATCACGAGCTTTGCTATTATAGTTGGATCTTATGATGTTTCTCCCCCCTCTACTCCCTTGTAATGCATTGAGTTTTCCCTTTGAAGTTATTTAATCGGGTTAAGTCTTTAAGGATTTGAGAACACTTGATGTATGTCTTGCCGTGCTTATCTGTGGTTACAATGGGATATCACGTGATCCACTTGACAATGGGATACTTGAGGTGACAATGGAGTATGTAGGTGACATTAGGGTTTTGGTTGATTTGTGTCTTAAGGTGTTATTCTAGTACGAACTCTGATAGATCGAACGGGAAGAATAACTTCATGTTATTTTTACTACGGACTCTTGAATAGATCGAGCAGAAAGGATAACTTTGAGGTGGTTTCGTACCCTACCATAATCTCTTCGTTTGTTCTCCGCTATTAGTGGCTTTGGAGTGACTCTTTGTTGCATGTTGAGGGATAGTTATATGATCCAGTTATGTTATTATTGTTGAGAGTACTTGCACTAGTGAAAGTATGAACCCTAGGCCTTGTTTCCTAGCATTGCAATACCGTTTATGCTCACTTTTACCACTTTTTACCTTTCTGTTTTTATATTTTCAGATTACAAATACTCATATCTACTATCCATATTGCACTTGTATCACCATCTCTTTGCTGAACTAGTGCACCTATACAATTTACCATTGTATTGGGTGTGTTGGGGACACAAAAGACTCTTTGTTATTTGGTCACAGGGTTGCTTGAGAGAGACCATCTTCATCCTACGCCTCCCACAGATTGATAAACCTTAGGTCATCCACTTGAGGGAAATTTGCTACTGTCCTACAAACCTCTGCACTTGGAGGCCCAACAACATCTACAAGAAGAAGGTTACGTAGTAGACATCAATGAGCTCGGCGATGCAGTCCAGCCAGTCCTTGTAGAGGTCGTCGACAGGGCGGTAGCGCAGGAGCTCGCGTGCCATGAGTTGCGCGGCATGCGCGTCCGTGGGAGCGCGACGTGCATGAGACTACGACCCGGCTGGGGTCAGCGATGGAGTGGTAGTGCGGCCGTCCTGCCGCACCGAGGGGTGCAGCAAGGACGCTTGCTGCTCGTTTCCCGCCGGGCCGGTGGCGACATTGGCGGCCAGCGACGGAGAACAACGGGAAGGCCCGCCAACAGGAACTGTCTGAGCGACGCGGGCAGCGAGGGCGGCCCGACGCTCAACGCGGGCTCGACGAGCGTCCGCCATGGATGTGACGAAGAGATGGGACGCGACTCAGTGGAAGAAAAACTTCGGCGCACCCCTACCTGGCCCGCCAAATGTCGGATTTCGGGTTCCGGCAAAACCCTTGAGGTTTGAACATTGGGGTGCGCACGAAGATCTCTCCCTACCTAATCACGCCCTCACCCTCACCGCAATCTCAAAGCGTAGCTCATCGAACCCGCAACACAAGAGACACAAGATTTATAGTGGTTCGGGCCACCGATGTGGTGTAATACCCTACTCCAGTGTGGTGTGGTGGATTGCCTCTCGGGCTGAGGCTGAACAGTACAAGGGAAGAACAACCTCCTGAGGAGAGGTGTTCTTGTGCTTGGTGGGTGCGAGGATGGAATGGATCTAGTACAAGATGAGTTGCCTCCTATGGTGGTGGCTAGTCCTATTTATAGAGGCCCTGGTCCTCTCCCCAAATATTGAGCGGGAAGGGATGCTACAACGGCCAATTTGAAGGGGGACAAATAATACAAGTTATCCTGACTAAAGGTGGTCTTCTCCTGCCAAAGGCTCTGGCGGTGACGCCATCTTGGGCTCCATGGTGACCTCCGTCCTACCGTCCTGCTGGTCTTGGTCTTGTTGCACTGATATGGAAACCTTTGCCTGATGCCTCGAGACTCCTCGCCTGCGCTTGCCTCTTTAGCACCAAAGAGGAAATGAGGACACTGTGCGCGCTGGCGCCCGCCTGGTCTTGGTCGTCATGGCTTACATCATAGGAACCTCGCGAGGTTCCCCTTGCCTTGATCTCTGCGCCCCTCGCGAGCCAGCCTGGTGAGGCTGCCCCCGAGGAGGTCTTGCATCATCCGCCTCGCGAGGCTTGACCCCTCGCGAGGGTCTTGAGTGTTTGCTGGTGAAGATGGGCCATACGGGGCTGCTAGTGGAGTCACGTCGTGGCCCTGTTACAATTTGTTGCACCGAACTCGGATCCGGACTCATTTCGGTGGGAGCTAGAACCATCAGGACAATTCTCGACTGAATCCTTATACCGGACCTTACACAACGGAGCTGTACCATTCCAAGCAATGGATATTTTTCGGGCACGCATCCCTACTAAAATTAAAAAAAATTCTATGGCAACTGGTTCGTGATAGGCTGCCTACTGGTGTCCAAGTGCAGAAGCGACACGGCCCAGGCGACGGGCGGTCCCCTTGTACGGTGTGATCGAATATACCAATCACATTTTCTTCAAGTGCATCCTTGCATAGCTCCTGTGGGGTTCCATTCGTGATACCACAAATTGCAATTGGGCTCCCAATTCATTTGGAGCTTTCCATACCTTAGTTGCACGGCTTTCTGTCCCGTAGAATTACTTGGGTTATCTTTGTAGTAATGGATTGGGCCTTATGGCATGCCTAGAACAAAGTTGTAATTGATGGAAAATTCATTAAGCGTCCTACTGATATCATCTATAAAATTATCATTTTTATACAGCTTTGGAAACCACTGAGCAAGATGGAGGACGCTTCCACCATTGCGGTACTACTGGAGAAGCTCCGAGCGCTTGCCTCCCAGCTATAGCGGCACATGACCCATGATGATTAGAAGGGAGGCTGAGGGCCTCTGCCTTCAGGTTTCGCGTCTCCTCGCTACGTAGGATGAGGCGGCCTTCATCGTTCCCGCTAGGCGGTGTCTGCTAGTTATTTGGCCTGGTGCCTCGGCCCTTTGGGTCTGTATCGAACCTTTTCTTTTCTTATTCCTTTTGTTGAACTCCGTTGAACTTGGATTTGTATTTGTAAGGGCTTGATGACCCACAAGTATAGGGGTTCAATTGTAGCTCTTTTCGATAAGTAAGAGTGTCGAACCCAACGAGGAGCAGAAGGAAGTAAGTAGTTTTCAGTAAGGTAATGTCTGCAAGGCCTGAAATTGTATGTAGCGGAGTAGTTTGATAGCAAGATAATTTGTAACAAACAAGTAAGGATAGTAGTAACAAATATGCAGCAAGGTAGCCCAATCCTTTTGAGGCAGAGGACAGGACAAAATGGTCTCTTATGATAAGCAAAGCGTTCTTGAGGGTACACGGGAATTTCATCTAGTCACTTTCATCATGTTTGTTTAATTCGTGTTCGCTACTTTGATAATTTGATACGTGGGTGGACCGGTGCTTAGATGATGTTCTTACTTGAACAAACCTCCTAATTATGATTAACCCTCCCGCAAGCATCCGCAACTATGAGAAAAGTATTAAGAATAAATTCTAAACATAGCATTAAACTTTTGGATCCAATCGGTCCCTTACAGAATAGCGCATAAACTGGGGTTGAAGCTTCTGTCACTCTCTCAACCCATCATCTAATTGCTACTTCACAATGAATTCCCTTAGGCCCAAATATGGTGAAGTGTCATGTAGTCGATGTTTACATGACACCACTAAGGGAATAACAACATACATACTATCAAAATATCAAGAACATATTAAATTCACATGATTACTTGCAACATGATTTCTCCCGTGACCTCAAGAACAAAAGTAACTACGCACAAATGATAAACATGCTGATGATCTTAGGAATATTAAATAGCATAATTGGATCTAAACATATAATGTTCCACCAAATAAACCATATAGTAATCAACTACAAGATGTAATCAATACTACTAGTCACCCACAAACACCAATCTATAGTTCGGGTAACAAGATTGAACACAAGAGATGAACTAGGGTTTGAGATGAGATGGTGCTGTTGAAGATGTTGATGGAGATTGCCCTCCCCAAGATGTGAGAGTTGTTGGTGATGATGACGACGATGATTTCCCCCTCCGTGAGCTCCTGGCCAAGTTCCGCCTCGAGACGGCGGCGCTCCATCCCGAAAGTCCTCTCCTTATTTTTTCTAGGTAAAAATGACTTATATACCAGAAGATGGGCACCGGAGGTGGGCCGAGGAGGGCACAACCCACCAGGGCATGCCTGGGTTCCCTGGCACACCCAGGTGGGTTGTGCCCACCTGGTGGGCCCCCTCTGGTAGTTATTTGCTCCAATAATTCTCATATATTCCATAAAAAAATCTCCGTGAAGTTTCAACTTGTTTGGAGTTGTGCAGAATAGGTGGCCGGACGTAGCTTTTCCAGGTCTAGATTTCCAGCCACCGGAATTCTCCCTCTTGGTGTGTACCTTGCAAATTATGAGAGAAAAGGCATTAGAATTACTCCAAAAAGCATTATTATGGTTAAAAACTAAATGAATAACAGTAAGAAAACATGATGCAAAATGGACGTATCAACTCCCCCAAGCTTAGACCTCGCTTGTCCTCAAGCGAAAACCGAAATCAAAAAACATGTCCACATGCTTTGAGAGAGAGGTGTCAATAAAAACAAAATACAGCCATAGAAGCATCATGTTGATTATTATAACAACAATAAATTTAAACACAAGACTTTTATCATAGAAATTTTATCATATACTTCTCATGAATAAGTAACAGATCATCACATAATCGAAGTATAAAGCAAACACTCTATTAGAAACCAACAAACTAAGTTCTCAGTCAACTTTGCAACTACAATTCATCATCTTTTCAGGAAGGGTCACGTGTCGGAGCCTTTAGGCAAGTCCACATACTCAACCATCATATAGTCTTCTATGATTGCTAACACTCACCACATACACATGAGCAAAACGTTTCAACCAGACACATAGAAAGGTAGGGGCTTATAGTTTCGCCTCCCAACATACTCACCTCAAGGGTGATGTCAACAATAATAACTCATGCTATCTATATTCAACTGGACATATGTGCCTAGATCTTTCCTCACCACATGATGCTTGCCAAAGGAGAAAAATAAAAAGGAATAGAAGGAAAACTTTGACTCTTTGCATAAAAGTAAATACATAAAAGTAAAAGATAGGCCCTTCGCAGAGGGAAGCAGAGGTTGCCATGCGCTTATTTGTTTGTATACTCAATCCCTTAGTGCAAAAGAACGTCACGTTGTATCGCCCCTTAAGATGACAACCTTTATTATGCAGTCTATTGCTTTTATTCTTTGTCATCCAAGTTCGTACAATGCTCAATTTTCTCTTAGACTAAATGATCTCACACATTTAGAAGCAATTGTTATTGCCTTTTTGCACCGATGACAACTTACTTGAGGGATCTTGCTCAATCCCTGGGTAGGTATGGTGGACACTTGAAAAAGATTTGCGTTTAAGGGTTTTTGGATGCACAAGTAGTATCTCTACTTAGTGCGGAATTTTTGGCTAGCAAAGATAGGGGCAAGCACCACATGTTAAAGGATCTATGACAATATGACTTCTATGTGAATATAAACAAACATAAACCATTAAGTTGTCTTCCTTGTCCAACGTCAACAATTTTGGCATATAAGATTTTGATGAGGTCTCACAATCACAAAAGATTTCTAGGATAGTATATTGATATGTGAATCTTCTCTTCCCTTATTAATTCTTTCATGAGTTGCATCATTGACTAATGCTATGTTTGTCAATCTCTAATAAAATTTTCTACTTATACTTTTCCTTATGTGGTGCTATCACCTACCATAGGATTAGTATATGATCTTATTGATTTATTTATTTTCTTTTATTTATTTTCTTTCTCTTTTTCCTTCTTATTTATTTCTTTTTTTATATGCAATATGAAAGTAAAGAAAGCAAAAACTCAAACCAAACTTTATTATATAACTTGCACACGATTACAATGATAGATCACTAAGTAAACTCTCAAATAAGGAACAATCAAACTAACTTTATTTCATCTAAAGCAAAAAAGATCGAACTAAGATAAGTAAAAGCAAAAATATAGTGGGATGATACGATACCGGGGCACCTCCCCCAAGCTTGGAGGAAGCCAAGGGGAGTGCACATACCTGATACTTAGTTCTCCTTTGGTGATGAAGAAGATGGTGGTGGTGATGAAGAAGGTAATGGTGGTGGTGAGAAGGTAGAGGGTTTGCCCTTTGCTTCCTCTAGCTTTTGAGGAGAGTAAAATTCTCCATCATCAACTCAAAATTATCTATCTCGAGTTTTATTATCCTCTTGCATAACGCCTCCATGCTTTCGTTTTTGAACCGGGGATGTGTAACATCCCAAAATTGTAAATTTTGGAATGTTATACTAAATAAATAGATTTGATTGATTGTTTGATTGTGGTGTGGTTGCTTGTGTGAAAGTGAGTGAAATTGAAACTTTTGGAAGTTAAATGAGAGGGAATAAAAGGTCTTTCCCAACCTTTCATTTTTGCATTTATGATCTCCTTGAATTCAAATTCTTTTCATCACAAAACCCTAGAGAGAAGATAACATGACTTATTCCATTTTAAATAAATGAAAAGGGATTTGAAAAGATTTGAATTTTATTTGGAAATATTTTCCAATTCAGAAACTTTAAGCAACTCAATAATTTTCATGAGAGAAGATAAAATGACTTCTTCAAAACATATGAAATATGAGTTGGGAGTTTCAAAGAATCAAATTTAAAGTCCTTTTGAAATTATTTTCAATTTGGAGTTATTTGGGTTTTATTCAAATTATTTTTCTCCAAAAATAAAATATATGGAAAAAGGGTAAAATGATTCCCTACATTAGAAAATTTGAGAGAAATAATTTTGAAATCATTCTGGTATTTTAAAATGATTTTTATTGGATTTTATTAGATTTGTAGCACTATTTGATTTATTTGAATTTTTGTGGATTTTCTTTGATGCTAGAAATATGTTCAAGTCGTAGAATATATTTTTCTGAAAATTTTGATATATTATATGCCCATATAATATTTTTATTTCTTTTGTTTTTATTATTTTTGTGTGTCTTTGTTTTTAAAAAAACTTCTTCTCGGACCGACTCGGCCGAAGCCGAGCTGGCCCAGCTCTGCACCGCCTCGCCTGTCGTCCCCGTGCAGGACTCCGCTCGGAGAGCCGCCGCGCCGCCGTGAGCGCCCGGGACTCCGCCTCCCGAGGCCGAGCCCCCCCTTTATAAGCTGCACCCGGGCCCCCCTAGACCCCGTCCGCCGCCGCTTTGCGCCTCGCCTCCCGCATCTCGCCGCGGCCGCACTTTTCCGATCCGCCGCCGCAAGCCGTTTGCGCTGCCACTGCTCGCCTTTGCGCTGCCGCCGCCGCTTCCCCTCCACCCCACGTTGCCGCAGCCGCAGCCGCTCCACCCGCGCCCGCAACCGCCCGCCAGTGCTGCCTCGCTCGCCGGAGCCGCCGACCCGCCCCGTCGTTGACCTCGCCGCCGTCGACAAAGAAAATCGACGAAAACCGCCGGTAAAACCGTCGAGCCGTCCCTGTTTATTTTGGTTTTTCCTCGGTTTTATCTTAATAACCCGATCACTTTTGTTTAACGAACGTTCATTCGTTTAGGATCTTTAGTGAACATATTCATTAGATTAGTTCTATTAGCGAGCGTTCTTTCAGTAGAGTTTTTCTTTTTCTTTTTAATTTTCGGCCAGGGACCGATCCTTGAATATTTTATTTATAGATTAGCCCCCGGTTTTCAAACGACTACAACTTTTTGCTCGCTTGTACAAATCCAACGAAACCAACGCCCACTTCTTTGTTATGACCTCCTCTAACCAGTAAAACAACTTAAACATATTTTTGAAAGTTTAAAATTTGGTTTCAAGAAGATTTTAATTTGAATCTTCTTTTGATCGTAACTTGAGTTTTGTAGCTCCGTTTGAGTTGATTCTTTTTGCAAATCGAAGCTCTTGACCTAAACTTTCTGATAAGGCCAAATCCAGACAATTTTGGTACTATTAGAAATTGCTTTTGGTTGCACGAGTTGTTTGCTTATTTTCAAAGTTTTCCGAGATCTTTTCTTCGATTCTTTTGCATTATTGCTTATGTGCGGTTACTATTGCTTGCTTACGATAGATTGACCGGAGTGTGACGAGTAGAACTATCAGGAGTTATGAGTGCGAATCATCTTCATCAACAGTACGAAGCAAGTTCACACTTTGATCATACCCGTTTCATACCCAGTTTTTATGCATTAGTTTCACCCTCAAACATTGCATGAGTAGGATCTGATTAATATGTCGATTTTGTGTGGGGACCCCGACTCATAAGTCGTGATCACCGAATGCACGTGTACAGTGATCCCAGAGATCAATGCTCACTGAACACACATAGTTGAATAACAAGAGTCTTCATCCACACATACCGTCTTACATAAACTAAGACCATTATGGTCAAGCCTTGAGTATAATATTGCAGCGGAAATCTTCATCAATAACTTGGACCCATGCCATCTGCCTTAACCCTACACGCATTCTGACTGGGAAAACGTCCTAGCTCACACGATCGTCACCAAAGAACTCTTCTTCACATCATGATCTTTCGTGCCTGGCCAATAAAATAACCAGTGGCAAGCCAATAAGTACTTTGAATGTACTTGCAAGCAACCCATGTTTTGGTTCAAAATACAACAATGCATGATATAGGTAAATTTTGTGGAAAGCTAATTTTGTTGTGCTATGACATGTTCAGCAACTGGTAAAACATGCCTCATACGAATTCAAGTAACCATAGGGACTGGTTACAGATATCAACATAAATGGAGTGGGCATCAATCCAACTCAAACATGTCAAGTCCTTTGACGGGACCCAAGTAGTTCTTACCACTTATCCACTTACCCAGCAGTCCTTGACCGTGGACACGGCTATTTGAATAATTATACACTTTGGAGAGGTTGCACACTTTACCCATAAGGTCCGGGGAACTTCCGTGTCATCCACGACCCGCGATACCTCAAGTACCCAGGGTAAGCACCCGATCACTATCTTTCCCTATACGACACTAACATAGAGTCCACTCGATTGGTAGTAACCCCCGTGCCCAACATTTCACATCTTAAAATTGTGGAGCCTCTCTCCCATATTCATCACATACCACAAGCACGGGGTACCAACGGTGTGTCCGGTGCCCTGTGAAAACAGTCATGGCCGCCCTACCTGGCACGACCCCGTCCTGAGAGAGCGCAACAATGACTCTCCCGTCACTAGTAATGCATGCTCCAAGCTAGTATCAGCCTAGGTAATCAATAATGCCCTTTCCCATATAAGGGTAGAGTGGTTGCGCATGTAAGGTTGGAATAACGATCGCAACTTAAACCAATCCGTTTTAGAAACCACACTCACATATCCTTATCCGGTACACCACTTCTTTGTCAAGTGGTTACCTAGCTCAACATATCCCTCGGGCATTAGTGGCACCCAACGGGGTTTTCAAAAAAAGTCTTTGGTAACATACTTGCCTCCATCACCATGCATATACCCGTCCCATCTGCGTAGCATCTACTTTAGCATCCTATCTACTCCCACCCACATAACCCTCATAGGAAGGTAGGGTCATGCACAATGCAAGTATCAACAAGGAAGCAACAAAGGCAACCCACCGAAGTGGTTAGCATCTCATCATGATTCCGATGCAACAATAATAAAGTGCTATATATGACATGCATAAAAAGGGTTTCATGGACATGGTCAAAGGGCTGCTTGCCTGTTTTAATAAAGTCTTTGAGGTCTTCAAATATCTCTGATCCAACTCCGAGCATTTCGTCTACTTCGTCAACTATTGTCGAAAGTAAAAATAATAAGCAACACAACAAGGCAGAAATAAAAGTGCCCTAAAAATATGAGTTTGACTTTTCTAGGACTCCTCTGGTTATATGCAAAATAACCAGAGTGGTTTCATTGGAATTGGATCAGTGGTTATTTCTGAACATTTCAATATGATGGAAACAAGGGATTTAATGGATCTGCAAGTTTTCTACAGAATGCCTTTTTATAAAATGAGTAAAAGTACCCATTAAATCAGGCATGATTTCAGAAACATTTAGAAATTGGTTTCACTGGATTTGGAGTTCAAATGAATATAATATGCATTTTTGAAGTGGACTTATGTGGATAAATGACCTTTTTAAAGGTCCTGTAAAAACCAAGAACAAAAAATGTCCACTATGGCCCATTAAATAGAACATGATTTATGGAGCCAGTAGAAATTTGATTCATCAAATTTGGACACTATTTGAATTATTTGTGGATTTTATAATTTTACAGAAAAAGAAAAGGAAAAAGGGTTTTACCCTTATCCTGTGCATAGGGCGGGAGATAGCAATGGGTAGGCCCAGGGCTCGGCCACGCGGGCGACAGGGCGACGTCAAAGGCATCTTCGCCGAAGCCGTCTCCACTTAAACGGGTGGGGCCCGCCCACCGGGTCGCTGACGAGTGGGCCCTGGTGCTCAGGCCATCTCCTACCTCCCCCTCGAACAGAGCAGAGGCAGGGGAGGCAAGGCCGAGCGGGTGCCGGCGTTCTCCCAGGCGGTACCGGCCACCTCCGACAATGCCCGACATACCGGCGTGCTCAGAAGAGCGTGTCGCATCCTCCAAGGTGCGCCACGACCGCCGGGGTGGCTAGACGTGAGCTCATCATCGGCCGCGGTGGGCGAGGCTGGCGGTGGTGATGGAACTCAAGGGAACAACCACGGCAAGGAGAGGAAGAAGCACGGGAGGGGCTCGCGGTGATGGTGGAGGTGCTCTAGTGCGGTCTAGAGGGGAGGAGGAGTGGTGGGTGTGAATTTAGGCGGAGGCCGACGGCAAGGCTCCGATCATGGTGGCGGATGGAGAGCACGAGGAGGGGAGTGGGTTGGCCCAGGGGGTGCACGGGAGGGAGAGACAACCAAAGGAGTAGAGAGGGGGCTCGGGTGTGGCCTTAAATAGCCGATGCGTGGCTCACCGTGGTCGCGGCGCACGGGTGGCCGCGACAATGGCTCGGGAGGCCAGGAGGGAGGGAGAGGGGTTGTCTACGGCGTTCGTGGGAGTCGAGTAGGGTGCCAGGAAGAGAGAGAGGGAGCGGGGCGAGCTCCTGGTCGAGCCACGGGCTCGTGCGAGCATTGGCCAAGCCGAGCGGCTGTGGGCACGCGCCGTGGGAGGTGAGAGAGAGGGAAAGAGGAGGGGGGCTGCACGGCTGTCGCATTGCGGACGTCGATGACCTCGACTGTCGTGAGGGAGAGGCTCGAGGTGGTCGGGGGACGATGCATCAACGGTCGGGAGCACGCTGACGTGCTCCAGAGCGCGTCTTTTGCTGGCATGGCATGCCTTTTTGCGGAATGGGCACAGCCACTTGTGTCTGGAAGCTGCAGGGGGGAGTAAACAATGGGGCAATGACATAGGATGCCCTAGGGAGCCAGTAGAGGAGAGGAGGGGTGGAGAGAGAGTGAAAATGTTGTTGTTCATACAAGAAAAATGGATCCCTGCCCCCCTTCATCATTGCCTATCGGGCATGGAAGCACACCAGGGGTAGAGGGGGACTAGGAGGGGTTGTGGTAAAAAGGATAGCTCATGGAGATCAGTGGAAGTGGCCAAATTGGTGTTTTTAGAAAAATGGCACAAGGTGTTTGTTGGTGGTTTGGGCAAGCAAATGGATTCCAAATGATATGAAGATTAACAGGATCAAGTGTCATATATAAATGAGGTTGATCACCAAGTTGGATCTCATTTTAAGAAAGTTGACAATGCAACTTTGGTAAACCCTAGAATTCAACAGAAATGGACTTTCCAATATTTAGCCATGCAAATCTATTCTCCTTGATGCACCACCTGGTGTAGTGTCATCATTTGAGGTTTTGAACATGTCCACAAAAGTTGAGATCAAAAGGAGAAAGTTTCCAATGTAGAGTTGTTCAAATTTGGTTCTGGACATGAAGGGTTTTGGGGCACTTTGATTAATATAACATTTTCTCCAACTTGTGTCATTTGGTCTAGATGAATGATTAGACCATTTGAGCATGTTCACAAGGTTTGAGAACATTTGGACATGTTTGGCAATGTAAAGTTGCTCAAACTTCAAAATGGACAGAAATGGTTTTGAGGGGATTTCATGGGGTTGTACTATTATCCATGAAATGATACTTGTCAAGATCATCAAACATGTCATATGTGACATGCTAGAATTTTCTTGGAATTTTTGGAGAATATTTCCTTTGTAAATATTTCAAAAGCTTGAAATATCCAGAAAGGGTTTTTGAGGGATTTGACCAATATTTTGAACATGACCATGTGCTGAAACTCTTATATATGGAAAATATATGTCCACTGAGTTTCCCTGATTTTTCTCAAATATTTTTGAAGCTTTAAAAATAACTTTAACCTATTAAAGACCATTTCTGGACTTAAGAAAAAGTCGTTAAATAACATAGAAAAATAACTTTTAAAATTATATTTTTTGGTTTCTTGGTGTCCTATATCTAATAGGAGTTAAATATATTTTTGGAAAGATTTTTACTGCCCTTAATTAAGTACTTGCGGTGCAAATCTCAATTCAGGGGTTTTTGGAAAACTAAATTTAGAAAATACTTTTTGGCCAAATTATTTTTGTAAGAAAATTCTATAATGTACTATACACATGGCATGATCATTGGTTCAAGAGTTTGGAGCAAGGAGATGAAGTATAGGAGTTAGAGGATTTATTTGATTTTTAGAGCACTTGCAGACATTAGACAAAAATCCAATCAAGGCAAAGTCCAAAACACTCAAAAGTTTTTGTCAAACCACATTTTATCATGATTTATTAGCTTAAATGTTGTGGCACGAAAATCAGGGTGTGACAAACCTACCCCCTTACAAGAATGTCGTCGCCGAGATTCCCAAACTAGGCGTGGAAAGCAATACAGATGCGGGGCAGTCTTCACGTCCTCATAATGCTTCTGCTTCCGTGTGGTGCTCCACTGAATCTTGAAGTACCTGGTGTTCTAGCTTCGTGTATGACGCTCTCGGTTGATCCAGGTTGCTAAGGGGTCTCTCGCGTTAGGTCAGGTTGGATCGGGCTGGAGGTCGATGACTCGGTGATTGATGTCCTTGTAGAGACCAGACTAGTTAGAAAGTCGGAAGCATTTTCGGAGTGGTGTCATGTGGAAAAATGTTGTGCACAGTGGGTGACTCAGGTGGTAATCCTAGCTGGTAGCCGTTTGCTCTTCGTCTTGTAGTGATCTTGGAGAAGGCCGATAAATCTCGGTGTGAGCTCCCCTTTGACATGGAAATGCCGGGTTCCTTGGAGAGAAGTGGCTTGGAGATACACCTGGTCTTCGACGAGGAAATTCACTTCTTGACGATGGTGGTTGGTATAGTTCTTCCTACTTGACATGACGGTCTTCAGAAATCCCCTAACCAGCTGAACAGTCCTTCTTCCATCTTCGGGAAGTCAAGTAGGCCACCCAATATAGATGACAATCAATCTGTCCAATTACTCCATGAAGACTTGTTCATGGGGTACATAAAGTAGGCTGGGGTATTGGTGGTGGTCACGGTTGAGTATCGGCCAAGGTCTTATCGATCTAGAGCCAAAGCCCAAGGTCAGGATCCGACCATGTTGTGGCTTGGTAGGGCGTAAGGGTTTCAAGGATTCTAGTGTGCGAGTGAATGTTTATCATCCCATCCTTGAGCACAGTTTCAGAGATGCCAATTGTTCTATCTAGCCTTCCAAGCAAATCACTTTATATTTCTGAAAGAAACATCCCGTATAGGTCAACTCCAATCATCATTCATACTATTTATATCCTCATGGCTTCCGCGAGGAGGTCTAACAGAATCATACATGTCAACTATCCCCAAACTCATGTGTATTGTTATCCCTATGTAAAAATCCATGGGTAGAGCATAAGCTGCGAAGCTTGAATTAGAGACGACAATCCAAGTGCTCGGCCTATCCTTCCAAGGCCTAAGCTGATGCATCTCTATCCTAAGGAAACACGTCATATACCACTCCAAGATCTTGTTTCCTTCCTATGAGTCAACCGCAACAGCCCATTAAGTTCCATCAATCACTACACAATCCATTAATTCTACAAATCCAATGTCTATGGTGTTCCACATGATCTACTAATGTCCTATAATCCCCAAATATTTGGAAGGGCTACCCTTACTATAGTCAGTCCACCAATTTCCATTGTCATGGTCAAGTAAACTACAAGGTCAAGCTCATACAAATCCCTGAATAAACCCCGACAATTAATCCAATCTCCTAGTTTATTGTTCACCGAGAAACATGGTATCACGATTGAGATCATCGTCTAAATTCAATTTACTCCGAACCATGTAGACTTACTCAGCATCTATACTCAACTAGGATCACCTACTTAAATCTAAATCTCATGTTCGATGAGATTTCCTATATGTTTACCCATGTCATTATTGTAACAACTATCTCCTATCAATATCCCCTGGCTAAGTCAAATCCTTATACTTCCAAGAATTTGTAGCTTGCGATCATAATTGTCCTACTAAATCCAATTTACCCAGGGGCAATGAGAGTCATGCCACTCTATTAACTAGTCCCACCAAGTTCATCTACTAACATGAAAGCCTCATAATCTACCAAAGTCTCCATAACTCCTCAAGGTCACTGATATAAACTCATCAAGTCGTTTGTCCTCTGTTCATATATCCTCAAATTGGTCTACCCTATGGAATCGCCAGTTTTGGTACTATCTTAGGATGATAATGTGCTCGTTCACTACGTCCACTAGTCCCATAATGAACCCATTGTTGTGCATGGTTATTAAGCACATGATTAAGGGTTCGTGTTGGTGTATCTCGTGAAGTCTCGAAGGGTCTAGGAATGGGTTTATAGTCTGGAGGGTTAAACATAATTATACGGGGTTGCACTTGGTCGTGGAGGTTGTAGCAGAAGTCTTCATTGCTAGTCGGTTGCAGAGGCAGAATCCTTGGTGCATCTTGTCTTGTTGGTCTTCAGTTGATGAGAGAGATGAGAGGGAAAAGTAGCATAAAGGAGGGGATGCCTAAAGGGGGTTCTATAGTGCAAGTGCAAACAAACAGGTGCAAAAAGTGCCAAACAAAAGAAAACAAGGAAGGTGATATAGTCGCGTACTTGTTGCCTAGGGCAAAAAGGGTGACTGATATCAAAACACATACAAATAAAAACAAGCAACACGCAATCATGGTTCTATTCGAACCATCATACGGACTCGACCGCGCATAGGGGGTACACGACTCATCCTACCCTAGGGGTTCTCGGACTCAGTAATCGTGCTTTGCTCCGTGCCTCGTGCAGTCTTCTGGGTTTTCCTCGGGTGTTACTATATCTCATGTAGTTGTTCAATGAAATGATCCAAGTAGAGCCTGGAGAGTCTTCAATAAGTTCTCGCCTGCTGAAGTGATGGGGTGAAGGTGGCTCCTCGTAGCAGGCATTGACTCGGCCTTGTGTTGTCTTCTTAATCATGATGATCCATTTTTGTCCTCTAAGGCGTCGATGGTACCAAGTAGGTAATCTTTTATGCAATGACATTAACAAGGCATAGTAGAGGTCCAACATGTCGGTTACGTTGATGACAACATCGACACAAAGAGCGGGGGATGAAGAGAACCGTTTTCCTGCTCACTACAGTGAGGCGGACCAAATGGCGAGGTTCTCATCCACCGGTGGTTTCCGATACAACAACGGTGAGGATAGGATTGCTCTATTAACAATGTATATCAGGGTCTTGCATATCTTCCACCCTGATCGTCATAGGACAAGGTTGCATCATCCTGGGGCAATTTCGAAGGTGTCACCATCCTCTGAGTCTTCATGTCCTCATTCTTCAAAGGCGTATCTTCTGTTGGCATCGTCTTGTTGTGGTGTCGCCAATCTTTCGTTCAGAAGAGGTGGGTGAGTGTTTGACAAGATGTAATCCTTCTAGGCTATCCACGAGGATTACAAGGAATCCCATGGTTAGGGGCTTGAGGGTGCTAGCGACCGTTTGCAATAATTTTGAAGGGAAGAGATCGATGGGGAAAGTATACCTTAGTTTTCGAAAAACTGAGAAGGGAAGAGAAGTATAGATAGTTTTGAAAACTAGTAATAGTTTTGAAAATAGTTTTACCCTAACTAACGACCATGCTAACTAAGGTTTCCTACAATCAGGATGGCTCTGATACCAGCTCTGTGGGGACCCCAACTCATAAGTCGTGATCACCGAATGCACGTGTAAAGTGATCCCAGAGATCAATGCTCACTGAACACACAGAAGCTGAATAACAAGAGTCTTCATCCATACATACCGTCTTACATAAATTAAGACCATTATGGTCAAGCCTTGAGTATAATATTGCAATGGGAATCTTCATCAATAACTTGGACCCATGCCATCTGCCTTAACCCTACAGGCATTCCGACTGGGAAAGCGTCCTAGCTCGCACGATCGTCACCAAAGAACTCTTCTTCACATCATGATCTTTCGTGCCTGGCCAATAAAATAACCAGTGGCAAGCCAATGAGTACTTTGAATGTACTTGCAAGCAACCCATGTTTTGGTTCAAAATACAATAATGCATGAGATAGGTAAATTTTGCAGAAAGCTAATTTTGTTGTGCTATGACATGTTCAACCATTGGTAAACATGCCTCATACGAATTCAAGTAACCATAAGGACTGGTTACAGATATCAACATAAATGGAGTGGGCATCAACCCAACTCAAACATGTCAAGTCCTTTGATGGGACCCAAGTAGTTCTTACCACTTATCCATACACACTCACTAGGTTTCGTAAACATGTGTACGTAGCCCAAGAGCGGTTACCCAGCTGTCCTTGACCATGGACATGGCTATTCGAATAGTTTTACCCTCTGCAGAGGTTGCACACTTTACCCACAAGGTCCGGGGAACTTCTGTGTCATCCACGACCCACGATACCTCAAGTACCCAGGATAAGCACCCGATCACTATCTTTCCCTAGACGACACTAACATAGAGTCCACTCGATTGGTAGTAACCCCCATGCCCAACATTTCACATCACTGGTGGAAAAACAGGCTTCCGTCCAGCCCCATAAGTCGTGAAGCTGTAGGAACCGCGACTAATGGGACCTTTAGTCGCGGTTCTGGAGGTGAACCGCGACCAAAGGCCTGGGCCCAGGGCGCTCGGTGGCCAGCTGGCGCACGTGAGGGTCTTTAGTCGCGGTTGGCCAGGACAACCGCGACTAAAGGCCTTCGGGCACCTTTAGTCACGGTTTGCCAGGCCAACCGCAACTAAAGCCCCTCCCCTATATATACCCATCCAGCAGCCAACACTTAGCCATTTGGAGCCATTCTCTTCACAAGTGGGTGTAGGTTTGCTTTTGGTTCCTCTTATGCACATAAGGTGTTTGATGAAATGCCCCAAGAGCATGAAACAAACATGACATGAAGTGTTGGAGCCACACTCCTCGATCGCGGTTAGCAACTTGATGAACCTTTGATGTGTCATTGATAAAATATGCATGTGTGCAGTTCATTGTTTAATTTATATTGTTTGTAGCTAGTTAGTTTAACAAATGCATGATGGTTAATTATATATTTTATATTATAATAATGCAGATGAATCGGCAATGGATGTACGGTAACCGACTCTCCGGCGAGTTCACTACGGGTTTGAAAGATTTCCTCGTAGTGGCTAATGCGAACAAGCAGGGGGGTTTTGTTATCTGTCCATGTGTTATCTGTAAGAATCAGAAGGGTTACTCTTCCTCAAGAGATGTTCACATGCATCTGCTTCGGCACGGTTTCATGCCAAGCTATAATTGTTGGACCAAGCATGGAGAAAGAGGGGTTATAATGGAAGAAGATGAAGAAGGGGATGATTTCATCGATGAAAGCTATCTTGCTCATTTCGGTGATACTTTCATGGAGGATGCTGAAGGTGAAGGGGAAGGTGAAGAAGAGGCACGTGATGATCCCGTTGATGATCTTGGTCGGACCATTGCTGATGCACGGAGACGCTGCGAAACTGAAAAGGAGAGGGAGAATTTGGATCGCATGTTAGAGGATCACAGAAAGGCGCTGTACCCCGGATGCGATGATGGTCTGAAAAAGCTGGGCTGCACACTGGATTTGCTGAAATGGAAGGCAGAGGCAGGTGTAGCTGACTCGGCATTTGAAAACTTGCTGAAAATGTTGAAGAATATGTTTCCAAAGGATAACGAGTTGCCCGCCAGTACGTACGAAGCAAAGAAGGTTGTCTGCCCTCTAGGTTTAGAGGTTCTGAAGATACATGCATGCATCAACGACTGCATCCTCTACCGCGGTGAATACGAGAATTTGAATGAATGCCCGGTATGCACTGCATTGCGTTATAAGATCAGAGGCGATGACCCTGGTGACGATGTTGAGGGCCAGAAACCCAGGAAGAGGGTTCCCGCCAAGGTGATGTGGTATGCTCCTATAATACCACGGTTGAAACGTCTGTTCAGGAACAAAGAGCATGCCAAGTTGTTGCGATGGCACAAAGAGGACCGTAAGTCGGACGGGGAGTTGAGACACACCGCAGATGGAACGCAATGGAGAAAGATCGACAGATGGTTCAAAGATTTTGCAGCTGACGCAAGGAACATAAGATTTGCTCTAAGTACGGATGGCATGAATCCTTTTGGCGAGCAGAGCTCCAGCCATAGCACCTGGCCCGTGACTCTATGCATCTACAACCTTCCTCCTTGGTTGTGCATGAAGCGGAAGTTCATTATGATGCCAGTGCTCATCCAAGGTCCGAAGCAACCCGGCAACGACATCGATGTGTACCTAAGGCCATTAGTTGATGAACTTTTACAGCTGTGGGGTGGTGTCCGTGTGTGGGATGAGCACAAACAAGAGGAATTTGACCTACGAGCGTTGCTTTTCGTAACCATCAACGATTGGCCTGCTCTTAGTAACCTTTCGGGACTGTCAAATAAGGGATACAATGCATGCACGCACTGCTTACATGAGACTGAAAGTGTACATTTGCCAAATTGTAAGAAGAACGTGTACCTTGGGCATCGTCGATTTCTTCCGAAAATTCATCCAGTAAGAAAGAAAGGCAAGCATTACAACGGCAAGGCAGATCACCGGCCGAAGCCTGCGGAACGCACTGGTGCTGAGGTATTTGATATGGTCAAGGATTTGAAAGTCATCTTTGGAAAGGGTCCTGGCGGACAATCAGTTCCGAAGGGAGCTGACGGGCACGCAGCCATGTGGAAGAAGAAATCTATATTCTGGGAGCTAGAATATTGGAAAGTCCTAGATGTCCGCTCTGCAATCGACGTGATGCACGTTACGAAGAATATTTGCGTGAACCTCCTAAGCTTCTTGGGCGTGTATGGGAAGACAAATGATACAAAGGAAGCACGGCAGGACCAGCAACGTTTGAAAGACCCTGATGACCGGCATCCGGAATGGTTTCAAGGTCGTGCCAGCTACGCTCTGACCAAAGAAGAGAAGGTCATCTTTTTTGAATGCCTGAGCAGTATGAAGGTCCCGTCTGGATTCTCGTCCAATATAAAGGGAATAATAAACATGGCGGAGAAAAAGTTCCAAAACCTGAAGTCTCACGACTGCCACGTGATTATGACGCAATTGCTTCCGATTGCTTTGAGGGGGCTCCTGCCGGAAAATGTTCGAGTAGCCATTGTGAAGCTATGTGCATTCCTCAATGCAATCTCTCAGAAGGTAATCAATCCAGAAGTTCTACCACGGTTACAGAACGATGTGATCCAATGTCTTGTCAGTTTCGAGTTGGTGTTCCCGCCATCCTTCTTCAATATTATGACGCACCTCCTGGTTCACCTAGTCGAAGAGATTTTCGTTCTCGGTCCTGTATTTCTACACAATATGTTCCCCTTCGAGAGGTTCATGGGAGTATTAAAGAAATATGTTCGTAACCGTGCTAGGCCAGAAGGAAGCATCGCCAAGGGCTATGGAAATGAGGAGGTAATTGAGTTTTGTGTTGACTTTGTTCCTGACCTTAAGCCGATTGGTCTTCCTCAATCGCGGCACGAGGGGAGACTAAGTGGAAAAGGCACGATCGGAAGGAAATCAACGATATGTATGGACGGCCATTCTCTGACTGAAGCACACCACACTGTACTGACCAATTCCAGCTTGGTGGCTCCGTACTTTGAGAAACACAAGAATATTTTACGCTCGGACAACCCGGGGAAGCCTGAATCCTGGATTAGGAAGGCCCACATGGAGACTTTCGGCAGTTGGTTGAGAAAACATTTAATGAATGACAATGATGTTGTAGATCAGCTGTACATGTTGGCCAAGACACCATCTTCGACTATAACGACTTTCCAAGGGTACGAGATAAATGGGAATACATTTTACACGATCGCCCAAGATAAAAAGAGCACCAACCAAAACAGTGGTGTCCGCTTTGATGCAGCAACCGAGAATGGGCAAAAGGTCACATATTATGGTTACATAGAGGAGATATGGGAACTTGACTATGGACCCTCCTTTAAGGTCCCTTTGTTCCGGTGCAAATTGTTCAAGCTAACAGGAGGTGGGGTAAAGGTGGACCAGCAATACGGAATGGCAATGGTGGATTTCAACAATCTTGGTTACCTTGACGAACCATTCGTCCTAGCGAAATATGTCGCTCAGGTTTTCTATGTGAAGGACATGAGTAGCAAACCGAGGAAACGGAAAGATAAGAAAACGATCAGTACATCATGCGATGATCCAAAGCGCCACATTGTTCTTTCAGGGAAAAGAAACATCGTGGGAGTGGAGGACAAGACAGACATGTCAGAAGATTATAATATGTTTGCTGAAATTCCGCCCTTCAAAGTGAACACCGACCCAAGCATTAAGTTAAATGATGAGGATGCTCCATGGATACGGCACAATCGTAAGCAAGCAGGGACACAAGGGAAGAAATGATGTGTAATAATTTATTGTACCAAACTTTGTTGAATGGATCATGTGAATTATATTACCCGTGATGTGTTTGGTGTCCATTTTCGAATGATACATGAAATTTGGAGTGCTGTAGTCCATGACACTCTGCAGAGTCCGGCCGTACCACCATAGCCGACGACCGGCCTCTGGTATATTATTTTGAATTGAATTAGTTTTATTTTTCTTAATTTTTTGATATATTATTTGTATTTTTAGAATTTTGAATTGAATTAGTTTTATTTTTCTGAATTTTTTGATATATTATTTGTATTTTTAGAATTTTGAATTGAATTAGTTTTATTTTTCTGAATTTTTTGATATATTATTTGTATTTTTA